>NC_143488.1:85294478-85625225 GCF_027475165.1 Benincasa hispida
AATTTTTGGTATAAAACATTTTTAAGAAATAGTTGCCAATATTTTAATGATTTTTTATCAAATGTTTTTAAATAAAAATGAGTTTTTGATAAACATTTTTTTTTCTAAGTCATTCCAAAGAGACCCTTAGTTTAATTACAATAATATTTTTTAAAATACGTTTTCACTTTTTTATAATTATATTTTCTTTTGGAGTTTTTTAATGTAATTATTATTATTAAATTCTCTTTTTTTTAATTCCCTCTCTTCTATTCTTTGTTTAAAATAAACGTACCCTCCATTTTAGTTGATTTCGTTTATTTTATTCTATTTTCCCTAGATTAGCTATCTATTAAGATCTCATGTATATGTCAAATATCCTGTTAATATAGTGGAAAATATAAACATACATCAAATATATTATTCAGTATATAAGATGATAGATTGTACAAATTGTATTGTTCATGCACTTATCAAATATATACTGATTTATTTTTAGAAAATTCAAATATATAATACTAAATATATCAAATATACATTCTTTTCTCCTTTAAAGTTTCGTATTGATTTTTTCTTTCTTTTATGAGGACAACAATTTTCGAATTTTTAGAGAAGCTTTTCTTACTTCTATAGGTTCTAAGAAGAAAATTGTTTTGGAAAGTTTATAACTACAAAAAAAAACTTTCTTTACATGCTTCTTTTATAATAATAATAATAATAATAATAATAATAATAATTATTATTATTATTATTTTATTATTGTTATTATTATTATTATAAAAAATGAATAGTAAGAAGGGCTAAAAAAGTAAATTTGACATTTTTTGTGTGTAAAATTAGTCTATTACACTGCAATTGCATAACAGGTATGTTTATTTAGGCTATAAAAAACCCTAATTTTGATTTGATAACATTTTCATTTTTTTAGAATCATTTTTTAAACGTAAAAGGTTAAAATGTTAGACATAATTTAGTGGCCTAATAAAAATTTAAACTCAAACTTTATGAATTTTTTTACTCTCAAATCTTATTTAAAGAAAATTTCAATTACTATATATATATATATATATAAATGGTCGATAAGATAGACATCCATTAATGGTAAACATAGAAATGGTATATAAGTGATAGAAAAAAATTTTGTTTTTCACTAATAGATGTTTATCAATGATAGACTTGAATTTTTTTAAAAATATTTGTCATATTTACATTTTTTTTTATTGATATGACATACTAAGAAAAAAACAACCAATTTTACTATCCATTACAATTATCCTTATTTTAAAGTTTTCAAGCAGATCTATAAATAAGAATTCAAAATTGACTTCAAACAACTTTACTACAAAATTTTAGTAAATTCACATTAAATAAATTTTTATTAATATATTAAATCTAATATATACAATCAAATTAATTATTATAATTAATAAATACTATATTTTCGAAAAAATTTAATTCATCGACTAAATATAATTTTATTAAATTGAGAGGGTACATGATCTCTAATATTTATCCTTGGATTCTTTCTCTTGATTATGCATATTTTAATCATCGAACTTGTTAATATACTTTGATGACCTTCTAGCTTGCTAATTTTTTGGATTGATCTAACTTTTGTTGATTTGCTTAGATCAAATGCTGGTTTGTTCATCTTATTAGCTTTTAGGCTTGGATTAACCTTTTATTTGTTAATTTTTATGGATGAGTCCCTAGCGTGTTGATCTTTTTGTATCCACTTTTGGCTTATTTTGATATGTTGATCTTCTTGGATCGATCTTTGGTTTGTTGATTATCTTAAAGATTATCGAAGTCTAGAAGTCTTGTATCTTAAAATATCTTCAACTTGTCTTCAAAGTCTTTGGGTATTCAAATAAGATTTTGGGTTTCAAATCATTCATCTATCATTAAATGCCTCTTCTCTGAATCCTTCTAAATTGAAATGGAGGGACGACTTTTCGATTTATAGAGTTTTTCATAACCATTATATGGACATGTGTGTTCAGTGTTAGTTTTGAGTCAATCCTTTCAATTTGGCCCTTGGACCAAATTCTCATTTAATTAGTTTTTGGATTTATTTACTATTGGTTGGTTTGGTCGGTTTATGATTTCTTATCTTTTTATTCTGCAAGTAAAGTTAGGGTGAATGAAAAGAAAAGATAGATTGATGAAGTATTATTGTTAGGTTAATATAATTTACAATTTTCAAAAATTTAATTCAATCATTTTTTATGAAAAAATTTAAATCAATGATGTAGTGGGTTTGGAAATTAGGCAACATAGAAAAAATTATAAATCGATATTAAAGTAGTAGGCTTCTCAAGCTAAGATTCTGCTCGTGAGCGTAATGGTATAAGTCTGCCTGACTGTGAGACCGACTGGTCGAACAGAGACGAAAGTCGGCCATAGTGATCTGGGAGTTTCGTGTGGAAGGGTTCTCGCTCAACGGATCAAAGGTACGTCGGGGATAACAGGTTGATGACTCCTCGATAGAGTCGTTTGGCACCTCGATGTCAACTCATCATATCCTGGGGTTGAAGAAGGTGCCAACGGTTTGGTTGTTCGCCAATTCAAGTGGTACATGAGTTAGGTTTAGAAAGTCGTGAGATAGTTCGGTTCCTATCTACCGTTAGTGTTAGGGAGGACTGCGAGGAGCCAACCCTAGTACAAGAGGACTAGGTTGGGCCAACCTATGGTGTATCGATTATTATGCCAATAGCAGCGCTGGGCAGCTAAGTTGGTATGGAAGAACCACTATGCTGCAGGAAATCCTTCTTGCACCCAAGCGCTTTTTAGGCCTTCTCCATTCTCTTATCCATCGGAGCTTAGGTTGGTGGTATTGACGGCAAGAATGACCAAATTTAATTAGTCATTTTGAAAGATGACCATTGGATTTGATATATGACAAAATAATTATTTAGTTGATTAATTAATATTTACGGAATGTCTAAGCTACCCAAACAACCTACATACATTATTTAAATAAACAAACATAAAATGCTCAAATTATAAATATAAACTCCTATTAAATCCAAACCAAAAAAGAGTTAAAACAAAATTTTAGATTCAAAATAACAAAATCTAAAGAGGTACCATGGGGACCAAAATCACAACTAACTACCAAAAAATCATAACAAAAATAGTCAAAATCACCCAAAATTGTATGAGCTCCAAGAAACTCGACAGCTTCGACGTGCCAACCTCAAATTGTTGCGTACACCAAACACTAGACAAATCTAAACAAAATATAGACAAACATAATGTCTTAAAAATAATATATAATCATGTTGCTAAATTGTATGTAAACAAACTATACAACGTTGGAGAGAGAAAGCAAGAATAAAAGAAAGTGAGAATAAAAGAATATATTGTGATTTACAAACACCAAACTCTTAATACACGGTATATGTGTAGACAAATCTAAGCTTAAAAATAAATACAATGTATTAAAGAAGTGTTGGGCATAATATGCTTATAATGGGCTGATAACACACTGCACTATTAAACTAAAGATGAATTTTTGGGCTTAAAGAAACCCAGGCCCTATACTGAATACTGGATACCACCTTAGTTGAAAACAAAAACACAAATCAGTGTGCTGAAAGCACAATCCATGTGAAGAAAATCTCCACCCTACACCTTGACGGTTGTGATTAGAGATAAGCACTTCTGAAGTTTTTGTATAACTCAAATGACTATTCCTATCTTTTCTTTGTTGTAAAGAAAACCGAGAGAAAAGAAGGAAAGAACCTGAGGGAGATGCTACCGAAAATCGCTTGGACGATGAGGCTGCTATCGTCTAGTCGATTGGAGGTAAAGCAAGGAGTCGTCTAGACGATAAGGGAAAGAGTCGTCTAGATGATGAAGGCTTTACTGAAGATCGTCTAGACGATGGGGTTTGAAGTCGACGATGGTTTACACGATAGAGGTGCTGAGGTAAATGATCGATGGCTAAACGATACACGATCGATGGCTAAATGGTAAACGATAGAACAAATAAGATCGATGAAGAAGATGAATACAATGATTTACGTGGTTCGGCTAAGGATAGCCTACGTCCACGGAGAAGCTAATGAAAATTTTTATTAGGGGAGTTACATGATTGATACAAGATAAGTTGTTAGCCTTTCTTGAACACTCTGTATTTTTCTCACTTACTTTTACATGTAGTTACAAAATGTATATAAAGGCAGCTTGTATGTAACTGATTTATAACAACCTTGAAATTGTTTTCATCTTTGTGTAATAATAATCTCCACCTTGAAATAAACTTCAAGTATTTCTTCAGCTTCTCTGAACTGATTGTCTTCTTCTTTAAACTTTGTCTCTCAACTCAAACCCTATAATATCAAGGCACTTCTGAAGTTTGAGCTGAGTGACTGTCTTTGTCAACATATCGGTGGCATTCCCTCATAAGGTATGTACTTTCAGAACTTCAACTTGTTTTGCTTCTATCTGTTCTCGAATGAAATGATATTTAACATCAATATGTTTAGTTCTGTTATGGTACTGAGGATGCTTAGATAAATGTATGGTGCTCTGATTGTCACAAAAAAATTTCACTGCATTCTGTTTGATCCTGAAATCACATAGGAAACCCTTTAGTCATAGACCTTCCTTTACTGCCTCTGAAAGGGCAATAAACTCTGCCTCAGTAGTAAAAAGAGCTACTACTGATTGTAAAGTAGCCTTCTAACTTAGGACACACCTACCATATAGGAAGATATATCCTGATAAGGATGTTCTCTTGTCTAGATCTTCAGCGTAGTCAAAGTCAACATACCCAATCAGCTCTAGTTCACTGTCTGGAAGTTGTTGGTACATTAGTTTAGCATTAGAAGTACCCTTAAGATACTTATTATCCACCTAGTTGCCTCCTAGTGCCTTTTACCCGGATTAGCCATATATCTACTCACCAGACTAGTAGCATAGGCAATGTTAGGTCTTGTAGACACCATTAGATACATTAAGCTTCCCACAACTTGGGAATAGGGGACTGTTGACATTACCTTCTGATGTTCAATGTCAGATTCTTTAGGTGAATTCTCTGCTGAGAGTTTGAAATGGTTAGCTATAGGAGCAGATACTGATTTGGCCTCTGTCATGTGATACTTCTTTAACAATTTCTGGCAATACTGTGATTGATCAATGCTTAGAATACTTGCTTTTCTGTTTCTGATAATGTCAATGCCTAGTATTCTAGTTGCATTGCCCATGTCTTTCATTTCGAATTCTGACTTCAGTAAATCTTTTACTTTATTGAACTCTTTCATAGTTGCTCCTAATAAAAGTATGTCATCCACATATAGTAACAAGTAGATAGGATGAGTATAGACATCTGTGTTTATGTAAACACAGCTGTCATAGGAGCTTTTATAAAAGCCATTCTTCTGTTCAAAATCACTAAATTTTCTGTTCCAGCATTTAGAGGACTATTTAAGGTCATAGATAGACTTTTTAAGTAGGCATACATAGTCTTCTTTCCCTCTGACCTCATACCCCTTAGGTTAGCTCATATAGATAACTTCCTCTAGGAAGTTATGTAGAAAAGCTGCTTTAACATCAAGTTACTCCAACTCTAGGCTATTCTGAGCCACAATAGACAACAACAATATGATAGAAGTTTGCTTGACCATTGGAGAAAATATCTCATTGAAATCAACACCTGGCCTCTGTGTAAAACCCTTAGCAACCAACCTAGCTTTATATCTAGATCCTTGATCATTAGGGAAACCTTCCTTCAATTTATACACCCATTTGGATGTTGGCTTGCATCCTTTTGGCAAAGATGTCAACTCCCAAGTGTTGTTTCTTACTAGTGAATCAACTTCTTCATTCATTGCTTCTATCAACAACTTAGCTTTTGGATAACTTATTGCTGCTTCAAAGGTTGAGGGTTCTGAATCATTGGATAAATCAGAAGCATTCAAAGCTAAGTAGTCTTCATACCTTGAAGGTGGCACAATAGTTCTTCTCTGCCTATCTCTAGCTAGGTTGAACCCCCTCAAATCTGGTTCTTCTTATTCGGGATCAGTAAGCCTATCTTCTACTTCTTCTTCAAGATGAGGTAGTTGATCAAAAGGTGATTCAGAGCTTGAAGGATCAGAACTAGGGTTAAGAACTTGCTTCACCTTAATTTTATCATTCTTCATTTGAGGTGCTAACATTAGAATTAGATCTCTGCATATACATTTCATCCTCCCTGAAAACATCTCTGCTGGTGATACATCTCTTCTCTGTAGGATGCCACATTCTAAACCCCTTAACACCTTCTGTGAAGCCCAAAAACATACACTTCACAGCTTCGACACTAATTTCCCTTTACTCTGATGAACAAAGCCAGTGTAACCAAACACCCTTAGGTTATTTAGACTAGGAGGTTTTTTGGTCCACCTTTCTTCAGAGGTTAGAAGGTTGAGAGATGCATGGGGGTATCTGTTTAGTGTATAGACAGTGTATGAGGTTGCTACTGTCCAAAATTTCTCAGGAAGTATAGCATCTGACAATAGGCTTCTTACTCTCTCCATTATAGTTTTGTTCAATCTCTCTGCCACCCCATATTGCTGAGATGTATACCTAATTGTCTTATGTCTAGTAATACCACGTTGTCTACAAAAAATATTAAACTCTTTTGCACAGTACTCAAGCCCATTATCAGTTCTTAGACACTTAATTTGACAATTAGATAATTTTTCAACCATAATCTTCCATTCTTTGAACTTTTCAAAAACTAAATCCTTAGATTTAAGGAAATAGATCCAACACTTTCTAGAATAGTCATCAACAAAGGTTAAGAAATACCTAGCTCCACTTAAGGACTGGAAAGGTGAGGGACCCCATAGGTTCGAATGCGCATAGTCAATGATGGCCTTGGTTGTGTGCTGAGCCTTCACAAATCTCTGCCTAGTAGCCTTCCCTATCACACAATGTTCACAAAAGAATAGGCTCTGATGAACTTCCTTAGGTAGAATTCCTTGATTGACAAGAGCTTGTAGACCTTTGGCACTAATGTGTGAGAGCCTTTTGTGCCAAAGATCTCCTTCAGTAGGCTGCTTCTGAGTCACAATTAAAGCTGAGTGAATTTTCTGAACTCCTTGAACAACATACACACCATTAATCTTCACCCCTCTGAGGATAGACCTACTGTTCTTCAAAACTTCACAGTAACCTTCCTTACCTTTGTATTCACAGCCAATAGAATCAAGCATGCCTAGTGAAATTAGATTTCTCTTCAGCTTAGGCACATGTCTGACATTCCTCAATAGCTTGACTATTCCATCTTTAAGTTTCAGTGAGACTGAGCCAATCCCAACCACTGGACATAAGTTATTATTACCCATGTAGACAGATCCTCCATCCAACTCTTTATAGGTAGTAAACCAGTCTTTGTGGGGTATCATATGGAAAGAACACCTTGAATCTAGAACCCAATCTAGGTTCTTATTAGCTTGTTCTTCTGCCTTTCAATTAGAGGTAGCCAAAGCATCTGAATAGAAGTAAGAGTTCTTACAAATTAAGGCTTCACCTGACTGATTAGGTTGGACTTTCTGTTGAGGTTGTGGTTGCTTGTTTTCTGCTCATTCTTCCACTTCAAAATTCTGCAATCCTTGATTAGATGTCCAAGTTTTTTTGCAATATTTACATCTAACCTTAGATTTTCCTTTCCCCTCTTCTGTTGACCTTTGTTTTCCTTTTTCCTTATTGTTCTGTTTTGACTTACCCTTGACAAATAAGCCCTCTACACTAGGCTTGTCTTCCTTGCTAGTTATGAGCTCCATCTCTCTGATTTTAAGAGCTGAAATGATAATATCAGTAGTTAAGGAATCTCTCCCATATTTTAGGGCAGTCTTCACATCTTTGTAGGAATCCGACAATGAGTTGAGAAGCACAAATGCTTTATTATCTACCCCAATCTCTTCTCCTTGAGTCTTGAATTCAGTAGTTATCCTCTTGAAATCATCTAGATTCTCTGTCAAGGATTTAGAAGCACTCATCTTGAAGGTAAAGAACCTTTCCCTTAGGAAAAGTTTGTTGGGTAGATTTTTAGTCTCATAAAGCTCATTCAACTTGCTCCACATCTTAAAAGTTGTCTTTTGGTCGATCACTTACCTTAGGACACTATCAGGCAAGTTTAAAACCAGTGTTCCATGAGCAATTAGCTCCATGTTCTCTTTTTCTTCTTCAGCTGCAGTGATTGCCAGCTTGGCTGGATCCTCTAGGGCCTTATGTGCCCTTTGTTGTCCCAAGATGGCCTTGATCTTGGCTTTCCACAAGCCAAAGTCTCCTTTCCCATCGACTTTTTCAATGTCATACCTTGCTACTGCCATATTTGATTCAAATTTTATCTGGAAAGCTCCAAGATTTTGCTTCTTTAGAATCTTGACTAATCTTGAAGTTTTCTTGCAGGCTATGATACCACTTGTTGGGCTTGGTATGCTTATAATGGGCCGATAACACACTGCACTATTAAACTAAAGATGATCTTTTGGGCTTAAAGAAACCCAGGCCCTATATTGAATACCGGATACTACCTTAGTTGAAAACACAAACACAAATCAGTGTGTTGAAAGCACAATCCGCGTGAAGAAAATTTCCACCTTACACCTCGACGGCTGTGATTAGAGATAAGCACTTCTGAAGTTTTTGTAGAACTCAAATGACTATTCCTATCTTTTCTTTGTTGCAGAGAAAACCGAGAGAAAAGAATGAGAGAACCTGAAGGAGATGTTGCCGGAAATTGCCTAGACGATGAGGCTGCTATCGTCTAGCCGATTGGAGGTAAATCAAGGAGTCATGTAGACGATAAGGGAATAGTCGTCTAGACGATGAAAACTTTACTGAAGATCGCCTAGACGATGGGGTTTGAAGTCGACGATGGTCTACACGATAGAGGTGCCGAGGTAAACGATCGATGGCTAAACGATACACGATCGATGGCTAAATGGTAAATGATAGAACAAAGAAGATCGATGAAGAAGATGAACACGATGATTTACGTGGTTCGGCCAAGGATAGCCTACTTCCACGGAGAAGCTGATGGGAATTTTTATTAGGGGAGTTACAAGATTGATACAAGATAAGTTGTTAGCCTTTCTTGAACACTCTGTATTTTTCTCACTTTCTTTTACACGTAGTTACAAAATGTATGTAAAGGCAGCTTGTATGTAACTGATTTATAACAACCTTGAAGTTGTTTTCATCTTTCTGTAATAACAAGAAGCCACACAAATTCAATCTACGATTCCTTCCTTTTGAGAAAAAGGAATACCTTGTACCTAAATATAGTGTTGCAACTTTGGATTGAGCTTTGCAAATTTCTAATATATTTATTTGAGTAGAAGCCACACAAATACTTTGAACTTAATTACTAAAATTTTTGTTGAGTCATGGAAATACACTATACTAAAAAGAAAAGGGGTTAGGGGTAAACTAAATAGAGTCCAAAGTGATAATAAAGCATACATACATACATTTTAAATACCTTGTTCGGAATTTTTGTCTCGAACCCGGTCTTGCCGATTACATTATTTCTGGAATTATCTATCAAATTGGAGGGCGTGCCAACACCAAAGGTTCACAGTGACAAAGAAGTAGCTACATCCGAATGTGATTTAACACTACCACACATCCCAAATCAATCCTTCTCCATATGCAATGCAATTCAAAAACCAATTCTTTACCTAAATTCACATTAATGATACACCAACTTCCATATTTGTAGGTTCTCCCCGCAATTGCAAACTCTAGGAGTAGCCAGAAAACGAAGCTAGGACCGATTTTATGGTGCTCTACCACACGTTTAAAAGTTCTAAAATTGAATTTCATAAAAAAATAAATAAAATGAAATATTAGACAAGATTTGAGAATATAGCGTGAATTTGAAATATATAAATAAAAAATTTATGAGGAGGAGACGAGATATTCAACATTGTATTTTTTTTTAAAAAAAAAAAACTGAATTTTGCTTAAATTTTGGAAGATATATCCATCCTTAATTGATGGAAGCGTTGGATTCTAGGGAGGAGGCAAAATTGAAAAATTCAGTAACGAGCCTATGCATCACATTATGGCCAGAAATCATAGGATTCAAATAGTGGTCACTTTTTTCAATTGGGTATTGGATTCTGATCATTCTACATAATTTCTCTTAATTTTTTTTTTAAAAGACTAATATATATGTCGATCGGTCGGTTGAATCAATTTTCGGTGTATTTATGTATACCCCTATTATTTGAAATATTGAGGCCAATTACTATAACAAATATAGTGTCAGATGGGTATACTTTAGGTCACATTTTCATATTTGTGATTCCTTTCTTTGTTAACTATGAAGTAATATGAGTCTCTAAAAGAGGTCCATTTTGTGAAGTCATTTCTATTATAAACAATCCAATTTGATTACACCAAACTTATTTGATCTATACAAGTTAATTTGTAATTGGACTCAAAATTAACAATATGTATCTTTATCATTAATTTAAAATAATAACGTGATAACTTATGATTGAAAGAAAATTTTTATTATTTTTTTAGTATAACAACTATGGGGATGAGGATCAAACGATTTGAACCTCTAATCTCTAAGGTGAAAGGTCATGCCAATTTTTATTGAGTTAAGCTCACTTTTGTTTTCATTCAACATAACTAGCTTCCAGTAAAACTTTTACCAATGTTTATTAGACGATCTATTTGTAAAAATATATTATCAGCTTTATCATGTGTTGACAAGATTCAAATAAATAACAAACTATCAAAACATGTATTTTATTGACGATACAAAAGTGTCATAATATGAAACTTTGTAACAATACAAATGTGCCGTGATAGAACATTTGTTGACATAAAATATTTGTCATGATTCACGTACTCTTGATAATAAAAAGTGGTGTGGTTTAGATATTCTTAACAAAAAAAAAATGTAACTATATATTCATTTTAACATCTTATAATTGTTGTTAATATCCATAATACTACAATAATAAACCAAATTTGAATTAAATGATAACAATGATAACTTGTTATAGTAAATTTTGTCGGTGACAATTTATAATTATCAGTAATTGTTTATTATTGACAATTATCGTTAAAAGTCTAGTTATGACATTTTTCAAAAATATCACTGATACTCATACTTTTACGGGTGATACAACAACTAAAAAATGTTATGACACTTTCCTCCCTCCAAACGCAATTTGTTTTCACTATAATGTCATGGAAATCCATTATTGTTGTAGTTAACTGCATGAATTTTAATGGTGAGAATTTTACTATCATGAAATCCCAATTTTATTGTAATGATTATTCATTTATTATTATTTAGGGAAAGCATTATTATTTAAGATCTAATTAATAAGATAATTATAAAAGCTGATTATTTCTAATTAATAACGTGTAATAATCAATATTAACTCCTTTTTTTTAAAGAAAATAAATGTTATCAAAACAGGTTAAATGATTATTTTGGTTCATGTACTTTGGAATTTATTCAATTTTAATCCATGTACTTTGACATATCCAATTTTACTATGTACTTCTAATAAATATGAAATATGATCCCTCCTACTAGTTTATTGTTGATTTTTTCAAACAAAAAATTATTACCGTTCTATTAGTATTTTTTTCTAAAAAATTTGAAAATATATTCACTTATTTTTTTGCATGAAAATTATTATTATTATACCATTTTTTATAAAAAAAAAATATTAACTTCGAGGGACAAAATTTAAGATTTATTGAAAGTACGGAAACTAAAAATGGATATTTTGAAAGTATAGGAATTAAAATTGAAGAAACTTCAGAATACATGTACAAAAATCTTATTTTAACTTAATAATAATAATTATTTGGATTTTCTGATTCTAATTCATTCGTTCATTAACTATAGAGTTGTTTTCAAATATAAGAAAATGAGTCAACTTATTTATAAATATAGCAAAATGTCACACTATCTATCAATGATAAACAATGTCATTTTGCTATATTTGAAACTATTTCTAGTAGTTTTATCATTTAAAACAATTACCTTTAACTATATATATAATCAAGTACAAACTAATTAATCACAATTAATATATTCAAGTTTAAGTAATTAATCACAATTAATATATTCAATCAAACTTAAACGCATTAATTTTTTTTAACAATATTTAATAATTAACTAGTTGAGTTCCTAAATTAATTTATATTGCTTTTACCAATGTCGATTTAAGCCTAATTTAAGCGATAGATTCCTCAACCAAGCGGTCACATGTCAATTGGTTAAGACATATATCTCTCAAATTAATTAATATATATCAGGTTAATGTTTTACTTAATCATTTTGAAATAGAACATTGTTCTATATAGGTCATATCAACTCTATAGGATGGGTTTCTCTTGTTTGTTTAACCCAAATTCAAACCTGTTGTATCATTCGAGTGCGTAGTTCAATAGGTTCAAAAACTTATATTCCTGACTTAACGTAGATAAATGATCGAATCTTTCACTCCTACATATTGTTGTTGAACTATCCAAAAACTAAAAATATGGATTATTAAAACTTTGTTTGATAATGATTTTGCTAAATTATAATAATAATAATTATTATTTATTATTAATTTATGCTTATTTCTTTCTAATATCTTTATTATGATCTTCATATTCCTCAATGAAATATTTGAATTCTCACTCAAATTCCAAAAACATAAACATTTTATAATTTTTTTTTCAAAATTTCAATTCGATTTTGAAACATGGTTAAAATTAAGATAACAAAATTAATAAGATACTAAAAGTGCAACTAGCTAGTAGTGTTTATAAACTTAATTTTTTAGAAAATGAAAAACTAAAAACCAAGACTCCATTTGATAATGGTTTCATTTTTAGTATTTTGTGTTTTTCAAAGGTTATGTTTGTTTTCTACCAAACTTCTATATTATGGGTTTCACATTTTTTTTTTTTTTAAAGAATCACTCTAATTTTAATCAAATTCTAAAAACTCACAATATATATTTTTTAATTTTCAAAATTTGATTTAATTTTTTAAAACATTAACAAAAAGTATATAACTAAACCATGAAACTTATATATATGGAAAATTGAAATAGTGTCTAAGCTTAATATTCAAAAACTCAAAACTCAAAATAAATACATATTTGATAACCATTTGGTTTTTAGTTTTTGAAAACCGTGTTTTTTTTTTTTTTTTACCATTTCTTCATTTATTTTTTAAGCGATAGTCATTTGAATTCTTAGTCAAATTGTAGAAACATTAAAAAATAAATAAATAGAAACACATTTAAAAAACTATCTTTATTTAATTTAGTTTTCAAAACTTGACTTGGATTCGGAAAAATAAAATTCATCCTTATTCTTATATCCCTATTTATATACCAAACAACATTTGTAAAAGGATGTGTAGAGAGGATGCATGAGTATTGAGCAATACCATAGGCATTCATTTTACACACAAATAAAAAATAATTTACCAAGTTTTTCTCTTACTTACTTTATACCCCTATTTATATCATTCCCCATAGCAACTTCCATTTCCATCTTCCACCCTTCCTTAAACAATGAGTGGAGGACCTCAACAAGTTCTTTCCACCCCTCTCTACGATCTCATAATCTTAGGAGCCACTGGTTTCACAGGCAAGTACGTTGTCCGTGAAGCTCTCAAATTCCTCAACCCATCTCCTTCTTCTCCTCTCAAATCTCTCGCTCTCGCCGGTCGAGACCACGCCAAACTCACCAAAGCCCTCAAATGGGCAGCTCATCCCCTGCCTCCGCCGCCCATTCCCCTCCTTATTTCCAATATCGCCGAACCCCAATCCATTCACCACCTCTGCTCCCAAACCAAGCTGATTCTGAACTGCGTTGGGCCGTTCCGCCGACACGGTGAGCCGGTGGTTGCGGCGTGCGTGGAAACAGGGTGCGATTACTTGGACATATGTGGGGAGCCAGAGTTTATGGAGAGAATGGAGGCAGAGTATGATGAGAGGGCGGTTGAGAGTGGGAGTTTGGTGGTTTCGGGATGTGGGTTTGATTCGGTTCCAGCTGAATTGGGTTTGATTTACAATTCGAGGCAATGGGTTGGGAAATCAGCGCCGAGTTGGGTGGAAGCGTATGTGAGCGTGGAGTATGATAGAGGAATGGGTTTCAACTTTGGGACTTACGAATCCGCTGTTTTGGGTGTGGCTAATCATGCCGAGTTGGTTCGACTCAGACGCTCAAGGCCCCCTACACGTCGCCCAATAATGGTCAGCAATAATTTCTCTCAACTCATATATCCTACAACCAACCTCTCAACTTTTTAATATATAAAGAAAAAAAAGTTGCCACGTGCCAATTATAATTTTTTTAAAAAAATAAATTATTAAAATAATCACTTTTTTTTATGTGAATAAAATATAGATCTTTTTACTTTCACCTTAAATTTTTGGATTGACGATTGAAGATTTTAAAATATTTTAATCATTTCTAAATATTGGTAAACTAAAAGAAATTTTTATTTAAAAAATGGAAAGAGAAATATTAGGTTGATCCACCCTCATCCTAAAAAGTGAAGGTATGATCTAATCCCAATGGTCTAAAGCATCATTTGATCTTGGATTAGGTAAGTCAAATTTTCAATAGTCATGTTCATGATCCAACCTTTAGACTTGATTCATTGGATCAAAGTTTTGGGATGAGCTTTGGTTAGTCTTGAGTCTACTTATTTGATTAGTTCATTAAATATTAATTATCTAACTAACTATATATATATATTAATTAGATCTTCTCAAAGAAATATTATATCAAAATTTATTATATTTTTATTGATTTTTTTTTTTTTTACAAATTATTAATATTATAAAGTTTTATTTAATATTTAGTTTTCTTAAAAGGCTTTATTTTTTATTTTTAACACTTTTTAAATTTTATGTTATTTAAAAAGTAATATTTAAAAATATACTTGTTTAATATATAAAATATATACTTTTGGTTAGCCTAATGATAAGTTCAACCCAACGTGGCGATCCAAATACATGTCCCAAAAGGGTTGGCCCATATTTTTCTAAATGGTAATCTATATTCACTCCAATGAGTAAACGTGTGAGAATGAGTTAGGTTGGTCAAACATTGACTTTGGACTGAACTTGGGCTGGACTTTAATCGATTTTTGAGCTTTGAGCCCATTGATAAGCCTGAAGGTGGATGAATCAATTTTTTGTTTACCGTTCATCCAATCGTTTAACCATAGTTTATCACAATTTGTAATGTGGCAAACACTTCTTTCTTCTTTTTCTTAAATATCATTGAGTTTTCTTTCTTCAGTGTTTGGAGTGAACTGCAAAAAGTACACCCAAATACTGCTAAATTTTAATTATTTAATGAAATAATCAAATTTATGTATTGAAAATATAATGTTACTTTGCTAGTAAAATTAGAAAGTAATGTCTAAGAAATTTAAGAGAAAGAAGTACTATTTTAAAAACAAATAAAAGTATTTGTTTTTTCAAAATTAAGTTTATAAACAATCCTAAATTTATTTGGTTTTGTTATTCATGATTTTTTTTTCTAAATATTCTGAATTTTGAAAACTAAAAGAAAAAGTTGTGTGATATCATTTATAGACCTGTTTTTGTTTTTAAATTTTCTCCATGAAAATTATGGTAAAAAAAAGAAGCACAATTTTCAAAAGTTTAGAATTAAAGTTATCAAATGGATCAACAAATAGTTTTTTTTTTCTTTTTTTTTTTAAACTAGTTATTGTCTTTAAACTTTGGCTATGAATTTATATGTTTCTTATTTAAGAAATATGAAATTACTGTAAAGAAAATGATAGAAAAGAAGCAAAATTTCAAATAAAAAATATAAAGTCAAGTATTTATTTGAAGGACTTTAAATTGTTTTGAATTATTGTTATATACAATAAATATTTAATTAAATTTGCAATTATTTTTTTAAAATGTTTACCAACAAAATAAACAAAATCTTCATAATAATTATTGCTTTATTACATGAAGTTTCATATTAAGAAACATTTAAAATAAACATCAAAACCACTACTTATAGTGAATATGTGCTTTAACCTAACGCTACTTAATATATACCATCTCTATATTTCTTGAAGTTAGAAATTCATTCGCTACTAAAAAAACTCTTTTATGTTTTGGAATAAAATCTGAATCCAACAGACTCTAAATAATATATAAAAACTGTACAAATTGGAATTGACAAACTTCTTTTTTCTTTTTAATTTTTTAGAAAATCAAATCGACCGACAAATATGGTTCTGAACCAACCTAGCCTACTCCATTCAATTGATTTCTTAAAATTTTTAAATTTCAATCCTTACACCCCATTAAGAATACTTGTCAATATAATATGTTGGAAAGGGAACCCTCAGCGAACGGGCGAACGGTCAAAAAATGACGGTCGGACAAGGAACAAAACTTGCAAAACAGAAGCTCGTTATAGGCTGAGTCATAGATATCGCTTTCTTTAAGACATTTCTCGGCTCCGCCCAAGTGTGCAAGCAGGTCACCAATACGGCCACGTCGTCCCTAGGATAAAACAACCCAAAAAAAGTCTCGGTTAGAAATAATCCGTCATCGACAGGAAACTCACACCTTCAGACTGGATTGCTCGGAAAAAGGGAAAAACAAAAGAGAGGGAGTGATTGAGAGCAGCATTGGGAGAATGAAAAAATGATGTGTCTGAAACACTTGATAATAAAAATAATTATTATAACAAACAAAATAAAAAAAAATTATTTAAAAAAATAGTCACACACGCGCCTCGCCTTGCCTCGTCTGGACGACGGCGCGTGTGTGAGATTTCCACTGTACCCACGTTGGTCTATCTTCTCACTCTCTCCAAAACATGGGTACCTCTTGAGGTCCAAACCCAAGGTCCAATATGGGAGTATAAGAAGTAGAGTTCATTCCTTAACTTAACTAATGTAGGATTCTCAAAAGTCATTTCCATTAAAAATTCAATTTTCACCAACAGTCCCCCACTTGAAAATTTAAAAATATAAGAAAAACATTTTCCATCGAGTAGTTTCAGTCCATACAACACTATGCATAAGTAAAGGTATTTTCCGACTTGAACCTTTACGTAGTGTAGATGATTCAGAATATACTAAAGTAACCCTTGGTTTTGAACTCTATCTCTAACAACATCTCACATGCAATGTCATTAGGGTGTAGTTCGAATGCCCGTGCTTTAAGACCTAACACGTGTATCCACAAGAAGCAGCTCCCACTTCCACATTCACATACACATAGGTGAGTCTATCAAGAGTACTCCTGTAGCTAGGTACCGCACATGACATCAAGTATAGATCTCATTAAGAACTGCGTTCAACCTCTCTTACGTTTCAGGATATCATGCTCAAACTTTAAGTCATAAGAATGGAACTCCGGGTTCATTTTAGCACGATTCACTAAATATCACTTGGTTATTTATGAGTCTATAGGTATGAGTTTCATCCTTTATGAGCTCTTGAAAACCTTCTCTCTGGTCAGTTCTTTCGTTAAAGGATCGACCAAGTTTTCATCAGTCCGTATATGATCCACTCTAACGACACCACTAGTGAGAAACTCTCTAATGGTACTGTGCTTATGATGTATTTGTCGTATCTTTATGTTATAAAGACGATTCTGAACTTTTGCAATTGTTGCAGTACTATCGCAATAGATTAATATTGCTGGTACTGGCTTTTCCTATTGGGGAATCTTTGATAGCAGACTTCTAAGCTAGCCTGCTTCTTTACCAGCTATTGCTAGTGCTATTATTTCTGACTCTATCATAGATTGAGCTAAAATAGTCTGTTTCTTGGACTTCCAAGAGACAGCTTCGCCTACTATATTGAAGATATAGCCACATGTAGCCTTTGAATCATCCGAGAGGGAGTTCCAATCAGCATCGCTGAATCCTTCCAGAACAGTAGGAAACTTATAATGTAACCTAGGTTTTGGGTTTTCTTCAAGTACCTCATAACCATTTCTATAGCATTCTAATGCTCTAAACTAGGTTTTATTGTAAACCTTCAAAGGAATCTTACAGCATAAGCTATATCAGACCTAGTGCAAAGATTATTTTCAAATTTATAATAGATGTATTTGTCACTTTCATTAACCTTGAAACCTTTAGATAGGATTAGGTTATCAAAATTTTCATGCCATTGCTTAGAAGCTTGTTTTAGACCATAGAGAGATTTATCTAGTTTACAAACCTTATTTTCTTGACCATGGACTAAAAAACCTTCAGGTTGTTCCATGTAAATTTCTTCTTCAAGTTCACCATTTAAGAAGGCGATTTTTACATCCATTTGATGTACTACGAGGTTATAAAGAGCAGCGAGAGATAACAAAACATGGATTGAGGTAATTCTAGTGACAGGGGAAAAGGTGTCAAAGAAGTCTATGTTTTCTCTTTGTTTAAAGCCCTTTGCCACTAACCTTGTTTTAAACTTGTCAACTGTTCCATCAAGTCTAAGTTTTTTCTTAAGATTCATTTGCACCCTATTATCTTGCAACGTGGGGGATTTACTAAGTGCCAAGTCCTATTTGACTCAAGTGGGTCCATCTTATCATTTATGGCTTCGTGCCATAAGTTGGCATCTACTAAGGACAAGGCAACTTTTAGATCTTTAGGATTTTCTTCTATGTTATAGGTCTGGAAGTCATTCCTGAAATCCTTGGCGATTCTAGATCTTTTGCTTCTTCTAGGTTCTGGGTTGGTTTCTTTTGTAGAGGTACGATTTCTAACTAGGGATAGATTAGTGGATCCCCAGCCTCTATTATTTTTCGATTTAAAAGGAAATTTATCCTCAAAGAAATCGACATCATTTGACTTAATGATCACTTGGTTTACTAGATCACAGAACCTATAGGCTTTACTATTTATAGCATAGCCTATAAAGACACACTCATAGGCTCTACTAGCTAGCTTTTTTCTTTTCGGGTCTGGAATCCTTACATCGGCTAGACAACCCATTGTTCTAAAATATGACAAGTTTGGTTTCTTATTCTTGAGGATTTCGTAAGATGAAGTTGTGTTTTTAGACTTTGGGATTCTATTTAGAAAATAACACACGATAAGGATGATTTCATCCCATCAATAAGACGTGACTCCTGAACTAAGTAAAATAGCAACTACTAGCTCAACTAAAATTCTATTTTTCCTTTCGGCTTTTCCGTTTATTTCAAGAGAGTAGGGTGCAGTCTTTTCGTGTATTATTCCATGTGAGTTAAAGAACTCATTAAAGTTGTTTGAGCCATACTCAATTCCCCTATCACTACGAAGTCTTTTAATCTTTCTATTAAATTGATTTTGTACTTCAGATACAAACATTTTGAAGGCATCAAATGCATCACCTTTGTTTTTCAACAAATATACAAAAGTAAAATCAGAGCAGTCATCAATAAAAGTAATAAAATATATTTTACTATTCCTAGTCAAGATGCCATCAAATTCACATAAATCAGAATGAATCAAGTCTAGAGGTTCAGATATCCTAAGTACAGATTTATGCAAAGTTTTAGTAATTTTAGTTTGATTACAATATTCCCATTTATCAAATTCATTTAGGGAACTTAGGTATCATTTTCAGCCTAATCATGTTACTAATTAGTTTCTTATTAACATGATAGTGTCGAGCATGCCAAACATTCATAGACACAATATATACACAAAAGATCTCATTTTATTAAGGTTGAAATTTAATTTGAACATTCCCTCTGTTGCATATCCCTACAAGTACATTATTCTTAGTGCGGCTATATAAGTTTGTTTCTATGGTTTGAGTAAATCTGGCCTTGTTGAGGAGATAGCCTGAGACTAAGTTCTTTCTTATCTCCGAAGTGTGCAAGACATCCTTCAACGTGAAGGTCTTCTCAGAGGTGAACTTCAGCTCCACCTTGTCGGTTCCAACAACTTTCATAGAGTGGTGATCCTCCAACAGAATATTATTATCCGTAGTTTCAGTATAGGTTTTAAAGAGACTAAGGTTGTGACAGACATGGCGCATAGCGCCATTGTCTATCCACCATCCCTCAGAACCACCAGTCATATTTACTTCTATGATCATGGAAACTAACGGTTCTTCTGTCAGGTTCGCCTTACTAGCAGGACGACGTTTGTTTCTACAGTTCCTAGCCATTTGTTCAAGTTTGTTATAATTAAAGCAAAGGAACTATACTGTTTCTTCTAAAGGGGGTTTCTGCTTTTTTTTGTTGGTTCTGGTTGTTGGAACCATGGTTTTGACCATTTCTCTTTATCCGCTTTGATTTTTGGTCAGGTTTGACCATGGCAGAGGTGGATCTCCCAAGTACGACATTCACCTCCTCCCTCTGGTCCTACTTTCGGGCTTCCTCCTCAATCCTTAGCTGGGTGATAAGACCCTCCAAGGAAAACTCCTTGGTCTTACGGCTCGACGTTTTCTTAAAATCTTTCTACAAAGGGGGCAGTTTATCAATAATAACAATAAATTTAAATTGTTCGTCTAGAGGCATACCTTCAGTAATTATCTCATGGGCTATCTTCTGTAGTTCATAGGACTGAGCATCCACAGATTTGTTATCCGTTATCTGAAACTTGAGGTAACGACTGACAGCATATTTCTTGGACCCAACCTCCTCGATGTCGTACTTCTTTTGTAGGGCGTCCCAAACTTCCTTTGCAGTCTTCATTGTGTTGTAGTAGTCATACAGATTATCAGTCAAACCATTTAATATAAAATTTTTACGTAAAAAATGTTTCTCCTCCCAGTCAGTAGATTCTTTTATCTGTTGTTCAGTTGGATCTTCTATCAAGACGGTTGGCTTATCCATAGTACAAACGCTGGCAACCTTTTTTACGGTAAGAAAAAACATCTTCTACTTCCACCGTTTGAGGTTTGCTCCTTCGAATCGGAATGAACGGTTGAGGTCTGATGTCATAATGTCGTTGTTGCTTGTAAAGGCTATTACAAAATTTTGGCAGATGGGAGTTGTTTTAAAATTTTTGGAAATGGGAATCCTTAAATGATGAACAGGACAACAACAAACGGGCGAACGGTAAGGAAATGACGATCGGGCAAGGAACGAAACCTGCAAGAAGCTTGTTACAGATTGAGTCACAGATCTCACTCTCTTTAAGATATTTTGTGGCTCTGCCCAAGTGTGCAAGTAGGTCACCAATACGGCCATTCGTCTTCATGATAAAAAAAAAGGTATTGGTTGGAAATGCATCATCATCGATTGGAAACTCACACCTTTAAAGAGAGGGAGTGATTGAGAGCATTGGGAGAATGAAAAAATGATGTGTGAGAGGGAAATGGGGCCAGCCACCCAAACATGTGCTTCGCCTAGCCACGCCATGCCACGTTCGTCCGATCAAACGGACGGGGGCACACGGTGGGATTTCTACCATACCCACATTGATCTATCTCCTCACTCCCTCTCAAACATAGGTACCCTTTAAGGTCCAAAACCAAGGTCCAACATGAGAGTATAAGAAGTAAAGTTCATTCCTCAACTTAACCAGTATGGGATTCTCAAAAGCTATTTTCCTTAAAAACTCAATTTTCACCAACATAATATTTAACTATTTATTACTTAAAAATCTTACCAAATTTATTTGCTTTAATTGATTATTGTTGTTATTTAATTACCAAGTTGATTTATGGGTGTTGGGTTATAATAATATGTGTTTATACAGACTATTTGGTTGAGTTATGATAATATGTGTTTAGATACATACTATTTAATCTGAATTAAATGATGAAAGAGCTAGGATAACTACAAAATAATAAACAACATAGACAATGAGGATTTTCAAATAGTTTACTATAACTAAGTATGAATTATAATAATCGAGAGTTTCAACTATTATAATGGCATTAGTCCACTCCACTCAAGATAAGTTGGTGACTCAAATTCTCTTATATGTTTGGTTATGAAGTTAATATATTATTAAAAGGTGGGACTATAGACAATATTTTATATTAGGAAAGCAAGGGAGCAAGGTTAAGATAGTATTATAACAAACCTATAAAATAAATTTCTAGAAATAAGATATTTCTACAGTATAACATTATAACGTAAGGGCAGGTTTGGGAGTGTTTTTAGAAATAGTTATTTTAACAAAATTAATTTATTAATAAATGATTTGTTAAAAGTGATTTTAATTAAATCATTTTAATGTTTGGTCTACACTTTTAAAATTGATTTTATACCAATCGAAATTAAAATTGATTTCATTTGACTTAAGGATATGTTTGGAATTGACTTATTTTCTGTGTTAAATTATTTAATTATAATTAGTTGTGTAAAAGTGTTATAAATAATGTTAATATTTGATAACCCATAAATTTAATCCAACCCAACTAAAATGAGTTGATAATAACCCGATTCAAATCGTAATAAGATTATATTGAATTGATCTGATTGTTCGGTTCATTAAATTTTTTGAAAACCCTTTTTAGAATCTTGAACATGCTTGAAATTAATTAATGATTCCAAGCTCTGAGGTTGTTGAATTTTTGCAGATTCCTGGATCTGTTCTTCCTAAGAAACCTTTAATAGAGCACAACAAGGATCTAGGCCTTTGGGCTGTGAGATTACCTTCGGCTGATTCAAGTGTAATTCGAAGAACACTCTCTACTTTAGCTGAAAATCCCCGAGGCCTTCCTGGCCTGAACGAAACTCCTGAAGACATCGAACAAAGAAAGAAATTTTGGTCATCAGTGAAGCCAGCTCGTTTCGGAGTAAAGATTTGCTCGAAATCCTACTTTGAAATCCGACGGTTTGTGGCAGCTGGGATTTTGATAGGGATGTTTGCTAAATATTCATTTGGAAGGTGGCTTCTCTTGACATTCCCTTTCATTTTTAGCATTGGTTTGTTCAAAAAGAAAGGTCCAGAAGATGAAGTAAAAAATGGCTCGTTCAAAATGTGGTTCGTGGGACGTGGGTTTGATGATAGTGGAGAAGATGAAGAAGGATATAATAAGGAAATTGTAACGAGATTGATGGGGCCTGAGCCTGGGTATACAACCACTTCCATAATCCTTATTCAATGTGCTTTGATTGTTCTAACTAAACGTGGGGTTCTGCCAAAAGGAGGAGTTCTAACTCCAGGTATTGTGTTTGGACCAACTGATCTTCAACAAAGACTTCAAGAGAATGGCATATCTTTTGACGTTATTCCAAAGAATGCTTAGAGAATGTGTGTGGTGATGCGGGTTTAATTTAGATCGTATATATTATTATTATTGCAATCGTTATTGTTTTCAACCTTTAACTTCAAGAGAAAAGAGAGAATGTGATGAGCTATGTGCATGTGACTAATATTATTATTGTTCCATTTGTTTCTTTTTTCTAATTTGACGCCTTATTTGGAATGATTTACGAATTTTTTTTTTTTCAAGAATGCATTTTCATTTAAATATTTTGGATAAAAACTCCTCAGAATAAAAACACATATACATGTTTGGCAACTCTTTTTCAGCAGTGTTTTTATATAAAAATTTGTTTGGTTTTGTTATATACTAGTTTCAAATTACTATAAAAGAATTTGCAGATGGAGGTGATGATCGGAGTTGACCAATGGTCATCGGATATGGTGGTCGGAGGTAGCCAGTGTCGGTCGTTGGAAATGGTGATCGTAGGTTGACTGATGAAGGTTACCGGAAGTGGTGGTCGGAGGTTGGCCGATGGAGGGTCACCGGAAGAGGTGGTCGGAGATTGGCCAATAGCTATCATCAGATGTGGCAGATGGCAACCGTCGGAAGTGGTGGCCGGAGATTGGCCCGTGGCGGTTGCTGGAGATTATGGTTGGAGGTTTGTCGGTAGCGATTATTGAAGTTTTCCATACAAATAGGGAGAGATTAACCATTAAACACTTAAAATTCATTTTTCTAAAAGTTAGTTTCAAGCGTTTATCCTAAAACCAACTTATTTTATAAACTCATTTTTTAAAAATCTATTTTAAGTAGTTGGCAAACACACGAATATTTTTCAAAATAACTTATTTATTAATTTAATCACTTAGAGAGGTATTCCAAACACACTCTAGTATGGCTAAAAACCACTTTTGGTTTCTAAACTTTTATGAAATGCAACAATTTAGTTCCAATACTTTAAAATTTGCAAAAATTTAAGAATTGTTTGGATGTTGAGTTAGTTACATTATTATAGTCTATAAATTATAATAGTATATGGAATATAATAGTCTGTTTGGAGTACCAACTGTTTTAGTGTGAGTCATAATCATATGTGTTTTAGGCGCTGATTATTGTACCAATTATGTTCTTCCCTTAGGCAGGCTAATGGGGTAGGACTATAGGGTTGAAAATGAAGGGTTACACTTACTAGAAAATATTAAGGAAGTTAATGATTTATTGACCAAATCAATGATAGTTAAATATTATAAGAATAAAAGTTATTCTAATGCAACATTTGATTAAGAATGTTTCAATTCAGTGAAGGAATAATTGCACACCCCGAGGTGGCATTTATTCTAAATCACTGAAGTCTCATTGCAAAATTAAATGATATTAAGATTCATTAATTTTTTGCTAAATTTTATTGGATAAAATGAGTTTTTGAAAAAATATCTAATATAAATAATTTGTTTTGTTTTAGCACTCTTATAATCATGACTAGCACTGTTATTTTGTTACTTTGTGTCGACAAATTAACTGACAAAAATTACATTAGTTAGAAAAATATGATAAACACTATCTTGGTCATCGATGACCTAAAATTTGCCCTAACAGATGAGTATCCTCCAATTCCTGGACCCAACGCATCACGAAATGTTCATGATGCCTATGTCCAGTGGACTAAGGCCAAGAAGAGGCTTGAGTTTACATTTTGGAAAGCTTAACTGAAGTCTTGGCCAAAAAGCATAAGGTCATGATCACTGCACGTGAGATCATAGAGTCACTACATGAGATGTTTGGGCAATCGTCCACACATCTCAAACACAACGCTCTCAAATTCATCTTCAACACCAGGATGAACGAAAGATCATCTATTAGGAAGCATGTCCTTAACATGATGGTCCACTTCAACGTGGCAAAAATGAATGGGGCTATTATAGACGAGTCC
This sequence comes from Benincasa hispida, assembly GCF_027475165.1. Taxonomy (NCBI): domain Eukaryota; kingdom Viridiplantae; phylum Streptophyta; class Magnoliopsida; order Cucurbitales; family Cucurbitaceae; genus Benincasa; species Benincasa hispida. The sequence goes on from NC_143488.1 coordinate 85,319,516, forward strand.
AGCCAAGTAAGCTTTATCCTGAAGACTCTTCCAAAGAGTTTCTTATAGTTACGCAGCAACATTGTAATGAACAAAATAGAATACATTCTTATGATTCTTCTCAATGAGTTATTGACTTATGAGTCCTTGACGAAAGTCAAAGGACAACATGGGCAGGCAAATGTTGCCAGTTCCTCAAAAAAATTCACATGGGTTCTACCTCTAGGACGAAGTCTGCACCTTATTCTTCTGACTAAAGAAATGGAAGAAGAAGAAAGGTGGTAAGGGGAATAAAGCTATCTCTGTTGTTTCCGTCCACAAGGGAAAAAAGGCTAAGGTTGCAAAGGGAACCTGTTTTTATTACAACTAGGATAAGGATTAGAAAAGGAACTGTCCAAAATATTTGGCTAAGAAGAAAAAAGCAAAAGAAAGTAAATATGATTTACTAATTTTGAAAACTTTATTAGTGGAAAATGATGATTCTGCCTGGATATTTGATTCAGGGGCCACTAACCACTTTTTTTCTTTCTCTATAGGAAACTAATCCATGATAGCACCTAGGGGCTATAAATATGACTCTGCGGGTTAGGACAGGGTAGCAGTTGGGAGCTTCAAGTCATTTTTTTATTCTAAATTTATATTGTTAGACAATGTATTTTTTGTTCGTAATTTTAAAAGGAATTTGATTTCAGTATCTATTTTATTGGAACATTCATATAATATATCGTTTATTTGTGATAAAGTCTTTATTTCGAAAAATGGTATTCATATTTGTTCAGCAATAAACGAAAATAACTTATTTGCGCTAAGGCTGTTAACATAAAAAATGCTCCATAATATTGATATGTTAAACACTGCTACTACACAAAATAAAAGACTAAAAGTTTCTCCAAAAGAAAATGTCCATCTTTGGCATTTAAGACTCGATCACATAAATCTCAATAGAATTGAGAGGTTGGTTAAGAGTGGACTTCTAAAAGCGTTAGAGGAAAATTATTTACCTATATGTGAATCTTGTCTAGAAGGAAAAATGACAAATAAACTTTTACAGGAAAAGGTTAAAGGTTATAGAGCTAATGAGCCCTTAGAACTTGTACATTCAGACCTTTGTGATTTGATAAATATTAAGCCAAGAGGAGAGTATGAATATTTCATCACTTTTACAGATGATTATTCTAGATATGGGTATGTTTACCTGATGCAACATAAGTCTGATACACTTAAAAAGTTCAAGAAGTATAAGCCTGAAGTTGAGAATTTATTGGGTAAAAATATAAAAACACTTTGAGTAGGTCGAGGTGGAGAGTATATGGATGTGAGATTCCATGACTATTTGATAGAACATGGAATCATATCTCAACTCTCAACACTTGGTACACCTCAATAAAATGGTGTATCAGATAAGAGAAACAGAACCCTATTAGACATGGTCAGTTGATGATGAATTATGCTTATTTACCTAACTCATTCTAGGGTTATGCAGGGAAGACTGCAACTTATCTTTTGAACAAAGTTCCATAAAAAAGTGTTTCTAAGACATCTTTTGAATTATAGAGAGGTCGTAAAAGTAGTTTATAACATCTTAAGATTTGGGGTCCAACTCATGTGCTACAAAGTTATGCCTATTTGTAGGATGCTCCAAAGAAATGTGAGGTGGTCTCTTTTATGATCCAAAAGAGAATAAAGTATTTGTATAGAAAAATTCTACTTTCCTGGAGGAAGACCACATTAGGGAGCATAAACCAAGAAGTAAAACCGTACTCAATGAGTTTTCCAACGAGACTACCGAAACTTTGACAAGAGTTGTTGAATAAGCTAGCACTTCAACAAAAGTTGCTTGATGTTGCTTTATTTAGCCAAGCACACCCTTCTCAAGAGTTGAGAGAGCCTCGACGTAGTAGGAGAGTTATAACCCAACCTACTCGATATTTGGGTTTAACAGAAACTCAAGCAATCATAGCAAATGATGACGTTGAGGATCCATTAACCTACAAGTAGGTAATGGTTGATGTGGACAAAGATGAATGGGTTAAAGTCATGAATCTAGAAATGAAGTCTATGTACTTCAGTCCTGTCTAGGATCTTGTAGATTAGCCTGATAGGATAAAACCTATAGGTTGCAAATGGATCTATAAGAGACCGAGAGGTGTAGATGGTAAAGTGTAATCCTTTAATGCTAGACTAGTGGCAAAGGGTTATACCCACGTTGAGAGAGTAAACTTTAAAGAAACTTTCTCACCTATTGTTATCCTTAAGTCTATCTGAATTCTCTCGTCCATTGATATTATGACTATGAAATATGGCATATGGTCATCAAGATTTCCTTTTTAAACAATAATCTTGATGAAACTATCTATATGAATCAACCAAAGGGATTCATTAAATAAGGTCAAGAACAAAAAGTTTACAAGCTTAATCGGTCCATTTATGGATTGAAATAGGCTTCTCGATCTTAGAATATAAGATTTGATATTACGATCAAGTCCTATGACTTTGACCAAAATGTTGAGGAACCTTATGTTTACAAGAAGATCATCAACAGTTCAGTAGCTTTCTTAGTGTTATATGTGGATGATATCTTACTCATTAAGATTGATTTGGGTTTACTAACTGATATAAAGAAAGAGCTATTTGCTCAATTTCAAACAAAATTTACTGGATTCTTGACACTGGAGCTTTAAAACACTTCTGCTCAAACTGAGAGCTCTTCAAGACTACCAGGACTCTACTAACAGAGAGTGTATATTCATGGGTAACTCTACCATGATAGGAATACTTGGAAAAGGGAAGATTCTTTTAAAATTAACCTTTAGAAAAACTTTATCCTTAAGTAATGTGTTGTATGTACCTTCCTTATGTATGAACTTGGTATCTGGAAGTTTATTAAATTAGGCTGGGCTTAAAATTGTACTAGAAGCTAACAAGGTTATCCTCACCAAGAATGAAGACTTTTTTGGTAAGGGGTATCCAACTGATGGTCTTTTGTCTTGAATACTGTTCCTGTTATGAATATGATGAATGCAAGTGCTTCTAATTATGATTACATAGTTAAGTCTCTTGATATGTGACATGGTAGATTAGGAAATGTGAATATTGCATCGGTTAAGAAACTTAAAGATTTAAAAGTGTTCAATGCATCTGAAACATGTGAAATTAGTAAATGTTATGTTTGTGTGAAAGCAAAGTTTAACAAGAAACCTTTCAAATTTGTTACCTATAGAGGTACAAAACTGCTTGAATTGATTCATTTTGATTTAGCTGGTTTCAAAAACACCACAAGTAGAAGCGAAAAAATTACTACATATCTTTTATTGATGTTTTCTATAGATATACTAAAATCTATCTTTTAAAAACTAAAGATGAAGCTGGTACTATGTTTTTTTAAATATAAAACAGAAGTAGAAAATCAATTATATAAGAAGTTTAAAAGGTTAAGGACAAATAGAGGTGGTGAATACAGTGATAATTATCTTAAAGAATTTTGTGAATCAAATGACATTATTCATGAATTATTATTGCACCTTATTCACCACAACAAAATGGTATAGCAAAACGTAAAAATAGAACTCTTAAGAAAATGATGAATGCTGTGTTGTTAAGTTTTTGACTGTATGATGATATGTAGGGGGAAGTTGTGCTTTCTACCTTATTATTCTTAATAGAGTACCTCACAAAAAACTAGATAAGACACTTTACGAACTTTGGAGAGGTTATGCACCTAATCTCAATTACTTAAGGATGTGGGGATGTTTGGATAAGGTAGCATATCCTACTTTTAAAAAACCTACAGTAGGATCTAAAACTTTTGATTGTGTGTTTATTGGTTATGCTCAAAATAATGCTACATATAGAATTATGTGCTTGAATGATAGAACCATCTGTGAATATAGGGATGTCGAATTCTTTGAACATATATTTTCAATGAAAAAGGTATAATATGAATTAGATAGAACATCTAGTTATGATAATGTATCTAATTCAATGCATTCTTCATTTAATAGTATAAATGAAACTGAAAATGATAAAGTTACTAGTAGTATGCTTGAAATTGAAGATGCTAGAACCTCTGATAGAATGCATGAAATTTAACCTAGAAGAAGTAAGAGATAGAGAACTGAGAAAAATGTTGGTCCTGATTTCTTGACTACTTTTTTAGTTGAAAGGTCAAATGATATTGACTGGCAATTTGCATGTATGTATCTAATAAATGAGGATCCTAAAACTTACCAAGAAGCCTTAAGTTCTGTACTCTAGCTTATGGAAAAAGGCTATTAAGATTGAACTAAATTCTCTAACCATGAACCAAACTTAGGACTTAGTGGAAGGAAGTAAGCCTATTAAGTGTGAATGGATTTTCAAGAAGAAACTAAGACCACATGGTTCAATTCAAATATACAAGGCTAGGTTAGTAGTAGTAGAGTGTACACAAAAATAAGGTATTGGCTACTTTGACACGTATTCTCTTGTAACAAAAATAGCTACAATTAAAGCCTTGATTGCACTAGCTACCATCCATGAACTTTTAATTCATTAAATGAATGTCAAAACTAGTTTTCTTAATGGTGATCTAGAAGAAGAAATTTATATGATACAACTTGAATGTTTTATAGTTGTCGGTCAGGAAAATAAAGTATGTAAACTTAAAAAAATCACTTTATGGTCTTAAGTAAGATCTCAAACAATGGTATGAAAAAATCAAAAATACTTTAATAAAAAAAAAAGGGTTTAAAGTGAATCTCTCATATACATGTGTTTGTTCAAAATTGTTTTAAGCAGAGTGTGTGATTGTATGCTTGTATGTTGATGTTATGCTCATCTTTGGAACAAACATAGAGGTAATAAATAATACCAATTTGTTATTATTGTCGCATTTTGAAATGAAAGACTTAGGAGAAGCTAACATAATACTTAGTGTTGAAATAAGGAAAACAGAAAATAGTTTTTCTCTATGTTAATCACACTACATATTGAAAAATTATTAAAGAGAATTGGCTACTTTGATGATCCTCCTATAAGAACACCTTATGATGTTAGTTTAAGTCTTAAGAAAAATAAAGGAGTTAGTGTGTCTCAATCTAAATATGCAAAAATCATAGGTAGTGTTATGTTTCTAATGAACTATACCAGACTTGATATTGCATGTGTTGTGAGTACATTGAGTAGATATACACATAAACCTGATAAAGACATTGGGGTGCTCTTCGTCGTTTGTTGAGATATCTTAAGGGCACGATAGACTATTATTTGCATTTCAATAAATTCTTTGTTGTATTAGAAGGTTATTGTGATGCAAATTGGGTAACTAATAATGATGAGGTCAATTCTACTAATGGATATGCATTCTTACTCTGCAGAGGAGCCATATCGTGGAAGTATTCAAAATGGACGTGCATAGCTAGATCCATCATGGAATCTGAATTTATTACTCTAGATTAATAGAATAAGAGGCTGAAGTGGCTTAGAAGTCTACTAGGAGATGTACCATTGTAAGGACATTCGTACCAGTTTTGATACATTGTGATTTACAAGTTGTCATAGAAATTGCCAAGAATAGTGTATATAATATCGAAAAAGGATATATCTATCTTGGACATGGAGCTGTGAAATAGTTGTTAAAAGGAGGAGTTATTTCCTTGAAATTTGTGAGGTTCGAGAGGAATCTGGCTGACCCTCTTACCAAAAGGCTAACAAGGAAAATAATTTTAGAATCCTCGGTGAACATGGGGCTTAAACCCTTTTAGTTGTCCATAGCCCTCTATCTGGGTGGTCTATTGCAATAGACTGGATGGTCCATAGTTTTTTCCTTTTCAGAAGGTCTATTTCGATAGACTTGATGATCCATAGTCCTTTATTTGAGTGATCCTAGTACAGACTTGATGGATAAAACTAAAACCTTTAAATGATTAGCTCTTTCTTTGGATGATCCTGATATGGACTTGATGGATAATGTTGAATTCTCCATAGCTCAGTATCTGAATGGTTTGTCTCTGACAGACTTGATGAAGTTGGTTCTGGTATGGACTAGATGATGAAGTCTTCATAGCTCAATTATGAGTGGTTTGTTTACAACAGACTTGATAAAGCATTTGACGTGATAGTGAAGATGTGGTTGCCTTCTATGAAAGAGTTTAATGGTCTCTTTCTAAAACTTTCACGATGACCCGAGGTTTACGTGCATGGCCTTAATTAGCACACTCCATATTACAGAATCAAGGAAAAATACTTTGAGTAAAACGTGTTGTGAGGTTCTCAACTAATGTATTGAAAGCTCAAGAGGTAACTCACTTTCTCTAATAAAGTTGTTGCCCCGCTTCACTATGCATCAATTCAAATCATTAGATATTAATGTTTAAGTTTGATCTCCTATCTTTACTCAGAATATTTTCTTCAAATAATTTATTTTATTTAAATTTTTCTATAATAGTCATTTGTGGGGGATTGTTGAAAATGGCTATTGGGCTTAGGCCCATAGCAAAAGTAAAAAGAATCTCACATTAGAGAATTAAGCATTACCTTAAAGGTATAAATACTAAGGTGACCGCAAAGTGTGGTGGTGGTGGAAGTATAACTCTTTCACCACACGCATGCGTTGTCGTCGTCGTCCGTCGTCGACAGACTGGTTTGGGTAACACGGTCCGTCGCCATCTCCATTTGTCATCGTCGACGAACGAGTTTGGGTAACCGTGCTTGCGTGAAAAAGAAACAACTTTCTATTAGTAATCTGGTTAAATTTTTCAACCTAAAAATTAAATTTTCTTCCCATTTGTGATAGTTCAACCCTTGCCGTTTTGATCAAGTTCTTCTTTAAAAACCTAGAAACACCATTCTGTAAAATCAGGTTTTCCCAATATTGTTTTCTGTTCCATTATGTTTTGAGCATCATTTTCTCCTTGATTTTGATCCATCTTCCGGTGAGTCCTCTTGATTCGAATCTATCTTCCGACAAGTACACGATTGAATTTGAATGTTGTGTTAACCTTAGAGAGCAACCGACGAGTGCACACTTGAATTTGGATATTGTGTTAACTTTGGGGAGCAACCGACACAACGATTGACACCAAGGTTGGGTCGTAATTGTTTTCAGGACAATGATTTCTCCAAGGTGCAATAACTATTTCACATCTATTTTACATTCAATTGACTAAATAGGACATATCGCCCTAGGGTAAATGAATGTTTTCATAAAGAGATCGAATAAGCTTCGCAAACGGGCAACCTAAATCCCTTATGTATTCATTTTTTTTTAACATATTCAAGCATTCCTGATCGGTAACTGAGAAATTTTTTTTCCCTATTTCCTCTTCCATTTATCACTTAACACGGATTATCTTCCTCGTTTAGGATGGGACCTTGAAGGAAAAGAACTTCCTTAACTTGAATATCAAAAGGTGTTAGGACTAAAGACGACAAAAAATAAAAAAAAATAAAAAATCCTATCGTTATTTAATATAATCCTCAATTATTGAAGATTCTTGTTTTTTTCTTTTTTTTATTCATAACACTTTGACTTGTGTAAGTTAATATCTTCTCAATTTTAAATATAGCATACAACATATATAGCCGTATTTTTTTTCCATTTTTTTTACAAATATAACCCTTAATAATTAAAAATTCTCAACACCCTCAATTATTGAAAATTCTCAAGATGGTCATTTCTCAACAACCTTAATTATTGAAAATCTGTCACTGTGTGTAGCATCAAATAAAATGAAAAAGAGACAACAAAGCTTAAATCAATCAAATTTTTAATTTTATTATGTGACTTGTGTAGCATCAAAAAAATTAATATAAATATTCAATATCCTTAATTATAAAAACACAAATAAATCAATGCACATCAGATGACAAATTAATGTTTCATCAAATTTGTGTAACCATTTTTTAAATGCGTGTATATATACAACCTCGAAGTTCCTAATTAAAGTTAAAAGAAAACATGTATTAACTTGCTGCTACATTCTGGTCTATATGTCAAAGATGGATGATTCACCTAAAACAACCAAAACTTATCTGAATTAACTTGAATTTATTATTAATTTTAACAAATATTTTTTATTTATAGTACAATTATATAGGCATATATTTATTTTAATATTATTTTAATAATTTATTCTTCAATAAATCATAAAAATCAACTTTTAATATAAATTGAAATTGAATGGTTAATTTCATTTAATATATGATTTTTAGAACAAAAATTTAAATCAATAGTTTGAGTAATCTGAACCAATCCAATTCAACTCTCAATCAAAGTGAAATTGATAACAATTAAATCCAAAGAAAAGCAAAAGAAAAAAAAAAGGGGGGGAAATATATATTTCAATTTATCATAACAAATAACTTCAATTCAATTGTGGATAACACCCTCCCACATGTATATCTACAATTAGTTTAATATTGTATATTTTGATATAAACGCTCATAATTTTCTTCACCAAAAGTCTTATATCAATGAAAATATTGTTTTTTTGTACGTATATATCTACTATTTTTTTAAAAAAATAATACCCGTTGGAGCCTAAAATTTAGGCAAATCTAAAGGAAAAGATAATTTCACCTTGGAAGTTAGAAGCAAGCTGATGAAAAGAAAAAAAACGTCTAAACGACTCAGATATATTTATATATAAAAATAGAAGAAGAGGTCTGAGAATATTCAGTGTACTCAAGTTATAATCTTTTTTTTAATTTTAACGAGTAAAATAGGAGGTGCGGATTCGAACTATAGACTTTTTGATCGTTAATATATCTATATATTAATTGAGCTATAACTTTGATAAATTATAGTATTAATTTTATTAAGAATTAGATTGGAATTGTAGTAACTTTTAAAATAATTGATAGCGAATGTACTAGAAAAATCAATAATAATATGATGCAAATTAGTGTTTTTTAAGCTTTAGAGCTTGATTAATGGTTGAGTATTATGGGAAACATCGGTAACTTTTTTAATTAAAAAAAAAAAACCGATATGGTATGATTTGAAAAAATTGGTCGCATTCAATTTATGAAAAATTAGGGAATATACTCGTTACGTGAGAAAGATATAAAATAAATCTTAATAGAAAATTGGTTTTGAAAGCCCCTGACATGAGCCTGTGTTTAAAAATCGATTGTTTTAATTAATTTAAAAGTTCATCTAAATTGATTTGAGAAAAAAAGTATTTTTTTAAAAAAATATATTTTTATTTAAATACTTTTGATAAAATTTATTGAAAATAAACTATTTGTTTTACTAAACACATTAGAACGGAGGCGGAACATAGGACGGAGTTGGTGGTGAAGTTGTTGGCAAAACCGTCCGAGGCGGCAGAGGAGACAGTGGACATTTGATGGTGGTAGAGTTTTAGATGCAAGCAAAGTGGGAGTAACAACTGATAAAAGGAGATGACAGCGGAGGAGATGAAATCACATTCATAGAATCAGTCGGATTTGTAGGTGACTGTTGTGTTAACGACAACGACGAAGATCTGGGTGGGGTTTTTATTGCAACAGAAGTGCTGAAGGAAGAGATAAAGTGGAAGTCAAAGAGTCTGAGGAGTTCAGAGGAGGACATTGTAATGGACTATTGGGTGAGAAATTCGATGCAACGAGAGGAGGTGGAGATGGAGTTGGAAAAAGAAGCCGGCAACGGAGATATTAGGCACCAGTGTTGAACTTAATTCGTTTTTAATTTTCGATGTACTTTTTTATTTATTGAAGTTTGGTTTGATCTGTTTGGTATACCCAAAAATAAAGTAATCTGTTAAAAAAATCCAAGACGAAAACGATTAAGATTTTTTAAAAACCAGTTTTTAAGTTTTAATTCTAAAATCAACCCCAAAAGCAACCAGTGCAAAAGTGTGCATTAACCAATCTACCCTATCTATATAAGACAAAACGAAGCTTTGTATATCTATTTTAGAGGTTTATTTATTTATTTTTTTTATTTTTTTTTATATGGAGTTTGGAGATGTGTGATTTGCATAGATTAACATTACTATAAGACCTAGACCAGGAGGCTTTAATAAGAATTTGAAGCGTTGAATCTTTTCCTTATGCCCTCTTTTCGTCGGACTTTTTATTTAAATATTGCCGTTTGAAAAAGTAATGAGTGAAATATGGTATTTTCAAATTATTTTGAGATTTGTGATAGTTTTAGAATTTTGAGACAGAAAAAAAAATAAAAAATTAAGTCAGGATTAAAATTTCGACCTAAAGTAAGTTGAGGATTGAAATTTCGACATACAAAAAATTAAAAAGCAAGTCGAGGATTCAAAACTCGACCTACATAGGTAAAATCTTCAACCCTCGACATTCTGCTCTCTGTCCGCATGTCGAATCGTCTCGTCACTTCCCTATACCGAATTGGCTCATCACAGTTAGAGATTTTAAATCTGTGGGTCGAATTTGAACTCTCGACCTATGGTTTTTTAAACAATAACTCAAATCGCCTCTTGCTCTCTTGCTCCATGCCTTCTTGCTCTTTGCATTACTCTCTTCTTCTCTTTCGTGTGAATCCTTTCCTCCACACTTCACCCTTCTCTGATCACAAGTTATACATGTTTGTTCATTCACTCTACTGGATTTCTGTTTTTGAAAAATAATTATAAATTTTGTTTCTATTTTCATATTATTATTTCTTTTTTATAGTTTTTAGTGTTGTTCGAGAAACAAAGATTCAAAAAGAGGTATACGTTCACTCAACTCAATTCCTATTTTTTAATTAAAAAAATAAGTTATAGATTCTGATATTGTTTTATTTTTTTGTATTTTTTGCCAGATAACAAATAACAAAAGAAAAGGGGAACGCTGTCACTTTGAAGAAAAAGTAGAATCACTATTGAATTTGTGGGTTTAACTTTTATTTATTACTAGTTTTTTGTTTTTCATACTTGTTTATATTTGTTTTATGCTAGATATATCATTTTAATTCCTTATATATTGATGTTAATAGTTTTTTAATATTAGTTATATATTGCTATTAGTCTGAATTCAATAATATTTTAGACCTACTATGTTTATGTTAGTCTACCATGTTAATGTTAGTCTACTATGTTAGTATTTTAGATCTACCATGTTAGTCTCAATTCAATAATAATTTTTTAATAGTCTGAATGTTAATAGTTTTTTTTTATTTATAGTTTAATATTTTTATTTATATTATATTACATCTACAGTGTTAATATTTTCTTTTACATTTTAAATAATATTAGTGTTAAGATTTTTAGAATTTATTGTTTTTGAAGACATTAGATTTTGTTAGTACAATATCTAATGCCTAAAATCTAATGGCTTAAATCTAAGACATTAGATTTTAGGCAAAAGAAGTAATCTTGTTTGTTTGTTTTTTTTTTTATATGATATTCTATTTTTTTAGTATTTTTTTTAATTAAAAAAATTTAGTATTTTGTTTGTTTTTTTTAAAAAAAAAATTATTAATTTAATGAAAGTTTGTTTAACTTTGATGTTTATCGTTTAAAAAAATGTTTAAAGTTTTTTACCATAAAAAGTTTAGTATTCATGTTTATTTTTTATAAATAATATTCAATTCTTTTAGTTTTTAATAAATTTGATGTTCAAACTAAGTTAATTTTTTTATATATATTTTTGTTTGTTTTTGTTTGTATTTAAGTTTAATAATTAGTAAAATATTTAGTTTAATACAAAAGTTTAGTTTATAGTTTAATACAAAATTATTGTGATTTTTTTATATATATTTCATGCAATCATTCGTGTGTCAGTGTATATAAAGACTTTTATATTTGATTTTTTTAGTATTTAACTTTAATGTTTATCGTTTAAAAAGTTTAGTATGTTTTTTTAGTTATTTTTTAAGAAGAAATTTTAGTTTATAGTTTAATACAAATTTATTAATTTGATGTTTAAAATTTTTTATTATAAAAAGTTTAGTATTCTTGTTTGTTTTTTTTAATAATATTCGATTTTTTTATTTTTAATAACTTTGATGTTCAAACTAATTTTATTTTTTTAATATTTTTTAATATATATTTTTTTTTTTTTGTATTTAAGTTTGATAATTAGTAATGTATTGTTTGTCTTTTTTTTCTTTTAGAAAATGATAGACAAATGTTTGGAATTTACATTTTTTACAAATGGTAATGTGATTGATGGTGTTGATGGAGTTCATTATGACCAACCACCACGTGCGGTTTTTAGCATAAATGTGAACAGTGAGCTTGTTTTTTAACAATTCAGTGAAATGGTAAGGATGTCACTTGGTGTAAATATGAGAGCAAGTCAGTTAGAAATAATATATAGACATTCTAATCTAACACCATCAGAATTAGTAAGGTTTATGTTATTTCCTATTCCTAATGAACAAACAATGAACTTGATGTTCTTAATCGCGATGTCACTCCTCAAATTTAGTGCGTTTATATGTTAATGGTAGGGTTGGATATAAACTTGAATGCACCCTGTAGTCAGTTTAAAGATCCGACTCAATGTATTGACCCTGATTCTGAATCAGTTGCACCACCCTATGATGATGAAGATATGGTGGCTAACAATCAAAAAATGGATTTTAGAACAGAAACAGACGATGAATTTGAAGAGTTAGATTTTTATGGTCATGAGCATGAGTTACCTTTAGTACATTCAACGATTTGGATATGAATGTAATAGATAACATTTGAGAACACGACCCAATTGTAGCCCCTGTGGATGTTGACAATACCCAATTATATAATGGGATGATTTGTCAAGTTCAAGAAATGTTACAACATACGGTCAAATGTTTTGCTATTAATGTCATGCTCCATATGAGGTTGTGGAATCGACACCGACGATTTTGGCAATTCGATGTAAGAAGTTGGAAGAATGTTGCGAATGGAGACTTCGTGCAACAAATAAAAAGTCTCATGACTTGTTTGAGATCACTAAATATATTGATCAGCATACATGTTTTTACTCAGAACTTAGTCACAATCATGTGCAATTAGATTCATCGATGATTGCAAAGTTTTGTTATGCCGTACGAGAAAAACCATCCATCAGCATGACCCAACAATAGTCCGACATAAAATAAAATTTAGATATCATGTTTCTTACCATAGGGTATGGGCGGGCAAAAGAAAGGCATTGGCTAAAGTGTTCAGTGACTGGGAAAAGTCATACAAATTGTTACCCAGGTGACTGTATATGGTTAAGCAGACCAATCCCGGAACACGTGTGTAGTGAAGAGTGAAAGAAATGTCAACTGAAGGACATGTCATCCTTACTTCTATATTTTGGATATTTGATCCTTGTATAGAAGCTTTTAATAGAGGGATTTTAGAGAGATTTTTAGAGGAAGAAATATGTTCCAATTTTCCCACAGAACCCTTCTGTGTATCTCACTATTGAGAAAAAACCATACACCAGGAAGAAGAACTACCTCTCTTCTAACTTCCCCATTACCATGTTTTTTATAAAAAAAAAAAAAATAATAATAATAATAGAGAAAAGGAAGGGAGTAATATTTTTAAAATAAAATAAAATAATTTATTTTATTTTCATAAATCAATTTAATATATATTTATATGGTAATTACCTTATCACATATATATACATTAAACTATATGTCATATCAAATATAACACATAACCTATAGATTCTATATTGTGTCAAATACAATATAATATATAGTTTATATTCTCTCAACAATAGCATTTAATATAAATCTCATTTATATTAAATTTAATTATATGAATAAAATTCATATAATTAATATTTGAATCATATTCAAATATTTATTTATTTATTTTCTCTCAAATAAATTTTATAATGTATCGAATACATTATAGCAATTATATCATATATATATATATAATTAGATTAAATTAATAATATCTATATAATTAATTCTCTTAATTAATTTAAACAATTCAAATGAATCTAAAAATTGATTCTCATTAATTTCTGTTAAGATATAGAGGGGATCTCATAGACCTGTAGTTTGAAACTCCAACGGTACGTGAATAATTAATTAAACTCCTTTAATTAAATTATTCATCATTTATTAACTGTCGGTCACTCCACTAAAAATCGACAGTTGCACTCTTTGGACTACAGATATATTTTTGTGTCCATTGAATATAACCAGCCAACAGTACGATGACCCTCCACAAATTGCTCGTAAGTATAATTGAGTCAAAATTACTGTTTTGACCTTATAGTTACTGTTGGGGTTAATACCCTAAATCTCGTAGGATCCTGTAGTTTGTAAACACGTGTATGAACAAACATTTATGATGTAATAATATGAGATATTTTATTCACTACTATCTATGAAATATGAGATATTTTAGTTGCATTAACCACAAACCAATAAACTAAGATCCATGGTTATCGTTGTAACTTAAGCATGTATGTGGAGACATACAAGTGGATCGTGCCTTAAGTGATAACCTAAATGGTCAGTATATGGATAAAGGAGGGAAACCTTAACCTGGTGACACTATGGATGCGGCCCGCTTTGTAGATGTTACAAGTGTTTTAAAGTGCTACAAATGATCTGATCCTAGTCATTCATGTAGAGAAATGCGATTGGGAGTATCCTATACAAAGGAGTTTGTATAATACCAGACCACGAAATGTTTAGTCTCGTTATATAACGTTATTCTTGACTGAGACTTTCATTTTACTAGGATGACCATAGGTAAAATGACCTTAATCTTGAGTGAATTAGGAACTCTTGCCTATAAGGGCGGTCCTTTGATTTGTATGGGTGCGAGTGGCCAGATCGCCTACTCAAACCTACAACTTTGGAGATTCATCTGATTGGGGAGCTGGGAACTCAACTACACAAGATGAAATTCACTCTTTCTCGGAAGTAGGGATAAGTAGATAATTATTCCCATAAGGGTTGATTCCAGAACTTGAACAATGTGGCGTCACACCTTCTCATGGCCCGAGAAGTGTTCACTCATAGTAGGACTATGATATATTGTTCATTAGAGGAATCAGTAGTACTTAAGGAGTTAGATGTAACTACAGGGGCAAAATGGTAAATTAGTCCAGCTGTACCTACAAGCGATTTATGTAAGATCACTGTACTGTTGATTAGTTATATCCAATTGATACATAAATATATCTGTAGTACGAAAAGTGCAGCTGTCGATCTTTAGTGGAATGTTCGACAGTTAACAGATGTTGGATATCATGATTAAAGAGATTAATCAGTTATTCACGTATCGTTTGAGCTTCAAGCTACAGGTTCATAAGGTTCTCTTGGTAGCTCAATGGATTCATGTTGAGAATTAGTTTTTGGGTTAGTTTGAAGTGTTCAAATTAACAAGAGGGAATTTGATTATATATGATATAATTAAATTGATTCAATTATATGTGATATAATTGATTTGATGTATTAGATACGTTAATTGGAGGAATTAGTATAAATATGATTTATATTAAATGTCATTAAGGAGAAAAAGAACTTTGGTCTAAATATTACATATGATGTGATATTAAAACCATAGGTTATAAATAAAATATGATAAATTAGTTATTATATTTATTTATAATTAAAAAAATTATGAGATAATTGTATGGTTGGTTATTATTTTCTCCTTTAACCGTTTGAGTGGGAAGTTGCTATCAGTTTCATTTTTAGTAATGCAAGTCATTTCAATCGGGTAAAAAAAAAAAAAGTTATACGATAGCCACTGAGAGAGTGAATGATCAAGTATCAAGTAGCGAGTTTGCTAGACAATAGTTCCACATTTACCCAACGATCGAGTACTCAGTCTATGCGATAGACTTAGCCTTTCTCCCACTTACTCGATCGTATACTTCCTCATTCCTTCTATAAAATTCACACAGAGCCTACACCTCCTAGATTCTCACACCGATAATACCAAGGTAGCCTCTTAGTAGTGTCGAATTGTCGTTCGAGGATCGAGTATTACTCAATTGTGTTCGAGGATCTAACAGCTTTTGATTTACACTGGTTGTTCATTGCATTCATGCATTTGATCAAGTTTACTTGAACGTTGGACTAGTCTTGATCGAAGGAATACTTAAAGAAGAGTTCTTCAAAGGTATGTCACTTGATTCACTTTGTTTTTAACTTGAAAGCATGTTATAATTTACTCAATGATGCATAATTGTGGTTGTTTGTTTGTAAATGTTTTATTCTTTCACAATGGGTTTGGAATGATCTTACTTCCGCTCAATGGTACTCTTATTTAAGAGTTCCTTCAATTAGTATCAGAGTCAGGTTGTTCTGATATTCTAAATTCTATTGATGTATTGAATTGCATTTACAATCATGGTGGGTTTTAAGCATGTCTACATTGCGTTTAAGTGTTAGATGTATTTGTGGATGTGAATTAATGGATGTTCTGGATGATTGCCTCTATTTATTACTGCTTTCTTTTATATTTCAAAGTTAATTTGTAAGGGCCCCTGTGTTTTTTGGCATAATTAACTTGCTATCGAGTATGTATTCAAAGTGTTTAAGTCTGTAACAGTCATTCGTGATGAAGCTTCAACACATGAAGATGCAGTTCATATCGAGAAAGAAGACCAAGGGTTGGTCAGATCGTGTAGCCCAGGCTAAACGATCGTTTAGATTTGGCTAGGCGATTGTGTAGAAAAGCTCTACTCGATATGTAGCATTTACTAAATGATCGCATGGTTGATGCTACGCAATCGAGTAAAGAGTTTACTCGATCATGTTGTGTTGGCTACTTGATCGTATAAACGATGAGGGTAAATGATTGTTGAGTATGAGATACTCATTGCATGGTAGGGGCGCCCACTAAACGATCGAGTAGGCCAGCATGCTCATCGCATAGTCACTAGCTACTCGATACTCGGTATTTGATACTCGACGTTTGCTCCTCGATCGTTTAGACGATCATGCTTCATCGCATAGTTGTCTTCTACTCGATCGTTTAGGCATGTGTCATACTCGGTGCGTTGCACGATCGAGTGACCTTCATGCTTTATCGCATAGTCAAAGGCACTCGATCCATGCTACACGATCGTGGTTACTCGACCAATGTTACTCGACGATCACAAGAAAAAGCTACACGATTAGAGGAGCGAGGCTTTGCCTGGGCGGTTCAAGACCCAATTCACTTGTTTGAACCGGATGACTCGATGGTTTATGTAATAGATAGATTTAATTTCCAGTTTTTTAGGCTAATCATCCCGATCCATTAATTTTTTATGAATATACATTTGATATTTGTTTAAATTATATGTCATATAATTTTAATCCCACCATAGGTTATGCATATATTCATGCATCATCTTTATATTATAAGAGTTATAATATAGTAGCTTGCATGATTAAATTACATTAAAGCATGTTCATGCATCATATAATATATGAGTTATAATATATGCATGCATTAAGCATATTAATACATCATCTTTATATTATAAGTGTTATAGTATAAGGGTGAATGAAAACATGTATGCTTAGTTCATTACAACTTATATAAGATTTATATATAGTAATGAATGAACATTGCATGAGGTATGACACATAAATTAATTTATAAAAGTTATAAATACCTAGTCTAGCTTAGCAATGTGGATATTTTTAGTTGTTTCCTTTTATAAGAGTTATAATGGAAATTAGAACTAAAATCAATAAGAAAGACATGCATGCAAACTTAGGCTTAAATCATGTTTTAAAAGAGTTTTAAAATTTGATTGAGATAGACTTAAGATCACAGTTCTAATAAAATTAGAAACGTAAGTTTAATCTTTTAATCGTTTTAATAAGATGAAATTAACTAATAAAAAATTAAATATGTATCAAATCTATTTATAAAGGACTTTTTGTTTAAGGCGGGATCTGTCTAGGCTGGGGTATTTAAGCTGACGGAAACGGAACACCCCTACCTGGGAACCTACCTAGAAAGGTGAATTAGATAGATTTACTGCATGCATGCAAATTTGATGATAGTATGTTAAAGTGTTTAATGGGACTTGACTTGAACTTGTTTAATTATCAAAAGCAAGAATTGTTTTTGAGTAAATTAAACTCACACTTCAATAAAATTGTTGGGATTGGTGTCCTAATTCTCCTGGAGTCTCATAGTCTGTAAACATTGTACACATTGTTATTAATAAAATAAGAGTTATTTTATTTGCATTTACTCATATCCAATAAACAAAGATTCGTGGTTATTGTATGTAAACTTAAGCATGTATATGAGATATACAAGTGAATCATGCCTTAAGTAATAATCTAAAAGGTCTGTCGTATAAGGATAAAGAAGGGATACCTTATCCTATTGACACTACGGATACAGCCTAGGTTTAGTGTGTTGTGAACTACTATAGATGGTCTGATTCTGACCATTCATGTGGAGACATGTGAGCAGGGGTGTTCTATACAAAGAGTTTATATAAGGCCGGATCACGAGATGATTACTCTTTTTATATAACGCCATTGATAATTGAGACTTACATCTCACTAAAACAACCATAGGTGATATGACCTTAATCCTAAGTGTTTTGGGAACTCCTACCTATGAGGGCGGTCCTTTGATAAGTATGGGTAAGAGTGGCCAAATTGTCAACTCAACAAGCTTACCTTTTTGGGGATTTGTCTGATTGAGGAGCTGGGAACTCAGTTACAAAAGACGAAATTCACTCATTCCCCGAAGCAGGGGTAAGTAGATAGATTGCTCCCTTAAGAACTGATTTTGGGTCTTGAACATAATAGTCACATCCTCTCTTTGGAAGAGAGGATCCAATCATATTAGGACTATGACTTATTGTTCATTAGAGTAATCAGTGGTACTTAAGGAGTTAGATGTAACTGAAGAAACTCATATACAAGAGTACCTATGAGCGGAAGCGGATCTTTTCAATTCATTGTGACAGAATTTTGACATATACATTCAACATACAGATATGCATTCAAACTATTAAATTACCAGCATGCTTAGAGATAAATAAACAAGAGAATAAGAAAACTTACCAATTGAAGACTTTTCTTCACAGAAAATCTCGCTTTCGTTGGAATGGCAAGCTATCATTCAGAAATACCCAATCGTCTACCACAGTCTCCACACGAACAGAAGGAAACGAGGATGACACCACCACTCGGAGCCCTCAATATTCTCGGAGTGAGAATCCAAAGGGTGGGCTTTGTTCGGATTTGGTAGAAGGGGGGAGGAAAAAAGATCATATACGACAATCAAGAAAATGGGAGAAAGACTCGTCTATCATATAAACAAAATGCTTGATCATTTAGGTGAAGTATACGATCGTATAGGAAAAGCTAAGCGATCGTTTAGTAAAGCTCAACGCTAAACGAAAAACTAACGATCGTTTAGTAAAACTCAGGCGCTAAACAATCGTTTAGTAAAAGATAAACGATGTTTAGTAAATGGCGTGTGTGGGTGTAAGCGATTGTTTAGTAAACTGCACTATCGTATAGGCTCTGATTTACTAAGCGATGACCTCTCAAACAATATCCGATCAATGCTTAACACACCGTGAGTTATTGAAGTGTCTCAAAACGATTCTTTATCTTACTCATCAGTAACGAAAAAGGAAGAGACACGGGCCAATTATCCCTTAACTATCCAATTAATAAATAATAAATATAATCACATTATATTCATAACCTATGGAATAATATCATATATCAATCATAGTATTTTTCCTCTACTAGAGATAAATCATATTTATATCCAATTTCCTCTAAATTAATGTATCTCAAATATAAAGTTAATTATATCATATATAATTGACTGGTTCAATTATATATAATCGAACTCCCTCTTGTCAATTTGAACATTTAAAACTGACCCAAAAACTGATTATCAACTTGTATCCAAGCTACTAAGGGGATCTTATGGACCTATGGCTCGAAGCTCCAACGGTACGTGAATATCTGACTAAACTCTTTAGCCACGATATCCACCATCCGTTAACTGCCAGACATTCCACTAAAGACCAACACTGAACTCTTCTTACCATAGATATATTCCTATGTCCATCGGATATAACCAATCATCAGTATGATGACCCTTCACAGATACTCGTAAGTACAGTTGGGCTAATTTTGTTTTGCCCCTATAGTTACATCTTACTACTTAAGTACCACTGATTCCTCTAATGAACAATACAACATAGTCCTACTATGTGTGAACACCTCTCGGCCATGAGAAGGTGTGTGGCGCCACATTGTTCAAGTCCCGGGATCAACCCTTAAGAGAGCATTCTATCTACTTACCTCTGCTTCGGGGAAGAAGTGGACTCCATCTTGTGTAGTTGAGTTCCTAGCTCCCAAATCAGACGAATCCCCAAAGTGGTAGGTTTGAGTCGGCGCTCTGGCCACTTGCACTCATGTAAATCAAAAGACCGTCTTCAATGGCAGGAGTTCTCAACTCACTCAAAATTGAGTTCATATACTTATGATCATCCTAGTGAAATGAAGTCTCTGTCATGAATAGGCTTATATGACGAACGTTAAGACTTCGTGGTCAGTCTTATACAAACTCTTTGTATAGGACGTCCTCGTTCGCATGTCCCCTACACAAATGATCAGGATCAGACCATCTGTGACAAGTCACAACACTTGTAACTATTCCACAAAGCGGGCCGCGTCCGTAGCGTTACTAGGATAAGGTTTCTCTTCTATTTCCATATACTATAGACCATTTCGGTTGTCACTTAAGATATGATCCACTTATATGTCACCACATACATGCTTAAGTTACATAAAGACAACTAGGGATTTTATGTTTATTAGTTTGTGGAAAAGTAAATAAAACAGCAAATGTGTAAAGTTAAGAAGTGAAGTAAATATCATATATTATACGTCACAAGCATTCATAAAAAATGTGTTTATAAACTACAAGACATGAGACTTTAGGGCATCAACCCCAATAGTAACTATAGGGGCAAAACGGTAAATTGGCCCCGTTGTGCTTATGAGCGATCTGTGAAGGGTTATCGCTGTTTATTGGTTAATATGGACACAGAAATATATCTTTAGTAAGAAGAGTGCAGCTATCGGTCTTTAGTGGAGTGCCTAACAGTTAATGGATGGTGGATCTCGTGACTAAAGAGTTTAGTCAGTTATTCACGTACCATTAGAGCTTCAAGCTATAGGTTCATAAGGTCCCCTTGGTAGCTCAATGGATTCAAGTTGAGAATCAGACTTTGGGGTTTATTTGAAGTGTTCAAATTGACAAGAGAAAATTCAATTATATGTGATATAATTGGTGTGATGTATGAGATACATCATGTGGATGAATTAATGTAAATATGATTTACATTAAGTACCATAAAATACAAAAAAAAAACTATGGTTTATATATTTCATGAGATGAAATATTAAAACTATAGGTTATAAGTATAATATGGTAAGTTGGTTATCATATTTATTTATAATAAATTAATGATATGATAATTAATTCTTTTTCTCTAATAATAAATTGAGTGGGAGGTTATTAGTAGTTTTATTGTAACCATGAGATAAAAGGAAAATTTTTTCCCTAAAATTAGAGGTTACTTCATTCAGAAAGAACTCACGGTGACAAGCTATCAAGTGAAAGTGTTTCATTAAGCGATAACATTGAGAGATTACCTTTTCAGCTAAGCGATCGCTTACCTTTGAATATACGATAGTCATTCAGCTGATCGTTGTTAAACGATTGAGTGGCTAAGTCTATATGATAGGCTGTCGTTTATTAAACGATCATGAACATTGTCTATACGATAGAAAACTTCTTATCTCCTACTTGCTCGATCGTAAACCTCCAGTCTCTTCCTCAAGCCAATGTCAAATAGACCCCACAACTCCTGGATTCTCACACCAAGAATACCAAGGTAACCAGTGGTGTCCTAACTCAGTTCGTGAATCAAGTGCGACTCCATTGGGTTCGTGGAGGCTGTGTTCGTTGTGTTCAAGCTGTTGGTAGCAGTTTGTTCGTTGCGTTCGAAGATTGTTGTAGATGCTTTATAGACTAATCGAAGGATTCATGAAGAATGGTTCTTCAAAGGTATGCATCCTCTATCCCTTGTATCATCGTTTAGCATGCTGTAATTTCTTATTATGTATGACTTGTTAGTTTCTGTTTAAAGACTGTAATTGTTTGTGTTCAATTGGATTGGAATTTGGAACGATCCTTTCTACTGCTCATGGAAATCCTCGTGTTTGATTTCTTTCAAAAAATCAGTAGCCAGATTGTCTAAGTTAATGAATCCATAGGTAAAACATTCAGTGGGAGGTACGTGGGGTATATGATACTTCACTTAAACCTCTACATGTTTCTCCCTAAAGTTCACACCGTGAGATCTATCCTCAGCCTCGAGGCACCCTGACAGTGTCCCCTTTAAAGGATGGTGTTTGGGTAGGTCAATACGAAGGTGAATGGAGAGAATGTTCATAGTAAGTGGGAGCGGGACGTGTGACAACATATCCCACAGTCTCTCTCATTAGGTTGGATAACATTTTCGGGCATCGCCTCGAGACACTCTGGGAGTGTCGCCTTAAAGGATGGTAGTTTTACACAACTCTTTATCTAATCTCTTGAAAAGGATAGGGTTGATTTAGTCTCTTGTCCTAATCTGCTCTTTCCCTACTGTGGGCACATTAGGGCGGGACTCTAGGGCCTAAAATGAGGGGTTACACTTACGCAGAATTGTTAAGGTTGTTAACAAATTATGTACCGAAAAATGGTGACTGTTAGAGTCAGTTACAAGAGTTGTTTCTGTCTAATAGTTGAGAATATCTCATCACAGAGAAGGGGCACTTGATCACCCCGACAGTGACTTTTGTCTTGCCTCGTTGGGGCATCATTACAAAATAGATGTCATTTTACTTAGGGTACATTCGAACTATTTTGCTAAAACCTAAAATTGTTATTAAAAGTGGTAGTGCCAATAGACTTATTAAATTTGTTCATCTTTTTCAGCAACTTTAAAAATCGCAACCGCCACTTTAGCTCTATTGTCTGTCAACAAACTAACTGGCAAAAACTACGCTAGTTGAAAAAACACGATTAATACCATACTAATCATCGATGACCTCTGGTTCGTCCTTATAGAGGAGTGTCCTCCTATTCCAAACTGTTGCTCGAAATGTTCGAGAGGCATATGAGAAATGGACACGGACGAATGAGAAGGCCCGAGCTTACATCTTGGCCAATCTGAACTATTGGGTTTTATGTCCTAGAACTCATGGTTTGTAAACAATAGAACTTATTCTAAAAGTTCAATAAAGTGTTATAAAATAAACGTTTTTCTTAATAGAAATCCAATAAACCTGAAAGTCCCTTAACTATTGGATGAGTACTTGAACTTTATGTGGAGACATAAAGATGAATCAGGTTAGAGTAAATAGTCAAAATGATCTATAGTATATGAATAAGGTTGGGTACCTTATTCTGGTAACACTATTGGATGCAGCCTACTCTGTAGTTGTTACAAAGAGTATTAAAGTGCTACAAATGAAGTGATCCTAATTCGTTCATGTTGGGACATGAGTAGTGGGGGTGTCCTTGTGCAAAAAGGTTTGTACAAGATCGGACCACGAAATTAGTCACTCTTACTATATAATGTTGTTTACTGTTCAAGACTGACTATTTCAAAGCGATGACCTAGGTAACTTGACCTTGATCCTGAGCTAACTATGAACTCCTGTTTATTTGGAATTATCCTTAGATTTACATAGGTAAGATTTGGCTCAACAGCACCGGCTCAATAAACCTCCCATTTCATGGGTAAGATCGAATAGATAGCTAGGGACATAAGTTGCAAGAAGGAATTTTCTACCCGCTTTAGGGATAGTAGAGAGGTTGTTCCCTTAAGTGCTGATTTTGGGTCTTGAACAAGGAGCCCCGCCCTCTCATTGGCCCGAGAGGGATTCAGTTTTGTTGATTGGATAAAAAAAACAATTGTTCATTAGGGGATCAGTGGGACTTAAGAAACAAGAGATAATTTCGAGGGTAAAATAGAGATTTGACCCAGCCGTTATTACGAACAACCTGTGAAAGGTTGACTTACTAATCATGGTTATATCGAGTGGACATAATATATCTACAGTGAGGGGAGTTAAACTATGGGCTTTAGTGGAGTGACCCATTAGTTAACGAATGAAGGCTAGATTGGTTTAATGAGTTTAGTCGATTAATCATGGATCGTTGGAGCCCATGATCTGTGGTCCACAAGGTCCCCCTATTAGCTCGGAAATGGATTAGTTCTAGAGTAGCGTGATAATTTAATTTGAAACGTTCAAATTAGAATCAAACGAAATTGGAGAATATATATTTAAATATATAAAGATGGATTTGTGTAAAATTAATTTAATATTGGATATTAAATTAATTAGAATTATTTAAATTGTTTAAATAATTATTTATTAGTTTTATCATAAAATTAATTTGTAATTAATACATTATGATTTTAAAAATCAAATATGATTTTAAAATCAATTTTGGATTTTGTAAATAGAAAATTACACAAAAGGGGAAAAATGATATTTTTCATATCCATCTTCAAAGTAGATCACAAAGAACCCATTATCTTCAACATTCAATAACTCCAACCATGAGCTGCATCCCATGCAACAAATTTCTTTGCATGATAGTCTATAATATAATGAAGAGATTGGAGTGAAGTTGAAGTTATTGCAACCGATTGAATTTTTCTGAAAAAATCGGATAGAAGAAGATATTCTTCATTTGGGTTGTTGTAGTGAACTTTTTCAAAATTACTTTTGATTCCAGCTTATTTTGAGTCCCACAACTTAATATAGAGCACCAAAAGAATAGTAGGGAAGATCTTGTGATGGTCTACACAAAGATTTGGAGGATTTAGCAGCTAGAAATCAAGATTTCAAAGGTTCTTCAAAGGTATGTTCTTGAAGCACATTAAATTCTGCTTAAGCATGTTTTTATTGATAACGGGTAGAAATGCACGTTATCATAGTGCTAAGCTTTTAAACAATGCTGGCTTGCATTGATAAAATATGTTAGATTGCGTCTAAAAAGCATCAAATTCATAATATTGCGGTCGCATGCATTCATCGCATAAGAATAGTTGATTTTTGTATTTCTATGCAAAATATGCACTGATGCAAGGCGAAAATTGCGATCATAAGAAATCATTGGTCGAGCGCAGCATTACCGTAAGGCTTTGCGGTGATTATCTTCGCAAACATTTGCTCAAGAAGGATTGCCGCAACTTGGTGGGCGCAACTTGGTATGCGCATCTGGGTGAAAGGCATAATTAATCGTGATGGGACAGAAAGCTGATGACAGTCGAATCCGAATTAAGTTAACAGTCGCTAATGATAACAAGTACATTCAGCTTTCCGATGACAAATATTCGGCACATCAGTCAGGGAATTAAACTCATCCCATCTGAGAAATCATAAGAGAGAAGCCGTCTTTACCTCGAAGCTCTATAAATACCAATGGCATCCTTCAGAAAAGGGGTTCACCAGTTAGAAAATTCATCAGTTAGCTTAGCACGTCTTTGTCCATAGTTTTTCCTTTTTATTTTAAGGCAGAGCAAGAGAAGAGTAAAGACGTCAGAAATTTCTCGCGGAAACTCGAGAGAGAACTTGAGGCGTAGAAGCAGAGAGCGGGCTAACTCTCATGAGAGCAAGATTATCTTTTGAACAGGAGTAGAAAAATAGTGTAAAAGCCTGGGCAGCAAGAGATTGCTACCAGACTCTTTATTCTATCCTTGCATTGTTATTTTGTACTTCATCTTTATATCTATACAATGGAAGCTCTTATTCTACTCTTAGCATGCATGAGTAGTTAAACTAGTCGAATGGGTTGAGAAGAACTAAGCTAACATGACCTAGGAAGTTCATTGCTTGCGATTGTCTTGTTTTATGTTGCGCCCAATACCCCTTTAGAGCTACTCGAGAGAGAGTCTAAAGAAAGAAACTAATGACTCGAGAGAGCTAGGTTAGAATCTAGACTCGATAGAGCAAGATTAGAATTTCATAAACAAGAGATAAGGACTTAGAGATAAGCTCTGTTTGTCAACCTGCATCGCATGCATCCTAGAGATGTGAATGATATTATGTGGTCACCTTATTTGTATATGCGCCATTTTGTCATCGCATAAATAAGAATAGAGGCTTATGTGTAGGTCCTATAGACTTATCACATATATCGCATGCGTTCTAGCCTTAGAAGCCGTGGCATTCACACCGAGAGGTGGTTTACTGTTGCATGCATTGCATGATCGCATAACATGAACGCATCCTAGGAAGTGTTAGTCGAAACTTTTCTCAACTCATTCACCGCATACTCATCGCATCTTCCGTTTATTCAACTCTTTCAAACTCTGCCGCATTTGTTTATTTTTCATTACCGCAAACATCAACCTCAACACCTATTGATTTATTTGGTTACCGTAAAATTTCCCTAAAAATTACCACCGCAACCTTTTTTCCCAAGTCCCTGAGTTTGACCCCGGACTTACTAGGAAACTCAGTGGGGTTTACACTGGATTCCACTGAGAAAACTTGAGTGCTCAACGCAACTCCATCAATGCATTTCATCTATAATTCCACATCATAAAATAAGGCATCACTTATCGATCCTAATTTCTTCCGTTGTGTGCTAGTACCATCCCTACATGAATGATGTCTTGGCCAAGAAGTATGAGCCCATGGTCTCTGCTCATGAGATCATGGAGTCCCTAAGGGGAATGTTCGGACAACCGTCTAGGCAGTTCAAGATGAAGCTCTTAAGTGCATCTTCAACTCCAAAATGGAAGAGGGTACATTTGTTCGAGAACATGTTCTGAACATGATGGTCCACTTTAATATGGCAGAGATGAATGAGGCTCACATCGATAAGGACAGCCAAGTTAGTATTATTCTGCACACATTGCCAGAAAGCTTCCTACACTTTGTCGGCAACGTTGTTCTGAACAAAGTTGATTACACCTTTACAACTCTCCTCAACGAGTTGCAGACATTCCAATCCTTACTGAAAATCCAGGAAAAGAAGGTTGGTGAGGAAAATGTTGCTTCATCATCTAAGAAGTTCCATCGAGGTTCGACCTTAGGAATTAAGTTTGTACCTTCTACTTCTAACACTAACAAGTGAAAGAAGAAGAAAGGTAGTAAGAGGAAGGGGAAGGCACCGGCTAACCCACAACCTGCTGCTCAGTGGGGTAGGCGACAAGCAACGGTTGAAAAAGAAAAATGTTTACATGGAAACCAGGATGGGCACTAGAAGCGGAACTGCCCATGTTAGTTAAAGGAGAAGAAGAAGGCTAAGGCCAATGCCAAACAAAGTAAATCTCGCTCTAGAGGATCTCGCTGGTATCGCTCTACAGGATTTCGCTAGCAGAGGATCTCGCTAGCATCGCTCTAGAGGATCTCGCTAGCATCGCGCTAGAGGATCTCACTAGCATCCTCTAGAGGATCTCGCTAGCATCACTCAAGGGGATCTCGTTAGCATCGCTCATGATTTACTGATTTTGGAAACTTGTTTAGTGGAGAATGATGATTCTGCTTGGATTATAGATTTTGGGGCCATTAATCATGTTTGTTCTTCTTTTTAGGGGATTAGATCCTTGCGGGAACTTAGGGCTGGTGAGATGACGTTGCGAGTAGGCACCGGGCACGCCATCTCAACTGTGGTAGTGGGAGGCCTCCAGTTGACTTTACAAAATAGATTTATCATTTTACATGATGTATATGTAGTTCCCGAGTTAAAGAAGAACTTAATTTCTGTAAAGTGTTTGATTGAATGTAAATATACTCTCAAATTTTCGATGCATAAAGTGTTTATTTTGAAAGATGGTATTGAGATATGTTCAGCTAAACTGGAAAAAAAATTGTATGTGCTAAGGCCGTTAGCAACAAATTCCCTCCATAACAAATTCCCTCCAAAATAAATGACTTAAAGTTTCTCCTAAAGAAAATGCCCAACTTTGACACCTTCGATTAGGGTACATTAATCTCAATAGGATTAGGATTGAAAGGTTGGTGAAGAATGGACTTTTAAGCGAGTTAGAGGAAAATTCTTTATCTGTGTGCGAGTCATGCCTTGAAGGCAAGATGACTAAAAGACCTTTTACTAGAAAGGTTATCGAGCCAAAGAGCCTCTAGAGTTAGTCCATTCTGACCTATGTGGTCAGATGAATGAGCGAGCCAAGGGAGACTACGAGTATTTCATCACTTTTATTGATGATTATTCGATGTATGGGTATGTTTATTTAATGCAACATAAGTCAGAATCCTTTGAAAATTTAAAGAGTTTAAAGCTAAAATTGAAAATGCATTAGATGAACGGATTAAAAAACTTCGATCAGATCGAGGTAGAGAGTTTTTGGATTCTGAGTTCTAGAACTATATGATAGAACATGGAATCATTTTCCAACTCTTAACACCTAGTACACCTCAGCAGAATGGTGTATCGAAGAGGAGAAACAGAACCCTGTTGGATATGGTTTGGCCGATGATGAGTTACACTTCCTTACCGAACTCATTTTGGGGTTTTACAGTAGAGACTGCAGCTTATATCCTCAATTGTGTTCCCTCCAAAAGTGTTGCCAAAACACCTTTGGAGTTATGGAACGGCCATAAAGCTATTTTGCGTCACTTCCGCATCTAGGGTTTCCCAGCACATGTGCTTGAGGCTAATTTTAAAAAACTGGAACCACGTTCGAGGCTATGCCTATTTGTAGGTTACCCCAAAGGGACACAGGAGGATTACTTTTATGATCCTAAGGAAAACAAGGTGTTTATGTCGACAAACGCTACCTCCCTTAAGGATGATCATATAAGGAAGCAGAGTCCAAGAAGTAAAATCGTGTTGCATGATCTTTCCAACGAAACTACTGAAACTTCAACAAGAGTTGTTGAAGGGCCTACTACATCAACAAGAGTTATTGATGGAAGTTCATCTAGTAAGTCAAATCCACCTCACGAGTTGAGGGAACCTCGACGTAGTGGAAGGGTTGCGAACCCACCTGTTCGCTATATGGGTTTAACAGAAATCCTGGCTATAGTAGCCGATGGCGAGGTTGAGTATCTGTTGTCTTACAAAAAGGAAATGAAGGATATTGAACGAGATGAATGGGTCAAAGCCATAAATCTCGAGATGGAGTCTATGTACTTCAACTCAGTATGGGATCTTGTAGATCAACCTGATAGGGTTCAACCTATAGGTTGTAAATGGATCTACAAGAGGAAACGGGGTGCTGATGAGAAGGTGCAAACCTTCAAGGCTAGACTTGTGTCAAAAGGTTATACCCAAGTGGAGGGAGTTGACTATGAGGAAACTTTCTCACCTGTTGCCATGCTTAAGTTTATCCGTATCCTCCTATCTATTGCCTCATATTATGATTATGAGATATGGCAAATGGATGTCAAGACTGCCTTTCTGAATGGTAATATTTAGGAGGCCATTTATATGGTGCAACCCGAGGGATTCATAGCCCAAAGTCAAGAGCAAAAGATTTGCAAACTGAATCGATTCATTTATGGGCTAAAATAAGCATCTCAATCTTGGAACATAAGGTTTGATACTGCGATCAAATCTTACAGCTTTGACCAAAACGTTGATGACCTTATGTCTAAAAGAAAATCATCAACAATTCAGTAGTTTTTCTAGTATTATATGTAGATGATATCTTACTCATTGGGGATGTAGGTTTACTGACTTCAGTTAAGAACTAGCTAGCGATCCAATTTCAAATGAAAGATTTGGGAGAGGCTCAATTTATTCTTGGTATTCATATCCTTCGGGATAGAAAGAACAAAGTGCTAGCACTGTCTCAGACATCGTACATTAACAAGATGTTGATCAAGTATTCGATACATCCAAAATGGGCCTTTTGTCTTTTCGGCATGGAGTTAGATTGTCTAAAGAACAATATCCTAAGACATCTCAAGAGGTTGAGGAAATGAGACGGGTCCCTTATGCATCTACCGTTGGCAGTTTGATGTACGCGATGTTATGTACTATACCTAACATCTGCTACATTGTAGGGATAGTCAATAGATATCAGTTTAATCCAGGACAGGGTCACTGGATTGCCGTAAAAAATATCCTCAAGTATCTTCGGAGAACGAGGGACTACATGCTTGTGTATGGATCTAAGGATTTGATCCATAAGGGATACACAGACTCTAATTTTTATACTAATAAGGATTCTTGGAAATCCACTTCAGGATCAGTGTTCACTCTTAACAGGGGTGTTGTAGTGTGGCAAAGTACTAAGCAGGGGTACATCGTTGACTCCACTATGAATGTCGAGTATGTAGCGACTTGTGAAGCTGTTAAGAAGGTTGTTTGGCTCAGAAATTTCCTGACTCATCTAGAAGTTGTTCCAGACATGTCTAGGTCCATCATCCTTTATTGTGATAATAGTGGTATTGTGATTAATTCCAAGGAGCCTAGATGTCACAAGCGCGGCAAGCATATAGAGCGAAAATACCATCTCATCCACGAGATTGTGCATCGAGGGGATGTGATAGTCAAGAAGATAGCTCTGGAGCACAATGTTGCAGATCCGATTACAAAGGCTTTCACGGCTACAGTTTTTTAGGGTCACCTTTGTTGGATCGATATGGCAACCTAAAGGGGGGGAAGAGGTGAATAGGGTTTAATTAAACTTTTTTTTTTCTAAATTAACCCAATTAAACTAATTAATACACTTTTTATAAATAATAAGAAAAGTTCAATTTATGCAACAAATAAGATGAAAAAAATGTGATAGTTTAATTCTATCAAATTTTAGCAAATAAATAAGAACAAACTAAAACATACAATAAATTGTATAAATTAATTGCAAAAATAAAAATGAAAGAGTTATAGAAGAAGACACAGTAATTTTTATAGTGGTTCAATCAAACTCAACCTACTCCACTCCCCAAGCGCCTCTTGGGAATTTGAATAAAATCTTTCCGACTCTTTCCACGGATTAGAGCCCAACTGTTACACCATTGCTCCTTTTACGGGTTCAAGATCAAACCCGATCCTTTCCACGATTTAGGATCAAATCGTTACAGATGTTGGAATTTTTTAAGAACACAATACAACTCTCACTAGAGTGGATTTACAAGTTTAAGCACTCAACAAATTTTTCCTCATAATACAATAACACTCTCTCAAGAATAAGATGAAAAGAAAAAAAAAATTGGGAACTTAGAGAGCAACAATGGAACTTTTGAGTTTTGGAGGATTATGAAATGTAAATTTTGTTTGTTTAAAATTTGGAGAGGAAGATGATTTATATAGAGATGGAAAAATTTTTAGAAACCACAATTAATTTGGACCATTGGATTTTGGAAAAGAAAAATCAATGGTGGAGATTTTAAACTAAACTAGTCGTTAGATACAAACAAAAATATAAAATTAAATTCTTTTTCTTTTGAAATTCATTTTCTTTTTAAAATTAATCCAAAAAATAAAAAAAAAGTATACCATGTGTCAAGAACTAGCCGTTAGACACAAACATAAAATAATATTAAATTAAATTCATTTTCCTTTTAATTCATTCTCTTTAAAGTCAATCCAAAAATAAAAAACATACCATGTGTAAAAAACTAGTCGTTAGATACAAACATAAAATAATATTAAATTTATTTTCCTTTTATTTTTTTTTTAATTTCAATTTTTATTTTAAATCAATCCAAAAATCAAAAGTCCATCATATGTTAATCTCTTAATGATCCACCATTCAATCAATATGCTGCCACATATCTACACACAAATGGTTGGTTATGCCACGTCATCCACCACGGTATTTTTTCTATAGACTTGTTTCGGTCATATCGCCTTCGTTTTAACTCCGATTTGAGTGATTCAAGAGGTGTTGGAATCGTTATTTCGAGCTCTATGTTATGGATATATTAAAACACTAATATTTTCAGTAATTAAAAATTGAGTTTGTTATCATCAAAATATTGATTAATTAATTAATTAAAATTAAATAATTTAAGATTAAGTGCCAAAAAGTCAACAACCTTTAGAGCATGGGTCTACGAGACCGACCGTGGCTGGACTAGGGCAAGTGGGAGATTTTGTACTGGGCCTTAGTGCCCTAGTTTATTGTTTTGTACTTGTACTTATCTTGTACACACCACTAGCTTTAGAACAAGTGGGAGATTGTTAGGTTGATGCCCTAAATCTCGTAGGGTTCTGTAGTTTGTAAACACGTGTATGAACAAACATTTGGGATGTAATAATATGAGAGATTTTTATTCACTACTGTCTATGAAATATGAGATATTTTAATTGTATTAACCACAAACCAATAAACTAAGATCCCTGGTTATCGTTGTAATTTAAGCATATATGTGGAGACATACAAGTGGATCATGCCTTAAGTGATAACTTAAATGGTCTGTAGTATATAGATAAAGGAGGGAAACCTTATCTTGGTGACACTACGGATATGGCCAGCTTTGTAGATGGTACAAGAGTTGTAAAGTGCTACAAATGATCTAACCCTCATCATTCATATGGAGACATGCAAGCGGGGGTATCCTATACAAAGGAGTTTGCATAAGACCAAACCACAAAATGTTTAATCTCGTTATATAACACTATTCATGACTGAGACTTTCATTTACTAGGATGACCATAAGTAACATGACCTTAATCCTGAGTGAGTTGGGAACTCCTGCCTATGAGAGTGGTCCTTTGATTTGCATGGGTCATGGCCAGATCGCCGACTCAAACCTACAACTTTGCATATTCATTTGATTGGGGAGCTGAGAACTCAGCTACACAAGATGGAATTCACTCCTTCCCCGAGTAGGGGTAAGTAGATAAATTGCTCCCTTAAGGGCTGATTCCAGGACTTGAACAATGGGGCGCCACACCTTCTCATGGTCCGAGAAGTGTTCACTCATAGTAGGACTATGATGTATTGTTCGTTAGAGGAATCAGTGGTACTTAAGGAGTTAGATGTAACTACAGGGGCAATACGGTAAATTGGCCTAGCTGTACCTATGAGCGATTTGTGAAGGGTCATCGTACTGTTGATTGGTTATATCCAATGGACACGGAAATATATCTGTAGTGCAAAGAGTGCAGCTGTCGGTTTTTAGTGGAATGTCCGATAGTAAACAGATGGTGGATATCATGATTAAAGAGTTTAGTCAGTTATTCACGTACGTTGGAGCTTCGAACTATAGGTTCATAAGGTCCCCTTGGTAGCTTAATGGATTCATGTTGAGAATCAGTTTTTGGGTTAGTTTGAAGTGTTCAAATTAACAAGAGGGAATTTGATTATATATGATATAACTAAATTGATTCAATCATATGTGATATAATTGATTTGATGTATTAGATACATTAATTTGAGAAATTAATATAAATATGATTTATATTAATTTTCATTAAGGAGAAAAAGAACTATGGTTTAAATATTACATATGATGTGATATTAAAACTATATGTTATAAATAAAATATGATAAATTAGTTATTATATTTATTTATAATTAAAATAATTATGAGATAATTGTTTGGTTGGTTATTATTTTCTCCTTTAACCATTTGAGTAGGAAGTTGCTATCAGTTTTAATAGCTAAAGAATAAAAATGAAAATAGTTTTCATTTTTAGTAATGCAAGTCATTTCGATCGGGTAAAAAAAAACAAAAAGAAAATAGCTATACGATAGCCACTGAGAGAGTGAACGATCAAGTATCAAGCAGCGAGTTTGCTAGACGATAGTTCCTCATTTACCCAACGATCGAGTACCTAGTCTATGCGATAGACTTAGCCTTTCTCCCACTTACTCGATCGTATACTTCCTCCTTCCCTTTACCAAATCCACACAGTACCCACACCTCCTGAATTATCACACAGAGAATAGCAAGGTAGCCTCTTGGTAGTGTCGAATTTCTGTTCGGGGGTCGAGGATCGAGTATTACTCGATTGTGTTCAAGGATCTAACAGTTAAAGCCCTCTCAGGCTAGGAGAGCGTATAGCGCGACATTGTTTAAACCCCGAAATCAGCCCTTAAAGGAGCAATTTATCTATTTGCCCCGACATTGGGGAAGGAATGAATTTCTTCTTGTGTAGTTTTGTTTCCAACTCCCCAATCAGACGAATCCCCAAAATGGTAGGTTTGTTGATTCGGCGATTTGGCCACTCTCATCCATACAAATCAAATGACCGCCTTCATAGGCAGGAGTTCACAACTCACTCAAGATTTAGGTGTGTTACCTATGGTCATCCTGGTGAAATGAAGGTCTCTATTATGAACGGCGTTATATAATGAGACTAAACATTTCATGGTCCAGTCTTACACAAACTCCTTTGTATAGAATATCCTCACTCATATGTCTCCACATGAATGATCAAGATCAAATCATTTGTAGCACTTTACAACAATTGTAACATCTACAAAGCGGGCAATACTTGTAGTGTCACCAGGTATCTAGCCTTATCCATCTACTACAAACTATTTAGGTTATCACTTAAACATGATCCACCTGTATGTCTCTACATACATGTTTAAGCTACAAAGATAACCTTGGATGTTAGTTTTTGGTTTGTGATTAATGCTACTAATTTTTTAAATAAAATATCATATATTTTATTACATACAAACTATAGGACCCAACGAGATTTAGGGCATCAACCCCAACAGCAGATACAGAGCAAAACTAATTATGTTAGTCTGATGATGATGATGACAACATTTGGTTCAGGATATTATGATTCAAAGACTGGTCCATCTTCTTCATACCTACATGAACATGGGCGCAGCCATGGAGAGTAATGAATATTTATACTATGAAGCGCTTGCAGATGTACTAGAGCAACATCAAGAGGAACTAGAGCAGTCTCAAGTTCAAAGTCGAGGACGGCAATCAACTCGAAATCGACGATGTCCACCTTTCGGGACACATAGATTCTTTTTAATTATTTTTAACTGAATGAGATACATTAATAGTTGTATTAATATAAACATTTTAATTTACATTTTATTATTTTTAAATTATGAAAAAAAATGTAAATGAGAATTTATTATTTTCTATGATGTCTCTTAGAGCTAAGAGTTAATGATTTTGACTTTATTTATTATTAAGAAATACAACAACATCATTTTTGTTAGGAAATATAATAACAAAGAAAATGGTGCTGGAAAATAATAAATGAGTCTTTGTTTTTTGAAAACTTATTTGTCGAGTGTGGAAGTCTCGATATACAGAAATTAAAAAAATATATATAGATCAAATCGAAAAATTACCATATTTCTTTAAATAGTTTTCAAACTACAATATTTTTCTAATTAGTTTTAAAAACTCTCCTTTTCCTCTTCCTCTACACATTTCATAATGATCTGAAATAATAAAAAGATTATTTTTTACATATTTAAACTTTCATGAAATTATTCTAAAGAAAAAAAAACTTTCATGAAATTCTTAAGGCCTTGTGTTATTGTTGACATTTTTTTAAGAAAAAAAATACTACCATTTTATCTTTTTTTTTTTTTTTACACATTTTTCATATATCATTGCGTGTTTTTTTTCTTAAGCTAATTGAATATTCGATTTTTTTTGAAAAAAATATATTATATTACTATTTATTTCATTTTAGAGAAAATTAATTAAATTAAATATTATTCATGGTTAAATTATAGTTCTAGAACCTTCAAATTTGTTACTATTTAATATGTAAGAAGAGGTGGCTATTATAGTATTTATTGTAGTTGTCCTTGCATGTTAAGACATATCTCTATTTAGTCCTTTAACATTCAATTTTGAGCTTTTTAAACTTTTTCATGGACCAATATTTTGTTAATATGTAAAAAAAAAAAAAAGGTTAATTGAGTAGTCAGATTACCAATTTAGTTCGTGAACTAATTTAGGTATATTTGGTCCTAAATAGAAACAAACCTTAACGATCTAAGACTAACCGTGTAATTTAACCCTAACCAATCTTTAATTAATTTTAAATTTCTTTTTTTAGTAATTTTAAAATAAATAACACTTATGTTATGGAAAATGTGTGCTAACCTGTTTATATAAATAATAGTTGCCTTGCTCATTTTTTATGACACAACCACGGAGTGGGTAGTTATTATTTCTAGGGTAAATATCAACTTCTATCCCTAAATTTTAGAAATTGTATGAATTTAAATTCTAAACTAAAAATTGTATCAATTTAAACCCTAGACTTTAAGAATTGTATCAATTTAAACTCTAAATTTCATAAGTGTATTAATTTAAATCTTGAATTTTAATAAATATATCAATTTAAATCTTAAATTTTCATCAATATATACCATCCAAATAAAATATAATGAAACATTTAAGTTATATAATTACGAAAGTTTAGACTTTAAATTGATACACTTATAAAAGTTTAAGGTTTACATTGATACAACTTTAAAGTTCAAAGTTTAAATTGATACAATTATTAATTTAGAGTTTAAATTGATACAACACCTAAATTAATATAAAATTGATATTTGCCCTTATTTTT
This sequence comes from Benincasa hispida, assembly GCF_027475165.1. NCBI lineage: Eukaryota > Viridiplantae > Streptophyta > Magnoliopsida > Cucurbitales > Cucurbitaceae > Benincasa > Benincasa hispida. The sequence goes on from NC_143488.1 coordinate 85,355,887, forward strand.
AATAAATTTGATGATGATCATCTTTTTTACCCTTAAAAAGATGGACCGGATCAATAAAATTATAATTTGAATGCATCATATTTTTATAACAAGTTTAAAAAATAGTATTATTAGTAAAAAAAAAATCCTATTTTTGTTTTTTATACTTTGGAAATAAAATTACAATACAATCCACGTGGACCATACTCCTTACTTAAAAATCCGTTTGATTCCCATATGGGTGAGCTTTATTTATTCTTTTTTTAATGGAGGTATTAAAAAGGGTGTTCGAAGTTGAAGAGTGCCGTCATTAAAACTCACCAAAACTAATTCTCAAAACAGAGCATAAACTAAACAATGGAAGAACCTCCTTACGATCTCATAATCTTAGGAGCCACTGGTTTCACAGGCAAGTACGTTGTCCGTGAAGCTCTCAAATTCCTCAACTCTTCCCCTTTCAAATCTCTGGCTCTCGCCGGTCGAAACATGACCAAACTGACCGAATCCCTCAAATGGGCAGCTCATCCCCTGCCTCCGCCGCCAATTCCGCTCCTAATCGCCGATGTCACAGACTCACAGTCCATCCACCGCCTCTGCACCCAAACGAAGCTGATTCTGAACTGCATCGGGCCGTTCCGCCGATACGGCGAGCCGGTGGTTGCGGCGTGCGTGGAAACAGGGTGCGATTACTTGGACATATGTGGGGAGCCAGAGTTCATGGAGAGAATGGAGGCAGAGTACGATAAGAGGGCGGTTGAGAGTGGGAGTTTAGTGGTTTCGGGATGTGGGTTTGATTCGGTTCCAGCTGAGTTGGGTTTGATTTTCAATTCGAGGCAATGGGTTGGGAAATCAGCGCCGAGTTGGGTGGAAGCGTATATGAATGTGGAGTCGAAAAAAGGAATGGTTTGCAACTTTGGGACTTTTGAATCCGCCGTTTTGGGTGTGGCTAATGCCGACCAGTTGCGCCAATTCCGGCGTTCAAGGCCCCCAAGACGCCGCCCATTGGTCAGTCACAACTATTCATACTAAGCTTTTCACTTATTTCTTGATTTTTTTTTTTTCGTTGAATCAAGTGTTTCAATTTTGGTCACTAAAACTTTTTAGAGTATGAACTTTAAATTTCTAATAAATTTTTAAACTATAAACTTTGCATGTAATAGTTTTTTAAACTTTTAATTTTATATCTAATATATAAGAACTAAATTAATCGAAATTTTTTTGCAGATAAAAAAAGTCAAATTATTTACAAAAATAGTAAAAAAAAATATTTAATAAACATCTATAAGCGTCTATTAATGATAGATTTCTATCCGTTTTTATCAATGAATATGGATAAATTTCTATCAGCTTCTATTAAAGTAAATTAAAATGTTTCTATTTTGTGTAAATAGTTTCTCTTATTTTTTTTATTTTGAAAATCCCACATTATTATATATAAAATTGATATTTATGTTTAATTAAACCATAGAATTTCAATTTTTGTCTAGTAGATACATGAATTTATTTTTAAAAATGCTGAAAATATGTGAAAAGGTGAAAGACCTATTAGATACAAAATTAAAGAATTTAGGGATCTATTTGACATCAAATTAAAATTTTAAAGATTTATTGGATATTTTTAAAATATAAGAACTTAATCGATATAAAGTTAAAAATTTAATAGTCTACTTGGTATTGTTTAAAGTTTAGATACTTAATTGACACAAAATTGAAAGTTTGAAGACTAAATAAACACAAAATTGAAAATTAAGGACTAAACTTATAATTTAATAATTGTGAGTTTGATTTTTTTTTTTTTTTTTTTTTTTACATAGCAAACAAAATTTCTTCAAAAGATTGTAGATTTAAAATAAATAATTTTGGAAGAAATATACTTTTGTACCTAAAATTCAACCTAAGTTACATTTAGATCGTAGTCCACATTTTGACATATATATATATATATAGAAAACATTTTAAGATCTTAAGGTGAAAGATTCTCTCTTTTAATTCTTTGTCGTGGACTTTACACTAGTCAGCTATAATACAAAGCTAAATATTTTTTTAATTATTATTGTTCTTTTTTAGAAGCAAATCTTTTTTAATTATTATTTAAGGTGATTCGGTATTATTTTATATAATGATTGGAGTGGCAAAATATTATAAATAAATAAATTTATCTAATTTCTCTCGCTGTCCCCATCTCTCGTTCTCACCTCCGACAAACCCACCGACGACGGTCCCTCTCTCCTCCCCAAATTGGAATTAACTAACTTTTTTTTTTTAATTTACATTTGTATTCTTAAATTTTGAGTTTAAATTTTATCATTTGATCTTGAGGTTTTAATATACTACCATTTACCTATAAGTTTTCACTAATCTTACATTGCTTTTGGTATTAACTTTTAGGGAAATTTATAAAAATATAAAAATAAGAAAACTATTTATATATATTAATAAAATTTTAATCTTTTTTTATAGAAGTATATCAGTGTCTATCAATGATAAAAATTTATAGAAATCTATCACTGATCGACGTTGATAGAAGTCTATCAATGTCTATCAATGTTTTTTTACTATATTTGTAAATAGTTTGGCAGTTTTTTTATCTGTGAAAGATTCCCTAACTTTTAATTAGTTCATCTAAAATAATAATAAATAAAAATTGGATGATTAATTTTAATAGTTATAAAAAAATTAGTGAAATAATTAATTATAATTCTATGAATTCTTTTAAATTAATCCATGGTTAAGTTACAAATTTGGTTCCTATGGTTTGAAGAAAGTTGAAATTTAGATTTTAAAAATTAGAAATTTTAGTCCTAGGCTTGATAAAAGCTCATAAATAGTTCCTATGGTTTGATAAAATTCTCATAAACAGTTGTTATCTTAGGGATTATTTATGAAGGTTTTTTTATCAAACTATAAGACTAAATTCTGCTTATAAATCATAGGGACTAAATTCAAACTTTTTTTCAAACCATAAGACCAAATCTGCAATTTAACCTTAATTAACTGAGGTTAAGTGAGTATTTAGTAAACACAAAAATAAGGTTAAAAGTGTAAAAGCTTGAAGCTAGGAACCAAAGGAAAATTAAACTATAAAATCAACGATTAAAGGGCATGCAACATTTTGAAATTAGCAACAAAAAAACATACAATCTCGTATGGTAATCTTTTCGTTTTTTATTTTTGTCTTTTGAAAATTAAGCCTATTTAATTTCCTCTCATTTTTTTTATAATGTTTTGCATCTTTCTTATGTACATAAGAGTTAAATTCTTAACCAAATTCTAGAAACAAAAAACAAGTTTTAAAAAACTACAATCCCATTTGGTAACTATTTCGTTTTTGGTTTGTGGTTTTTGAAAATTAAGCCTATTTCCTCATTCTTACAATGATTTGCATCTTTCTTATGCACAATATTTGAATTTTTAGCCAAACTCCGAAAACAAAAACAAGTTTCTAAAAAGCTCTTTTTTTAGTTTTCAAAATTTGGCATGATTTCTTATACCATTGGTAAAAAGTAGATAACAAAGGAAAAATTTGGAGGTAGTAGTAGTGTTTGAAGACTTAATTTTTTTTTAAAAAAAAAAAACCAAATGATTACCGAACGGGGTCTACATTTTTTAGTTTTCAAAATTTAGTTTAGTTTTTGAAAACATTGATAAAAAGTAGATAACAAATAAGAAATTTGGAGGTAGAAAGAGTGTTCCATAGACTTAATTTTCAAACACACACAAAAAAAACCCAAATAATTACCAAACGAACCGAATGTTTTCGTTTTAATGTTTAACCTCATTTTGGAATTAACGTCGAGTATGATCTCTAAAGGAAAGTATTTGACAATATTGTTTTTGTAGATTCCTTATTGTTCAGCTCCAAAAGAACCATTATTAGAGTACAAAAAGGATGTAGGCCTTTGGTGTGTAAAAATACCTTCAGCTGATTCAAGTGTAGTTCATAGAACACTCTCCACTTTAGCTGAAAATCCTCAGGGCCTTCCTGGCCAAAACGAATCTCCCCAAGACATCGAACAAAGGAAGAATTTTTGGTCATCGGTGAAGCCAGCTCGTTTTGCAGTAAAAATTGGCAAAAAATCCTTCCTCGGAATCCTAAGATTCATAATGGTCGGTATTTTTATAGGAATGTTTGCTAAAAAAGCATTTGGAAGATGGCTTCTCTTAACATTCCCATCCATATTTAGCCTTGGATTATTGTGCTCGAAAAACAAAGGTCCTTCTGAAGATGATATCAATAATTCCTCATTCAAAATGTGGTTTGTGGGTCGTGGATTTGATAGTAATTATGGTGAAAATTATCAAGAAGGATATAATAAGGAGATTGTAACAAGAGTGATGGGGCCTGAACCTGGGTATATAACCACTTCTATAATCCTTATTCAATGTGCTTTGATTGTTCTAAACAAACGTGGGGTTCTGCCAAAAGGAGGAGTTTTAACTCCAGCTATTGTGTTTGCACCAACTGATCTTCAACAAAGACTCCAACAAAATGGGATATGTTTTGATGTCATTTCAAATAATGCCAAGTTCTTCATATGATGTTGTCTTTAGAAACATGTGTATTGTAACTCTCTGTTGCATTTGCTTCCTTTTTCAATTAATAGATCAATATTTTACACCTTATTAATCTACACCCTATTTTGTTTGGGGCTAATTTTTTATTTATAATTTTCATTCACTTATGCTGTTGCGAAATCGACCATTAAAGAACACAAAAAGAAACGTAGAGATAGAGAAGATCGACATACAGATATACGTGGTTCATGTTTTCAGAAATTATATCAAAATGGCGCCTCTAGGATTAGAGAATTTATATAGTGGACTACTCTAAATTCTATGATCAAAATCGTAAATAACTATAAATAAATAAATATACTGGATACGAAATCTGAATAGGTTTCGAGACCCCCGTACTTGGTTGTTCGAAGCGTCAACAAACAAATTCAAGGCATTTTAACATAAGCATTGCCCAATGGACAATTTGTTACGCTCTAAGGTTTGAATTATGATATTCTGTATTCATCTAAAAGATTTATTTATGTGTACAATGAGTTTAAATTCAATTGATTTGCAACCCTTTGTATTTACCATGCTTTGTTTGTTAGATTGTTTTTAAATATAGAAAAATAAATTAAAATATTTACAAAATATATTAAAATTTTAGAACTATCAATGATAGACACTGATAGACTTCTATCAGTGTCTATCAATATCATTAATAAACATTGATAAAGTCTATTACTGTTTATCAGCATCTATCATTAATAACTCTAAAATTTTGTATCTTGTAAATATTTTCAACAAATTTTACCATTTGAAATAATTTCTCTTGTTTATTTATTAATATTATTAGTTTGAATTTTATATTAGATTTGATTGGGATATCAAGTACACATGTCATCAATTTAGTTAATTGTAAATAAACTAAATCTTTTTAGTTTTGTATATATATTTGTATAATCATAAATATACTAGAATTTCCAAAACGAAAAACAAATTAAAATTAAATGATACACTACTTTTTTGCAAAATTAAAAATTGGAGTAAATTAGTATTTAGGTTTTGAGGCGAAATAATGTTCTTTTAATGAGTTTTTGTTTAAATTTCATAAATATATTAAATGTCTAAACGAAATTGATCTTCTAATTTTACCAAATAAAAAGAATTGATTTTGAGAATTAGTAGTTGTGTTGTAATATCACAAGCTTAGAAATTGAGATATTAGATAGAAGTCATGCATCATCCTCTGCAACTTGAATGTACCATCGTCTTTGAGAAGCTTTGAACATTAAAATGGCTTTGAGAATAGTACATTGAAAGAACAAAAATGAACGATGAATAAAGCTCTTGACGTTGGTGAAGAATGGTAAAAAAGGAGTCATTTTTATAGTGGTAGAAAGGTAAGAATTACAAAAAAAAATTTAAATTCTGTAGCTTTCAAATTTTGATTTTTAATTAAATTAATGAAATGAAATCTTTAAAATAGTAGGGTTATTGACATTAATTTGACATTAACAACAATAATAATAACAATAGTTAAAACGTTTAAAATGTAATTGCATGCCTGTCTTTCTTGCTTTAAGCTTTTTCGCACAAAAAAAAAAAAATGATTTCCACATTTATTTGGTTAAATAATTAGATAGATAAAATGAGTTTTTTAAAAAAGAAAAAAAAACTTTAAGATTATTGAAATTGTAACATCCCAACTTTTTCGTAATTTAAAATCAGTATTTGTTTATTGTAATAATTGAGGACCTTTTATAAATTTAGAAATTTAGTTTTGTTTAAAGAAGGAAATATTTGGATTTTATGTCACATTAATTTAATTTTAAGTTAATGTCGAGATTTTTTTATTATTTAAATTGGGAGAATCGGTTGTTTTGATTTTGGAATTTGATGAGGGGAAGGAAAAAGTTTTTTTTTAAATACATTTATGTATATATAATTTTGTTTTGAAGGAAAGAATAAAATAGATGGTAAAATAGAATAAAATATATGGTTTAATAATAAAATAAAATGATTTTTTTTTAAATCCTCGCTTTTTCTCCTTCCTTATGCACAAGCCCCCCTCCCCCATCTTCCAATTTTCCTTTTTAGTGCTGCCAATCCCCCTCTCATTTTCACTCTCCTTCAGCCACTGCCACCGTTCGACGAGCTGAGGCGCCGTCGAGTTTTCCAGATCTGAAGTCGTTCGCCACGTCATTTCCCTCAGGCGCCACCCAGCCCTCATAAGCTGTCGCGCCCCTGCTCATTGTCGCATCGTCATTCGACTCCTAGCCGGTTAACCTGTTTACACGCCGTTAGCCCAGAGCCCTCATGTCGCTGCTCCAGTCGGCATTCACCGTTGTTTCTATCTGTCACGCGTAGGGATGACGTGTAAGATTGTATCAATTGCAGCGGAAGCACAAGGATTATCTAAGCACTCAAATTCACTAATTTTGGCATAATATAAAACATGCTTTTGCAGAAAAAATGGGTTTCAAGACATACCTCTTGTAGAACTTCTTCAAAACTTCTTCTCCAGCTGCAATCTTCTCCATATCTTGTTGTAGACCACCTCAAGATCTTCCCCACTATTCAGTTGGTGCTCTAGATTGAGTTGTGGGACTCAAAACAAGCTTGAATCAAGGGATGAAGGAGAAAAACTCACTGCAGCAACCTTGTTGAAGAACCATTCTTCAAACCGAATTTTCTCTCAAAATTCTGTAGATTGCATGCCCGATTTTCACTCTAACCTCTTCATTATAATGCAGATCAACATGCAAAGAGAAGAGTTGCATGAGTTGCAGCTCATGCTTGGAGAAGACAAGACAAATATATTGCTTCATGTGTGAGCTAATAGAAAGATGGATAATGGAAAAACCATTTTTCCATCCAAGTGTTTTAGTTTTCCAATTTTTCAATTTTATCCAAAAATCAAATTTTGATTTAAAAAATCTATTTAATTTTTTTAAAAAAAAATAATTAATTTCATAAATTAATTATTAAATAAAACTTAATTAATATAATATTAAATATTAAATTAATTTTAACACATATCCATCTTTATATATTTAAATATATAAATTCTCCTATTCCGTTTAATTCTAAAATTAAACATATAATTATATCTCATATAATTATTAATTCCCTTAATTCTAATTTGAACGTTTCAAATTAACTTATCACGCTATTCTAGAATTAGTCCGTTACGAGCTAGTAGGGGGACCTCGCGGACCTACAGATCATGGGCTCCAACGATTCGAGCTTAATTGGTTAAACTCATTAGACCAAATTAAACTCCCCTCACTGTAGATATATTATGTCCACATGATTTAACCATAATCAGCAAGTTGACCCTTCACAGGTTGTTTGTAATAATGGTTGGGTCAAACATCTGTTTTACCTCCAAGATTACGTCTTATTTCTCAAGTCCCTACTGATCATCTAATGAACAACTAGTTTGTGATCCAATCACCAAACCAAACTCTCTCAACCCAGTGAAAGGGTGGGGCCCCTTGTTCAAGACCTGGATTCAGTACTTGAGAGAACAGCCTTTCTCCTATCCCTAAATCGGGTAGGCGTGAACTCCGTCTTGTACCCTATGTCTCCAGCTATCTATCCGGTCCTACCCCTGAAATGGGAGTCTTATTGAGCCAGTGTTGTTGAGCCAACCCTCAACTATGCAAATCTAAGGGCAATCCCGAATAAACAGAAGTTCATAGTTAGCTCGGGATTAAGATCGAGTTACCTAGGTCATCTAGGTGAAATAGTCAGTCTTAAATAGTAAACAGTGTTATAAAGTAAGAGTGACTTATTTCTTGGTTCTGATCTTATGCAAACTCATTGCATAGGACGCCCCCACTCCTCATGTCATAACATGTACGAATTAGGATCACATCGTATGTAGCACTTTACAACTCTTTGTAATAACTACAGAGTAGGCCGCATCCAATGGTATTATCATAATAAGGTACCCAATCTCATTCATGTACCATATATCATTTTGACTATTTACTCGAACCCGATCCACTCTTATGTCTCCACATAAAGTTCAAGTACTCATACAATAATCATAGGTCTTAGTTTACTGGATTTAGACTTTCATACAATTTATGAGATCAATAACAAGTATATTGATAATAGAAAATGTTTATCATTTTACAGACTGCGAGTTTTTAGGACATAAAACCCAACATGATGGCTTTCTTCAGTTCGCATTCAAACAGTCGTTCGACGAATTCTTCTCAAATCTGGCCGAAACCCATCAAACTTTCTGCCTGCCGGTCACTGTCATTTGGGTTTCACTGGAATCTTGGATTAAGGGTAAGTTTTAATTGTTTTTTATTAAGCTTTCTTGTGGACTTTGAGTAATCGTTAAAGTTTTGGCCCTGATTTGTTGGTACTCGACGTATTTTTGGATTTGAGGACAAAATTTCAGGTTGTTGAAGTTGTCGTCCAACCAATTAAAGGTGTAGTCGAAAAATTTTTGTGAAGGGTAAGGCTCTAAACTCGTTGTGTTTAGAGATTCATTAGAGGTTGTGTTTCCTTCGGGATTCACTAGAGGTAGTGTTTCCTTCGGGAATCACCAGAGGTTGTGTTTCCTTCGGGATTCGTTAAAGGTTGTGGATATTTTTAAACTACGATAGGATGAGTTCAGATATTCATTTATTTGTGTTCCATGAAAACTAAAGGATTATGTGCGTCCCATTAAAGGATGGCATCTAAAGGATATAGATGCTTAGTTTGACCTCGGTAGTGGGGTTACTTACTGAGTATTTTATACTCATCCTTTCTCATGTTTATTTTTCAAGTAAGGGTAAACACTCGCCGACAAATGAAAGCAAAATCCATGATTTAGCTACTGGGACCAGTCATATGCTTCCGCTCATGTTTTCAAGATTTTTCTATATTTTAGTTTCTTGTCTTGACATTTAAATCTCACAGTTTTGTTATTTGCATTTTTTGCTTTTAAGGAAGTTTTCTAGATTGGTTTTATGATTTTGTGATGGGTACCTAGTGACTTGGATTTCAATTATTTAATTTTAGTGAAATTATTTAATTTACTTCTTTCATTATATTTTTATTAACCTATAAAAAGGTTGTTCGGATTGGTGTCCTAATTCTTCTGGAGTCTCGTAGTTTGTAATTTATACACATTGTTATGAATAAAACAAGAGTTATTTTATCTGTCATTTACTCATATCCAATAAACAAAGCTCCATCATTGTTGTATGTAAACTTAAGCATGTATATGAGATATACAAGTGGATCATGCCTTAAGTGATAACCTAAATAGGTTTGTAGTATAAGGATTAAGAAGTGATTTCTGATCTTAGTGACACTAAGGATACGGCCTGCTTTGTAGAGGTTTGCAAGTGTTGTAAACTACTACAGATGGTAGATCCTAACCATTCATGTGAAGACATGCGAGTGGGGATGTCCTATACAAAGAGTTTATATAAGACTGGACCACGAGATGACTAGTCTCTGTATATAACGCCGTTGATAATGGAGACTTACATCTCACCTAAACGACCATAGGTGACATGACCTGAATCCTGAGTATTTTAGGAACTCCTACCTTTGAGGGCAGTACTTTGATTAGTATGGGTGAGAGTGGCCAAATTGCCAACTCAACATGCCTACCTTTTTGGGGATTTGTCTAATTTGGAAGCGAGAGCTCAATTACACAAGATGGAATTCACTCCTTCCCCAAAGCAGGGGTAAGTAGATAGATTGCTCCCTTAAGGGCTGATTCCGGGGGCTTGAACATAATGGCCACAACTTTTCTTTGGAAGAAAGGACTTAGTCATAGTAGGACTATGACTTATGTTCATTAGAGGAATCAGTGGTACTTAAGGAGTTAGATGTAACTACAGAGGCATAATGGTTATTGGCTCAATTGTACTTACAAGCGATTTATGAAGAGTTATCGCGTTGTTGATTGGTTAATATAGACACATAATATATCTGTAGTAAGAAGAGTTCAGGTGTTGGTCTTTAGTGGAGTGTCTGGTAGTTAACGAATGGTGGATCCCGTGACTAAAGAGTTTAGTCAGTTATTCACATATCGTTGGAGCTTTGATCTACAGATCCATAAGATCCCATTGGTAGCTCAATGGATTTAAGTTGAGAATCAGTTCTTGGTGTTGATTCGAAATGTTCAAATTGACAAAAGATAATTCAATTATATATGATATGATTGATGTGATGTATGAGATATATCAAGTGGAGGATTAATGTAAATGATATTTACATTAAAAACCATGAAATAGAAAAAGAGCTATGGTTTATATGTTTCATGAGATGAAATATTAAAACTATAGGTTATAAATATAGTGTGATAAGTTGGTTATCACATATATTTATAATAATGTTAATTATTCTAACAACCAATTGAGTGGGAGGTTATTGGTCGTTTCATTGTAACCGTGAGATAAAAGGAAAAATGTTTTCCTAAATTTAGTAGTTGTGAGATTTTCGATTCTCGAAAAGACTCACGGTGGCTGTCAAGTGAATGAGATTTACTAAACGACAGCTGAAGAGAGACTAGATGATCGTGGAGTGACACTATACGATAGTTCACTCAGCTGGCCGATAGCTAAACGATCGTGGAGCTTCTTCTAAACGATTGGGCATCATCTATATGATAGACCTTGTCATCTCCCACTTACTTAATCGTTTACGTGATTATTTCTCGGTCTCTTTCTCTAACCAAGTCCATACAAAGCCCACATTTTTGGATACTCACACCGAGAATACCGAGGTAGCCACTGTGGTAGTGTCATACTTAACTCGACATAGTCAAGGTTTTTGGAGGTCGTTCATTGTGTTCATGTCTTGGAGTTCGGTGTGTTTGTGATTGTTATGATCGTGCTGTGTTGCGGTCGTAGTGTTCGAGCATTCGGATTTTCAACCTGGCTAATTGGTCGAGTGTTCATAATCGAGGGTGTTTGAAGATGAGTCTCAAAGGTATGTTTATTCTTTCCTTTGATCTTAGTAAAAGCATGTTGTAATCTTGTTTTATGCATAGCCGATATGTTTCCGTTTCTTGATTGTAATTGTTAATGTTCATATATGAATCAAATTTGGCATGATCATTCCACTATTCATGGAAATCCTCATGTCCGTTTTCTTTCAACTGATATCAGAGACAGATTGTTCGAATATTCCAAGTTTCACTTCTGTTTTGAACTTCTTTTAAAATCGTGCTGGGTTTTTTACATTTGCGTTTAATTGTTAAATGCGTTTATGGATGGCGTTGATGAATGTTACGGGCTTAATTGCCTCTGTTTCAAGTTTTCTTTAAATTACAAAGTGTTAATTTGTAAGGGCCCTTGTGTTTTTTAGCATAATTAACATGCAATCGAGTCTGTAATTCAAAGTGTTTGAGTTAGTCGAATCGTTCGTGATGAAGTTTCGAAGCATGGAGATGCAATTCTCAGCGAAGAAGAAGACCAAGAGTTGGTCGTGTCGTGTAGCCTCAGGTAAATTATCATTGGGATTTAACTAAACAATCGTGTACATTTTTCTATGTGATCGTGTAGTATTTACTAAATGATCGTTTAACTAATACTAAACAATGAGGTAAATCGTGTAGTTTGCATGCTTATCACATAGTTATTGACTACACGATCATGCAATATACGATACAAAGGCGCTCGCTCAGCGATCGTTTAGACGATCGTGCTTCATCACATCATAGTCATTTAGACGATCGTATAAGGCTTGCGGTGTGGAGCGCATTGCACGATCGTGTACCTCATGTTTCATCGCATAGTAAAAGGTACACGATCGTTGCTAAACGATCGTTTAGCTCTGAAAGTGTAGGTAAACAATTGAGTAAAGCATTTTCTCTTTCGTGTAGACGATCGCAGGGAATGTTTGGTGCACGATCAGTGGAGACGCGTTGCTTCAACCAGACAGTTCAAGACTCGATTTTCCTGTTTGAACCAGAGACTCCTTATTTTTTGTAATAGTTAGCTTTTAGTTTTGAGGATTTGAGGCAATTTTTTTCCAGTATCAATTTTTGTTTATTATACATGAGATGTATGTGGTTTATATGGCAAAGTGTTTGACATATAGATTTGAAACCCACCTTAGGTTGTGCAATTATTCATGCATCATGTATTATAAGTGTTATAATATAGCATGATGAAATTACAAGAAAGCATGCTCATGTCTCATGAAAATATAAGAGTTATATTTATGCATGCACTACGCATTTTCATGCATCATCTTTATATTATAAGCGTTATAGTATAAGGGTATATGGAAGCATGTTTTGCTTGGTCCGTTGTTGTTTTTGTAAGAGTTATATAAAAAGTAGCAATGAATGAACAATGCATAGAGCATGACACTTAGGCTGTTTATAAGCGTTATGAATGCCTTGTATGTGTTTGCTTTGCATTATGGATGATTTTTGGTTGTTTCTGTTATAAGTGTTATAATAGAAATTAGAACTAAAATCGATAAGAAAGAGTTGCATGCAGACTTAGGGTGAATTCATACTTTAAAAAGGTTTTTAAAATTGGATTGAGATAGACCTAAGTTCAAAGGTTCTAGTGGGATTAGCAACCTAGGGATTAGCAACCTAGTTTAATCTTTTTAAATCGATTTAATAGATTAAATTGATTGGCATACAAGATTAAAATTGTATTAAATCTATCTATAAGGGATCTTTTGTCTAAGGCGGGTTCTGTCTAGGCTGGGGTACTTAAGCGGATGGAAACGGAACACCCTACCTGGGAACCTACCTGGAAAAGTGAATTAGATAGATTTTTTGCAAGCATGCGACAGTTGATCAAAGACTCCGTTAAAGAGTTTAATGGATGATGATCAAAAGTTGTTTAACTATCCAAGGTAAAAGTTACTCTTGGGCAAACCTAAAAAGTCACTTAGTTAAAATTCTTAGTCGTGTTATTTCTAAGTAAACTAAACCCTAGGTTATAAAACACTCAGTAGGAGGAAGAGATGTATCTGATATATCCATGATTCCACTCACGTTTCTCCCTGAATGTTCACACCATGAGATTCATACTTGGCCTCGTGGTGCCCTGGGAGCATCCTTCTTTAGATGGTATTTGTATGAGTCAATATCAAGGTGGACGGAGAGAGTGTTTATAGTAAGTGGGTGAAGGGTGCATGTCAACATGTCCTACGGTCTCTGTCATTAGTTCACACTGTAATATCATTCTGTACTCCCTTGTGGCATCCTGGGAGCGTCCTCTTTTGGATGGTTTTTGTAAAGTTGGTCAAGATCATGATGAACTCTATAAATGGATAAGGTCGCTTTAGGTTTTGCCCCGATCGAATTTTTTCCTTCGGATTGGCTGCTTGAAGCGTATCTCTAGAGCCTAAAATGATGGGTCATACTTATGGGAGATTGTTAAGTAAGTTAATGATCTCTTGATCAAATCAATGACGGCTAGTTGTTATAGGAGCAAGAGTTGTTCTAGTATTAATGGTTGGTTGAGAATTCCTCAATTCAGAGGAGGGATAATTGACCTCCCTTCGGCGGCTTTTGTTCTAAACCTTTGAAGCGTCATTGCGAAACTAGATGTCACACAAGGTTCGTGTTAGTTTTGTTAAACCTTATTGGATGTTGTATGTTTTTCAACGGGTATTTGCTTAAAACCTAACGTAGGTCAATGTGTTTTTGTTTTCACCAACGTGTTTGTATTTCCGTTTAATGCCTCTAGTTTGACCGGTTACATACAGTGGAAAAAGTCTTGTTAAACGTATTTTGTGGTAAACGACCTCTTATTTGTCATGAGTGAGGAGTGTCCTTAAGTCCCGACCCTTGATGCACCGCGAAGTTTTGTAATGCATATGAGTCGTGGATGAAGGCTAATTCATTGGCCCAACTTCACATGTTGGCTAGCATACCTAATGTTTTGGCCAAAAGTGTTGAGAACATGGTCATTGCATGCGAGATCATGGACTTGTTGAAAGATTTGTTTGAACGTCAGTTTTTACTTTTCGAGCACAAAGGGATGGATGACAAAACCAGAAGTGTCAGTTCCCAAGTTAAATTCCAGGAAAAGGAAGCAAGTGTTGCTGACTCTGTTACAGTTCATAGAAGAGAAGTGTTATCTGAAATAGAACTTAGAGCTTATTTAGGTTTTGATACTAATCTCATTACTCTCCAAAAAAGGAGGATGTCTAAAGACAATAAATTTGATTTATTGGTCTTGGAGACGTGTTTGATAGAGAATGATGATTCTACCTGGATCCTTGATTCGGGTGCTATTAATCACGTCAGTTCCTCTTACTAAGGATTTAGTTCCTGGAAAACGTTGCCACAGGGAGAGATGACTCTTCGAGTCGGTATTTGTGAGGTTGTTTCAGTTATTGCTATAGAAAGGCTGAAGTTATTTGTTGACAAGAAACGTTATCTATTACTGGATAATGTTTTCGTAGTTTCTCATATCAAGAGGAACTTAATCTCAGTTTCTTGTCTCATTGAACAAGGTTATACCGTCTCTTTTTCTGAGAATAAAGTGGTTATTTTCAAGAATGGAATGGAGATTGGTTTTGGTTCAATGGAAAGTAACTTAAATGTACTAAGGATGTTAGTCATAAAAGCCTTGTTTAATACTGAAATATTCAGTACAGCGACAACAGCTAAAAGACCAAAGGTTTCTCCTATGGAAAACACTCATCTTTGGCATCTAAAGTTAGGTCACATCAACCTCAATAGGATTGAGCAGTTGGTTGAAAGTGGATTTCTAAAGAGTTTAGAATAAAACTCCTTGCCGATATTTGAATCATGCCTTGAAGGCAAGATGACCAAATGACCTTTTACTGGAAAAGGTTACAAGCCAAGGAAGCCTTGGAGCTTGTACATTCTAACCTCTGTGGTCCGATGAGTATTAGAGCTCGAGGTGGGCATGAATATTTCATCTCTTTCATAGATGATTATTCAAGGTACGGGTATCTCTACCTAATTCAATATAAGTTTGAAGCCCTTGATAAGTTCAAGAAGTATAAGGGTGAAGTTGAAAACTTGTTAGGTAGAAGATAAAAACACTACAATCTGATCGTAATGGAGAATATATGGACCTCCAATTCTAGAACTATATGATAGCCATGGGATTACATCCCAACTCTCGGCCCCAAGTACACCTCACCAGAATGATGTATCAGAAAGGAGAAACAGAACCTTGTTAAGCATAGTTCGATCTATGATGAGTTATGCTCATCTTCCAGACTTGTTTTGGGTTTTGCAGTGGAAGCTGTTTGCTATATTCTGAACAACATTCCCTCGAAAAGTGTTTCTGAAATACCTTTTGAGTTGTGGAGAGGCCATAAAGGTAGTTTACGCCATTTTAGGATTTGGGGGTATCCGGCACATGTGGTTGTGACTAACCTGAAGTAGTTGGAACCGCATTCGAAAGTTTGCCTCTTTGTAGGCTACCCGAGGAAACAAAGGGTGGATACTTCTATGATCCGAGTGAGAACAAAGTGTTTATTTCTACAAATGTTATCTTCTTGGAAGAAGACCACATCCAGGATCATAAGCCATGAAGTAAGCTTGTTTTTTACTGTATAGCAAATGTCGGGTCTGGTACACAAAATTGCATACATTAAGCTTCCAACAACTGAAGCATAGGGAATCCATCTCATCTCCCCAACCTCTTGAGGTGTCTTAAGACACTTATCCTTAGATAAAACGATTCCAAGCCTAAAGGGTAAGAAACTCCTCTTGAAATGGTTTGTCAGTAGAGATGTTCCCACAGATGCCCCTTCTTCCAATGGCACTATAATTCCTATTCCTATCTCTTTATTCCCTTTTTTGGTCTATCTAGACTCTAGGAAATTCATACGCTCCATGGACAGAGCAAAAAGTGGAGTCTTGATCAGAGCAAGCCACCCTATTCTATTACTAGACATAATTGGTTGAAGCTCATCCAAAACTCGAGCTAGAAATGCCTCATTTCATTTTGTTCCTGTTCTTCATTTCCTTCTTCTTGAATCCAAGGGAGACTTCTCATATTTTGAATCTTTCTGTAGTGTGCTCTGTTTACTATTCTTTCGTACTCTCTTCTCTTCACCATGCCATAGTTCAGCAAAGCGTGAGCGGGCACGGAGAAGTTGAGATTTCTAGTGAGACTGAGACTACTGAGGGTTCAATAAGAGTTGTTGAACAAATTGACAAATCAACAAGAGTTGTTGAGGTTAGTACATCTAGTCAACCAGCTCAAGAGTTGAGACTGCCTCGACGTAGTGGGAGGGTTATGAACCCATCAAATCACAACATGGGTTTGACTGAAGCCCAAAACGTCAGTTCTAATGATGGAGTTGAGGATCCATTGTCTTTTAAGAAAGCCATGGAGGATATTGACAAGGATGAATGGATTAAAGCCATAAACTAGGAGATGAAGTGTATTATACTTTAATAACATCGTGGAGCTTGTGGATCCGCCTGATGGGGTAAGACCTATAAGGTGTAAGTGGATCTATAAACGAAAGTGAGGTGTAGATGGAACGGTGCAAACCTTTAAGGCTAGACTCGTGGCAAAGGGTTATACCCAGGTTGAGGGAGTGAACTATATGGAAACTTTCTCACCTATTATTATGCTCAAGTCTATCAGGGTACTCCTGTCCATAACCACATTTTATGATTATGAGATATGGAAAATGGATGTCAAGACTGCCTTTCTCAATGGTAATCTTAAGGAGACCATCTACATGACTCAACCAGAGGGGTTGGTAGTTCCAGATCAAGAGCTAAGAGTTTGCAAGCTTAATATGTCTATTTATGGGCTGAAACAAGTGCTTGGCTTTGACCATGGAACATTAGATTTGACACTGTAGTCAAGTCGTTTGGCTTTGACCAGAACATTAGTAAGCCTTGTGTTTACAAGAAGATCAACAATAGCTTAGTAGCTTTCCTGGTACTATATGTAGATGATATCCTACTCATTGGGAATGATGTAGGGTTTCTAACTGACATTAAAAATTGGCTAGTTGCCCAGTTCTAAATGAAAGATTTGGGTGAGACATAGTATGTTCTAGGGATCCAGATCATTCAGAATCGTAAGAACAGAAGGTTAGCCTTATCTCAAGCATCGTACTTCGATCAAATGTTGATCTGGTACAGGATGCAGGATTCCAAAAGGGGTTTATTACCCTTTAGGCATGGAATCATTTTGTTTAAGGATCAATGTCCTAAGACACCTTAAGAAGTTGAGAAGATGAGACAGATTTCTTATGCTTTTACTGTTGGAAGCTTAATGTATGCAATGTTGTGTAACAGACTCGACATTTGCTATGCAGTAGGGATTGTCAGTCGTTATCAGTCCAATCCAGGATTTGATCACTGGACGGTGGTCAAGACGATCCTCAAGTATCTTTGGAGAACAAGGGACTACATGTTCGTGTATGGAAGGATCTGATCTTTATAGGATACACAGACTCTGAATTTCAAACTGATAGAGATTCTCATAAATCGACATCGGGGTAAGTGTTCACTCTAAATGGAGGGGTTGTAGTGTGGCGAAGCATCAAGCAATGATGCCTCGCAAATTGCACTATGGAAGCCGAATACGTAGTCACTTGTGAAGTAGCTAAGGAGATTGTTTGGTTGAGGAAATTCCTTACAGATTTGGAAGTTGTTTCAAATATGGATTTGTCTATCACTCTTTATTGTGATAATAGGAGGGTTGTGGCAAATTCAAAGGAACCTCGGAGTCATCGTCGAGCAAGCATGTAGACGAAAATACCACTTGATCAGGGAAATTGTGCATAGTCACGAAGATCGCGTCAGAGCACAACGTTGCTGATCCCTTTACAAAGGCTCTCACGGCTAAAGTGTTCGAGGGTAACCTCGAGAGTCTAGGTCTACGGGACATGCGACATCTTGTCTAGGGTAAGTGGGAAATGATATTAGGGTATGCCCTAGTTTATTGTATATTGTACATGTATTTATCTTGTATTGTACATTAGTCTCCCGAGGCATTAGAACAAGTGGGAGATTGTTAGGATTGGTGTCCTAATTCTCCTAGAATCTCGTAGTTTGTAATTTATACACATTGTTATGAATAAAATAAGAGTTATTTTATCTAGAATTTACTCATATCCAATAAACAAAGCTCCATGGTTATTGTATGTAAACTTAAGCGTGTATATGAGATATACAAGTGGATCATGCCTTAAGTGATAACCTAAATAGGTTTGTAGTATAAGGATTAAGGAGGGATTCCTGATCCTGGTGACATTATGGATACGACTGGCTTTGTAGAGGTTTGCAAGTATTGTAAACTACTACAAATGGAAGATCCTGACCATTCATGTGGAGACGTGTGAGCGGGGGTGTCCTATACAAAGAGTTTGTATAAGACCGGACCACGAGATGAGTAGTCTTTGTATATAACGTTGTTGATACTAGAGACTTACATCTCACCTAAAGAACCATAGGTGACATGACCTCAATCCTTAGTGTTTTGGGAATTTCTGATTTTGAAGGCAGATCTTTGATTAGTATGGGTGAGAGTGGCTAGAATACCAACTCAACATACCTACCTTTTTGGGGATTTGTCTGATTTAGGAGCTGGGAACTCAGTTACACAAGATGAAATTTACTCCTTCCCTGAAGCAAGGGTAAGTAGATAGATTGCTCCCTTAAGGGCTGATTCCGGGGCTTGAACATAGTGGCCACAGCTTCTCTTTGGAAGAGAGGACTCAATCATATTAGGACTATGACTTATGTTTTTTAGAGGGATCAGTGGTACTTAAGGAGTTAGATGTAACTATTGAGGCATAACAGATATTGACCCAGCTGTACTTACGAGCGATCTGGGAAGGGTTATCGCATTGTTGATTGGTTGATATAGACACATAATATATCTGTAGTAAGAAGAGTTCAGTTTTCGGTCTTTAGTGGAGTGCCTGGCAATTAACGGGTGGTAGATCCAGTGACTAAAGAGTTTAGTTAGTTATTCACTTATGGTTGGAGCTTCGAGCTATAGGTCCATAAGGTCCCCTTAGTAGCTCAATGGATTCAAGTTGAGAATCAGTTCTTGATGTTGATTTGAAATGTTCATATTGGCAAGTCGATTATATATGATATGATCGATGCGACGTATGAGATACATCAAGTGGAGGATTAATGTAAATGAGATTTACATTAAGAACCATAAAATAGAAAAAGAGTTATGGTTTATATGTTTCATGAGATGAAATATTAAAACTATAGGTTATAAATATAGTGTTGTAAGTTGGTTATCATATATATTTATAATAATGTTCATTATTGGATAATTATCTCTTTTTCTCTAATAACCAATTGAGTGAGAGGTTATTGGTAGTTTCATGGGAACCATGAGATAAAAGGAAAAATATTCTCATAAATTTAGTAATTGTGAGATTTTCGATTCTCGGAAAGACTCATGGTGGCTATCAAGTGAATGAGAATTACTAAACTACAGCTGAAGAGAGACTAGACGATCGTGGAGTGACACTACACGATAGTTCACTCAGCTGGTCAATAGCCAAACGATCGCGAAGCTTTTGCTAAACGATCGCGGAGCTTCTTCTAAATGGACATCGTCTATATGATAGACCTTGTCAACTCCCACTTTCTCAATCATTTACATGATTGTTCCTCTAGTCTCTTCCTCTAACCAAGTCCATACAGAGCTCACACTTCTGGATTCTCACACCGAGACTACCAAGGTAGCCATTGTGGTGGTGTCATACTCAACTCGACATAGTCGAGGTTTTCGGAGGTCGTTCGTTGTGTTCGTGGTCTTGGAGTTCGATGTGCTCATGATTATTGTGATCGTGTTGTGTTGCGGTCGTAATGCTCGAGCGTTCGGGTTTGCAGTCTGACTGATTGGTTGAGCGTTCGGATCGAGGGTGTTTTAAGATGAGTCTTCAAAGGTATGTTTATTCTTTACTTTGATCTTATTTAAAGCGTGTTGTAATTTCGTTTTGTGCATAGCCTATATGTTTTCGTTTCTTAATTGTAATTGTTAATGTTTATATACGAATGAACTTTGGAACGATCATTCCGCTGCTTATGGAAATCCTTATGTCTGATTTCCTTCAAAGGTGTCGTTTTGAATTTCAAACATGCATGCTTATAGTAATGACCTAGCTTTAGTTCTAATTGTTGGGATTGGTGTCCTAATTCTTCTGGAGCTTCGTAGTTTGTAAACATTATATACATTATTATTAATAAAATAAGAGTTATTTTAATTTTCATTTACTCATATCCAATAAACAAAGAATTGTGGTTATTGTATGTAAACTTAAGCATGTATATGAGATATACAAGTAGATCATGCCTTAAGTGATAACCTAAAAAGGTCTGTAGTATAAGGATAAAGGAGTGATACCTCATCCGGGTGACTCTACGGATATGGCCCACTTTGTAGAGGTTTACAAGTGTTATGAACTACTACAGATGGTCTGATCCTGACTATTCATGTGCAGACATGCGAGCAAGGATGTCCTATACAAAGAGTTTGTATAAGACCGGACCACGAGATGATTTGACTCTTTATATAACGTTGTTGATACTTGAGACTTACATCTCATCTCAACAACCATAGGTGACATGACCTTAATCCTAAGTGTTTTGAGAACTCCTGCCTTTGAGTGCGGTCCTTTGATTAGTATGGGTGAGAGTGGCCAGATTGCCAACTCAACAAACCTACCTTTTTGGGGATTTGTCTGATGGGGAGCTGAGAATTCAGTTACACAAGATGAAATTCATTCCTTCCCCGAAGCAGGGGTAAGTAGCTAGATTGCTCCCTTAATGGCTGATTTTAGGTCTTGAACATAGTGGCCACATCGAGGACTCATTCATAGTAGGACTATGACTTATGTTCGTTAGAGGGATCAATGGTACTCAAAGAGTTAGATGTAACTACAGGGGCAAAATAGTAAATTTTTCCAACTGTACTTACGAGCAATCTATGAAGAGTTATCATACCGTTGATTGGTTGATATAAACAAAAATATTTCTGTAGTGAGAAGAATGCAGCTGTCGGTCTTTAGTGGAGTGCCCGGTAGTTAACAGATGGTGGATCCCGTGACTAAAGAGTTTAGTCAGTTACTCATGTACCGTTGGAGCTTCAAGCTACAGATCCGTAAGGTCCCCTTGGTAGCTCAATGGATTCAAGATGAGAATTAGTTCTTGGTGTTAGTTTGAAGTGTTCAAATTGACAAGAGAAAATTCAATTATATATGATATAATTGGTACGATGTATAAGATATATCAAGTGGAGGATTAATGTAAATATGATTTACATTAAGTACCATAAAATAGAAAAAGAACCATGGTTTGTATGTTTCATGAGATGAAATATTAAAACTATAGGTCATAAATATAATATGGTAAGTTGGTTATCATATTTATTTATAATAATTATTATTATTTGATAATTATCTTTTTTCTCTAATAACCAATTGAGTGGGAGGTTATTGGTGGTTTTATGGTAATTGTGAGATAAAAGGAAAAATGTTTTCCTAAAATTAGAAGTTACTTGATTCAGAAAGTGACTTACGGACAAGGCTATCAAATGAAATTGTTTCACTAAGCGATAGCTCATAGAGAGACTAAACGATTGTAGAGCATTGACTATGTGATAGTCATTCAACTGGTCATTGCTAAATGATCGCGTGGCTTTGTCTATACGATCAGCTGCCATCTTCTACACGATTGAGCATTTCGTCTATACGATAGACACTTCTTATCTCCCACTTGCTCGATCATCCACACGATTGTTGTCCTTCAGTCTCTTCCTTTAACCAAGATCATACAAAGCCCACAACTCCTGGATTCTCACACCGAGAATACCAAGGTAACCATTGTGGGGCTATCCTCACTTAACTCAATTAATTCGAGGTTCTGGAGGTCATTCATTGGGTTCGTGATCATTGTGTTCATTGTGTTCGTGCTAGTGATCGTGGTGCACCAATCGCTGCGTTCGAAGGTTGTGTTGTTGTGCTTGGACGCATTAGATTGATTGAGGGTGTTTGAAGAATGGTTCTTCAAAGGTGCGAATACTCTATCCCTTGACTCTCTTGTTAGCATGTTATATTTTTATTTGTTGCATGACCTATGAGTTTCCATTTTGTACTGTAATTGTATATGTTCAATTTTGAATGGAATTTGGAACGATTCATCCGCTGCTAATAGAAATCCTCATGTCTGATTTCCTTCAATTGGTATCAGAGTCAGGTTACTCTGATATTCCAAATTTCACTTCTGTTTTGAACTTCTTTTACAGTCATGGTGGGTTTTAGGTTTCTACATTGCGTTTAAGTGTTAAATGTGTTTGTGGATTGCCTCTGTTTAAAACTTTCTTTAAAAATTACAGAGTGTTAATTTCTAAGGGCCCCTGCATTTTTGGGCATAATTAACAAGCAATAAAGTTTGTAATTCAAAGTGTTTGAGTTTGTTGAGTCGTTCGTGATGAAGTTTCGAAGCATGGAGATGCGGTTCTCATCGAGGAAGAAGACCAAAAGTTGGTCGTATCGTGTAGCCTCAGGTAAACGATCGTTGGGATTTGGCTAAACGATTGTGTAGAAAAGTTATGCCCGATCGTGTAGAATTTACTAAACAATCGTTTAGCAAATGTTAAACGATGGGGTAAAGCGTTTACTCTATCATGTAGTGTTGGTTGCCCGATTGCGTGGACATTGGAGGTAGACGATCGCGTCTAGAGTATTTAATGCTCATCGTTTAATAAAAGGCGCGCGTACTAAACGATCGTGTAGTAAGCATGCTTCATTGCATAATCACTCACTAATCATCACCCAGTATATGATACCTCGCGCTTGCTCAGCGATCGTTTAGACGATTGTGCATCACTGAATCATTGTCGTTTAGTCGATTTCTTAAGGCTTGCATTGTACATTGCACGTTGCACGATCGCGTGCCTCATGTTTCATCGCATAGTTAAGGTACATGATCGTTGCTAAACGATCGTTTAGCTCAGGAAGCGTTGGTAAACGATTAAGTAAAGTGTTTACTCTTTTGTGTAGGCGATCACTTAGAACCGATACACTATCAAAGGAGACGCGTTTCTTCGCCCAAATGGTTCAAGACCCAGTTCGCCTATTTGAACCGAAGACTTTTTTCTATTTGTAATAGTTAGCTTTGGTTTTTTAGGATTTTGAGGTTAATTATCCCGGTTCATCAACTTTTATTTAATGTACATGGGATGTATGTTGTTTATATGTCATAGTGTATGACATATGGATTTAAAACCCACCTTAGGTTATGCAATTATTCATGCATCATGTATTATAAGTGTTACAGTATGACATGGTGAAATTACAAGAAAGCATGTGCATGCATCATGAAATATAAGAGTTATATTTATACATGCAGTAAGCATATTCATGCATCATCTTTATATTATAAGAGTTATAGTATAAGGGTGAATGGAAGCATGTGTGCTTGTTTCATTGCTTGGTTGTATAAGTGTTATATAAAAGTAGCAATGAATGAACAATGCATAGAGCATGACACATAGGCTAATTTATAAACGTTATGAATGCTTGTATGTGTTTGCTTCGTGTTGTGGATGATTTTGATTGTTTCTGTTATGAGTGTTATAATGGAAATTAAAACTAAAATCAATAAGAAAGAGTTGCATTCGGACTTAGGCAAACTCATGTTTTAAAAGGGCTTTAAAATTGGATTCAAATAGACCTAAGTTCAGGGTTCTAATGGGATTAGCAACCTAAGGTTAATCTTTTTTAATCGGTTTAATAGGATTAAATTGATTGGCATAAAAAATTAACATTGTATTAAATCTATCTATAAGAGACCTTTTTTCTAACGCGGGTTCTATCTAGGCTGAGGTTCTTAAGTTGACGGAAACGGAACACCCCTACTTGAGAACCTACTTGGAAAGGTAAATTAGATAGACTTTCTGCAAGCATGTGACAATTGATTAAAGACATCGTTAAAGAGTTCAATGAATGATGATTAAAAGTTGTTTCAACTTTCCAAGGTAAAAGTTACTCTTCGACAAACCTAAAATGTCACTTAGTTAAAATTTTTAGTCGTGCTTTTTCTAAGTAAACTAAACCCTAGGTTATAAAATACTCAATGGGAGGAAGAAATATATATGATATGTCAATGATTCTACTCACGTTTCTCCCTAAATGTTGACACCTTGAGATTCATACTTGGCCTCGTGGTGCCCTGGGAGCATCCCCTTTCGGATGGTGTTTGCATGAGTCAATATCAAGGTGGACGGAGAGAGTATTTATAGTAAGTGGGTGAAGGGTGTGTGTCAACATGTCTTATAGTCTTCTTCATTGGTTCGCACCGTGAGATCATTCTTGCACTTCCTCGTGGCACCTTGGGAGCATCCCCCTTCGGATGAGTTTTGTTCAGTTGGTCAATATCAACGTGAACTCCAGAAATGGATAGGGTCACTTTA
Organism: Benincasa hispida; assembly: GCF_027475165.1. NCBI lineage: Eukaryota > Viridiplantae > Streptophyta > Magnoliopsida > Cucurbitales > Cucurbitaceae > Benincasa > Benincasa hispida. The sequence continues at coordinate 85,380,759 of NC_143488.1, forward strand.
GTTTTTGCCCCAATTGGATTTTTTCCCTTCGGATTGGCTGCTTGAGGTGGAACTCTAGAGCCTAAAATGACAGCTCACACTTACGGGAAATTGTTATGTAAGTTAATGATATCTTGACTAAATCAATAATGGCTAGTTGTTATAGGAGCGAGAGTTGTTCTAGTATTAATAGCTGGTTGAGAATGCCTCAATTCAGAGGAGGGATAAATTAACCACCCTTCGGCGACTTTTGTCTTAAATCTTTGGAGCATCATTGCGAAACTAGATGTCACATGGGGTTCATGTTAGTTTTGCTAAACCGTATTGGATGTCGTATATGTTTTAAAAAGTATTTGCTAAAACCTAATGTAGGTCAATGTGTTTTTTTTTTTCAGCAACATGTTTGATTTTCCGTTAAATGCCTCTAGTTTGACCGAATACATACAGTGGAAAAATTTTTGTAAAACATATTTCGTGGTAAACAACCTCGAGTTTGTCATGGTTGAAGAGTGTCCTTAAGTCCCAACGCTTGATGCACCTTAAAATGTTCGTAAAGCATATGAGGTATGAATGAAGGCTAATTCATTAACCCGACTTCACATATTGGCTAATATACCTGATGTTGGGCCAAAAGGGTTGAGAACATGGTCATTGCACGTGAGATCATGGACTCGTTGCAAGAATTTTTTGAACGTCAATTCTTACTTTTTTAGCACAGAGGGATGGATGACAAAGAAACCAGTAGTGTCAGATCCCAAGATAACCTCCTGGAAGAAAAAGCAAGTGTTGGTGACTCTGATGAAATTCATCGACGAAAATTGTTTTCTGAAATGGAACTTTGAGCTTATTTAGGTTTTGATACTGATCCCACTACTCTCCAAAAGAGGAGGAAATCTAAAGACAGTAAATATAATTTATTGGTCTTGGAGATGTGTTTGGTAGAGAATGATGATTCTACCTGGATCCTTGATTCGGGTGCTACAAATCACGTCAGTTCTTCCTACCAAGGATTTAGTTCTTGGCAAAAGTTGCCACAGGGAGAATTGAATGTTCGAGTCGGCTCTGGTGAGCTTCTTTCAATTGTTGCAGTAGGCAGGCTGAAGTTATTTTTGGACAAGAAACGTTATCTGTTATTGGATAATTTTTTTGTAGTTCCTCATATCAAGAGGAACTTAATCTCGATTTCTTGTCTCATTGAACAAGGTTATACCATCTTTTTTTCTGAGAGTAAAGTGTTTATTTTCAAGAATGGAATGAAGATTGGTTTTGGTTCAATAGAAAATAACTTGTATGTACTAAGGTCGTTAGTCATAAAAGCCTTGTTTAATACTGAAATATTCAGAACGACGACAACAGCAAAAAGAACAAAGGTTTCTCCTAAGGAAAATGCGCATCTTTGACATCTAAGGTTAGGTCACATCAACCTCAGTAGGTTGAGCAGTTGATGAAATGTGAACTTCTAAAGAGTTTAAATGAAAAATCCTTGTCGATGTGTGAATCATGCCTTGAAGGTAAGATGACCAAACAACATTTTACTGGAAAAGGTTACAAAGCAAAGAAAGTCTTGGAGCTTATACATTCAGACCTCTGTGGTCCGATGAGTGTTAGAGCTCGAGGTGGGTATGAATATTTCATCTCTTTCATAGATGAATATTCAAGGTATGGGTATCTCTACCTAATGCAACGTAAGTCTGAAGCTCTTAACAAGTTCAAGGAGTATAAGGCTGAAGTTGAAAACTTGTTAGGTAAGAAGATAAAAACATTACGATCTGATCGTGGTGGAGAGCATATGAACCTCCAATTTCAGAACTAAATGATAGAACATAGAATTACATCCCAACTCTTGGCCCCAGGTACACCTTAGTAGAATGGTGTATCAGAAAGGAGAAACAGAACCTTGTTGGACATGGTTTGGTCTATGATGAGTTATGCTCATCTTCCAGACTCGTTTTAGGGTTTTGCAATGGAGACTACACATTATATTCTGAACAACATTCCCTTGAAAAGTGTTTCTGAAACACCTTTTGAGCTATGGAAAGGCCGTAAAGGTAGTTTATGCCACTTCAGGATTTGGGGATGTCCGACCCACGTGCTAGTGACTAATGCGAAGAAGTTGGAACCGCGTTCGAAAGTTTGTCTCTTTATAGGCTATCCCAGGGAAACGAGGGGTGGATACTTCTATGATCCGAGTGAGAACAAATTGTTTGTGTCAAAAAACGTTATATTCTTGGAAGAATACCACATCAGGGATTATAAACCATGAAGTAAGCTCGTTTTACATGAGATTTCTGGTGAGACTATGATGGTTGAACAAGAGTTGTTGAACAGATTGACAGATCAACAAGAGTTATTGAGGTTAGTACATCTAGTTAACCATCTCAAGAGTCGAGATTGCCTCAACGTAGTGGGAGGGTTATGAACCCACCAGAATGCTACATGGGTTTGACAGAAGCCCAAAACATCATTTCTGGTGATGGGGTTGAGGATTCATTGTCTTATAAGCAAGCAATGAAGGATGTTGACAAAGATAAGTGGATTAAAGCCATGAACCAGGAAATGGAGTCTATGTAGTTCAATAATGTCTTGGGACATGTGAATCAGCCTGATGGGGTAAAACCTATAGGGTGTAACTGGATCTACAAGCGAAAACAACGTGTAATTTGAAAGGTGAAAACCTTTAAGGCTAGACTCGTGGAAAAGGGTTATACCTAGGTTGAAGGAGTGGACTATGAGGAAACTTTCTCACCTTTTTTCATGTTAAAGTATATCAAGATACTCCTATCCATAGCCACATTTTATGATTATGAGATATAGAAAATGGACGTCAAAACTACCTTTCTTAATGGTAATCTTGAGAAGACCATCTACATGGCTCAACCAGAGGGGTTCATTGTTCCAGATCAAGAGCAACGAGTTTCCAAGCTTAATAGATCCATTTATGGGAAATAAGCATTTAGATCATGGAACATTAGATTTGACAGTGCGGTTAAATCGTTTGCCTTTGATCAAAATGTTGATGAGCCTTTGGTTTACAAGAAGATCATCAACAGCTCAGTAGCTTTCCTAGTACTGTATGTGGATGATATCCTACTAATTAGGAATGATGTAGGTTTTCTGACTGACATTAAAAAGTGGCTAGTCGCTCAATTCCAAATGAAATATTTGGGAGAGGCACAATATGTTCTACGGATCCAGATCATTCGAGATCATAAGAACAAGAGGTTGGCCTTATTTCAGGCATCGTACATTGATCAAATGTTGATCAGGTACATGATACATGATTCCAATAGAGGTTTATTACCCTTCAGGCATGGAATTGTTTTGTCTAAGGACAATGTCCTAAGACACCTCAAGAGGTTGAGAAATGAGACGGATTCCCTATGCTTGGGCTGTTGGAAGCTTAATATATGCAATTTTGTGTACCAAACTGACATTTGCTATGCAGTAAGGATTGTTAGCCATTATCAATCCAATCCAGGATTAGATCACTGGACGACGGTCAAAACGATCCTCAAGTATTTTCGATGAATGAGGGACTACATGCTTGTATATGGACATAAGGATTTGATCCTTATAGGATACACAGACCATTGACTTTCAAACTGATAAAGATTCTCAGAAATCGACATCAAGGTCAGTGTTCACTCTGAATGGAGGGGCTGTAGTGTGGTGAAGCATCAAGCAAGGATGCATCGCGGACTCAACTATGGAAGCCGAATACGTAGCTTCTTATGAAGCTACTAAAGAGGTTGTTTGGCTGAGGAAATTCCTTACAAATTTGGAAGTTATTCCAAATATGACTTTTTCTATCACTCTTTATTGTGATAACAGCGGGCCTGTGGAAAATTCAAAGGAACCTCGGAGTCATCGTAGAGGCAAGCATATAGAACGAAAGTATGATTTGATTAGGGAGATTGTGCATCGCAGTGATGTGATAGTCATGAAGATCGCATTGGAGCACAACGTTGTTGATCCGTTTACAAAGGCTCTCATGACTAAAGTGTTTGAGGGTCATCTAGAAAGTCTAGTCTACGGGACATGCGGCTTCTTGTCTAGGGCAAGTGGGAGATGATGCTGAAGTATAGAGTATGCCCTAGTTTATTGTATATTGTACTTGTATTTTTCATGTATTGTACATTAGTCTCATGAGGCATTAGGATAAGTGGGAGATTATTGGGATTGGTGTCCTAATTCTCCCAGAGTCTCATAGTTTGTAAACATTTTACACATTGTTATTAATAAAATAAGAGTTATTTTATTTTGCATTTACTCATATTCAATAAACAAAGATCCATGGTTATTGTATGTAAATTTAAGCATGTATATGAGATATACAAGTGGATCATGCCTTAAGATATAACCTAAAAAGGTTTGTAGTATAAGGATAAAGGAGGGATACCTTATCTTGGTGACACTACAGATACGGCCTGCTTTGTAGAGGTTTACAAGTGTTGTAAAATACTACATATGGTATGATCCTGACCATTCATGTGGAGACATGCGAGCGAGGTGTCCTATACAAAGAGTTTGTATAAGACCGGACCATGAGATGACTACTCTCTGTATATAACGCCATTGATACCGGAGACTTACATCTCACTTAAATAACCATAGGTCACATGACCTTAATCTTGAGTGTTTTGGGAACTCTTGCCTTTAAGGGTGGTCCTTTGATTAGTATGGGTGAGAGTGGTCAGATTGCCAAATCAACAAGCCAACCTTTTTTAGGATTTGTCTGATTGGGGAGCTAGGAACTCAGTTACACAAGACGGATTTTACTTCTTCCCCGAAGCAGGGGTAAGTAGATAGATTGCTCCCTTAAGGGTTGATTACGGATCTTGAACATAGTGGCCACATCCTTTCTTTGGAAGAGAGGACTCATTCATAGTAGGACTATGAATTATGTTCATTAGATGGATCAGTGGTACTTAAGGAGTTAGATGTAACTATAGGGGCAAAACGGTAAATTTTCTCAACTGTACTTACGAGCAATCTATGAAGGGTTATCGTAGTATTGATTGGTTGATATGGTTACAAAGTATATTTGTAGTGAGGAGAGTGCAGTTGTCGATCTTTAGCGGAGTGCTCGACAGTTAACAGATGGTAGATCCCGTGATTAAAGGAGTTTAGTAAGTTATTCACGTACCGTTGGAGTTTCAAGCTACATGTGCATAAGGTCCCCTTGGTAGCTCAATGGATTCAAGTTGAGAATCAGTTCTTGGTATTAGTTTGAAGTGTTCAAATTGACAAGAGAAAATTCAATATATATGATATAATTGATATGATGTATGAGATACATCAAGTGGAGGATTAATGTAAATATGATTTACATTAAGTACCATAGAATAGAAAAAGAACCATGGTTTATATGTTTTATGAGATAAAATATTAAAACTATAGGTTATAGATATAATATGGTAAGTTGGTTATCATATTTATTTATAATAATATTAATTATTTGATAATTATCTCTTTTTCTCTAATAACCAATTGAGTGGGAGGTTATTGGTGGTTTTATGATAGCCATGAGATAAAAGAAAAAATGTTTTCTTAAAATTAGAAGTTACTTGATTTGGAAAGTGACCCACGGACAAGGCTATCAAGTGAAATTGTTTCACTAAGCGATAGCTCATAGAAAGACTAAACGATCATGAAGCATTGACTATACGATAGTCATTCAGCTGGTCGTAGCTAAACGATCGCGTGGCTTTGTCTATACGATAGGCTGCCATCTTCTACACGATTGAGCATTTCATCTATATGATAGACACTTCTTATCTTCTATTTGCTCGATCATCCACACGATTGTTGTCCTCTAGTCTCTTCCTCTAACCAAGATCATATTGAGCCCATAACTTCTGGATTCTCACACCGAGAATACCAAGGTAACCATTATGGTACCGTCCTCACCCAACTCGATTGATTCGAGGTTTTAGAGGCCACTCGTTGGGTTCGTGATCATTATATTCATTATGTTCGTGTCGGTGATCGTGGTGCAAAGAGCGCTGCGTTCGAGGGATGTGTTGTTGTGCTTGGATGCATTAGGTTGATTGAGGGAGTTTGAAGAATGGTTCTTCAAAGGTACGCATACTCTATCCCTTGACTCTCTTGTTAGCATGCTGTAATTTCTAGTTGTTGCATGACCTGTTAGTTTCTGTTTTGTACTGTAATTGTGTATGTTCAATTTGAAATGGAATTTAGAACGATCCTTTCGCTGCTCATGGAAATCCTCATGTTTGATTTGCTTCACTAGGGAGTCGGGTCGTTAAAGTTGGTATCAGAGCCCATGTTTTTGGTTCTAAGGACCAACTTACTACGTAAGTCTAGATAGTCCTTGTGGCCTAGTAACGGATTCCTCGTCATCGACAAGTATGTCCTACTAATAAAAGGTTTTAGTATATGCATGAGACTAGTAGATGTAATGCCTTAGTAATCATGTTTAAGTGAAGAGGAATCCAGTGAGAGTTCATTTGTGAATTCATGGCAGAATATGACATTTAAGCTCAAAGTGAAGAGGACAGTTAGAGTAGGGGTTCAAGACCCCCAAGTGCAGCACCCACGGGTCTAGAACCCACCCCCATTAAAGGTGTAGGAGAAGAGAGCCAATCAGAGTCAAAATGTTCCGATAGCTCCAAACCCACCTATGGCTTAGGTTGATAAGAAGGTGATGGAAGCAAGAATTGGAGAAGTTGTTGCATCATCCCTAATGAAGAGAGAATACAAGATTTGATCGGTAGTGCAAATGCAGGACAGCTCAGTAGGAACCGATACCGCCGGTACATGTGCAACCAGCCCAGCCATAGAATCAAAACATGCAAAATTTGTCTCTTAAAGTTAAGCACTTGAGGGATTTTAGTAAATTTGACCCTCGTACATTTGATCACACTATGTATTATTCTTGTTTTACTATGGTTCGTCTTACTCATTCATATCATCAGCATTTGTAAACCATGCCATGTTAGGATCAGAACCCTTACAGTATGCTCTGTCAGTTTCCACTCCATCAGGAGAAATCATGTTAGCTACTAAAAAGATAAAGGCATGTCAAGTAGAAATAGCGAATCATGCATTAGATGTGACCCTGATAATCCTAAACATGCGAGATTTTGACGTGATACTGGATATGGATTGGCTAATTACTAACCATGCCAGTATAGACTGCTCCTGCAAGGAGGTTATTTTTAACTCTCCTATGGAAGCCAGCTTTAAGTTTACGGGGACTGAGACTGTGGTCCTGCCCAATGTGATTTCAGCATTAAAGGCCAGTAGGTTGTTCAATCAAGGTGCCTGGGGCATCTTGGCCAGCGTGATTGACACTAGAGAGGCTGAAGTCTCCTTAACTTCAGAGTCAGTAGTAAGAGACTATCCAGATGTTTTTCTAGAGGATCTCCTCAGTTTGCTACCTCAATAGAAGATAGATTTTGCTATTGAATTGGAGCCGGACACAATTCCTATCTCAAAGGCTCCATATAGGATGGCTCTAGCAAAATTGAAGAGTTTAAGGTTCAGTTACAAGAATTATTGGATAAGGGTTTCATACGCCCAAGTGTGTCACCATGGGGTGCATCAGTACTTTTTGTGAAGAAGAAAGATGTATCATTGCATTTCTGCTTTAACTACAGGGAGTTAAATAAAATGACCATAAAGAATAAATATCCACTTCCCAGGATTGATGACTTGTTCGGCCAGTTATAGAAAGCTATAGTGTTCTCCAAGATTGATCTTCGGTCAAGATACCATCAATTGAGGATAAGGATAGTGATATACTCAAGACAACCTTTTGCTCAAGTTATGGTCATTATGAGTTCATCGTAATTGATATGATGTAGAAGCATGCAACGGAAGCAATCAGAATCAATAAGCACTCTAATTACATTTAATTTGAGTTCTAAAAGCATGCAAAATTGAATTTTCCAGAAAAAAGTTTCACTGAAAACATACATTTGAAGAATTCCTCCAATCTAAGCTCTTCCTCACGAAATCTCAGCTTCGAATTCTCAGTGAACCACCAAGAGATCTTCTCCACTATTCTCAGCCTTAAATTTGAGTGGTGGAACTAAGGATTGAAGTGAATATGAAGTGAAATGGAGTGGGTTTGAGATGAAGATCAACTTTCTATAGAAAACTGGTTTTTCCAACCATTGATTCACCTTCCACTCTGAAATTTCAAGCTTTTATGTATCTAATACATGCAACCACTCAGTTATGAAGGTCAATAACACTTCAATTTCATGAGGAAAGTTGGCTAGGTGTAATTTTAAGAAGTAAACACAAAGCTACTTCAAGAATTGTGGAATTCTCCACTATCTTGTAATTTTCATTTTAATTAATTCAATTAATTAATTAATTTAAAGAATTCAAAAATCTAATTTCTAAATTTGAATGAAATTTAATTGGAATTTAATTAATTAAACAAATTCAATTATTTAAATAATAATTTAATATCATATATTAAATGAAACACTTAATTTTAAACAGGAATCCTATTCATATAATCAATATTTAAATCAATATTTAAATATTTTGAAATCTCCAATTTTGTTTAATTTTGATAAATTAAACATTTATTATATCGAATACACTTATACAAACTCTAGTTATAATTTGAACACTTCATATTGAAAAATCCTAAAATCAATTTTGAACATTTCAAATTAAAATCATTTCAAATTCACTCAATTTACTAATCCAAGGCGTTCATGTTTTACGAGCTAGTAGAAGGACCTTATGGACCTCCAGATCATGAACTCCAATGATTTGAGATTAATTGGCTAAAACTCTTTAGACCGAATTAATCAATATTTGTTAATTACCGAGTCACACCACTATAGCTTGATAGTCGCACTCTCCTCACTACAGATATATTTATGTCTACTTGATTTAACCATAATCAGTAAATCGATCCGTCATAGGTTGTTCATAATAACAATTGAGTCAAATGTTGTTTTATCCCCGAAATTACATCTTGCTCCTTAAGTTCCACTGATCCTCTAATGAACAAGTCGTTTGTGATCCAATCACTAAACTGAATCCTTCTTAGGCCAATGAGAGGGTGGGGCTCCTTGTTCAAGACCTAAATTCAGCACTTAAGAGAACAACCATCCTTCTATCCCTAAATCGGGTAGACATGAACTTCATCTTGCACCTATGTCCTCAACTATTTACCAGGTCTTACCCCTGAAATGGGAGGCTTATTGAGTCGGTGTTGTTGAGCCAACCCTCACCTATGCAAATCTAAGAATAATCCCAAATAAATAGGAGTTCATAATTAGCTCAAGATTAAGATCAAGTTACCTAGGTCATCTCTGTGAAATAGTCAATCTTAAACAGTAAACAGCGTTATAAAGTAAGAGTGACTTATTTCTTAGTCCGATCTTATGCAAAATCATTACATAGAATGCCCTCACTCCTCAAGTCAGTACATGAACAAATCAGGATCACTTCGTTTGTAGTATCTTACAATAAATTTTAACAACTACAGAGTGGGCCGCATCCAATCGTATTACCAGAATAAGGTACCCAACCTTATTCGTTCGTATACTATAGACTATTTTGGCTATTTACTCAAACTTGGTTCATCTTTATGTCTCCACATAAAGTTTAAATATTTATATACTAGCAATGGATCTTAGTTTATTGGATTTAATCTTTACAAGTTCCATTTACAAATTCAATAACAACTTTATTGAAGAAATGTTGAATAACATCTTTATTGATAATAGAATTGTTTAACTTTACAAACTACGAGTTTTAGAGCATACAACCCAACAGTAATGACGTTCGATTTGATGAATGCTCTAATAGTATTTATAAACCTAATGAATAGGGTGTTTAAGGAATTTCTTAACACTTTTTTGACAGTTTTCATTGGTGGTATCTTGGTTCATTCCAAGATAGAGGAAGAAAGAGGAGCATTTACAAAAAGTTTTGAAGACTCTGAGGGTGAAAACGTTGTATGTTAAGTTTTCTAAATGTGAGTTTTGATTGAGATACGTGTCCTTTTTAGAACATGTGGTGTCAAAGGAAGAAGTCTCCATAGATCCCACAAAGATTAAGACAGTTACAGGTTGGCCCCGTCTAACCATAGTCAGCGAAGTGTGCAGCTTCCTAGGGTGAGCAAGCTACTACCGACAGTTTATGAAGGATTTTTCTCGCATAGCCACTCCCTTGGCTCAGTTGACTAAGAAGGGAGCTTCTTTTTTCTGGAGTGAGGCTTGTGAGGACAGTTTCCAAGATCTCAAATAGAAGTTAGTTTTAGCTCCCGTTCTCACAGTGCCAGACGGATTAGGTGGTTTCGTTATTTACAGTGACGCCTCCAAGAAAGGATTGGGGTGCGTGCTGATGCAGTAGGGAAAAGTAGTTTCTTATGCCTCTCGTCAGGTGAAGAACCATGAATGAATCGACCCCACTCATGATTTGGAATTTGCAATAGTGGTTTTTGCTTTAAAGATCTGGATATATTATTTATATAGAGAGAAGATACAGATTTTTAACAGCTATAAGAGTTTGAAATACCTTTTCCCCCAGAAAGAGTTAAACATGAGACAGCATAGGTGGTTGGAATGTGTGAAGGATTATGATTGTGAGATTTTGTACCATCTAGGAAAGGCGAATGTAGTGGCAGATGCTTTAAGCAGAAAGGTAGCACATTCAATAGCCCTCATCACCAGAAAGATAGCACATATTTCATGGAACACGTAGAGATTGCGGTAGTAGTGGCAAAAGTCACGGCATGATTAGCATAGTTATCGGTGAAACCAAGTTTAAGACAGAAGATTATTGATACTCAACGAAGTGATCCTAGCCTAGTTGAGAAAGTTCGCAAGGTGGAGTCAGGACAGGGTGGTAAGTTCTCGATATTTGTAGAGGATGGTCCTCTCTATCAAGGACGTTTATGCGTACCGACAAATAGTGACCTTAAGAATGATTTGTTGTTGGAAGCTCATAGTTCCCTATTCTCGATGCATCCTGGCAATACGAAGATGTACTAGAACTTGAAGCATTGCTACTGGTGGAATAACCTGATGAGAGAGATAGTTGAGTTCGTCAGTAAGTGCTTAGTGTGCCAGCAGGTGAAAGCCCCAAGGCAGAGCAGGCTTGTTGCAGCCCTTAAGCGTATAAGAGTGGAAGTGGGAGAATGTATCTATGGACATTATCATGGGGTTCCCCGAACAACAAAGGGCTTTACTGTAATTTGGGTTGTAGTAGACAGGTTCACTAAGCTAGTACATTTCATACCAGGGAAGTCTACTTTCTTAGACAGAGCCCCTCGTTTTACATTCGACCTTTAAAAGAGTCTTTAAACAATGTTGGGTACTCGGTTGGATTTTAGTACAGCTTTTCACCCGCAGATTGATGGGTAGAAAAAACGTTTGAACCAGATATTAGATGATATATTACACTCATGTGCAATAGAGTTCTCAAGAAGTTGGGACTCTCACCAGTATTTGATGGAGTTTACATATAATATCAGTTATGAAGGTACCATCGGCATATCGCCATTTTAGGCCCTTTATAAAAAGAGTTGCAAGTCTACTGTTTATTGGAATGAGGTAGGAGAGAGCAAGTTGCTAGGGCCTGAGCTAGTACAAACCACAAGTGAGGCAATACAAAAGATTAGAGTGTTGGAAATAATGTCCTAAACTGTCGTTGAGTCCTTTAGTTTGTAAACATTATATTGAACAAACGCTTGTGATGTAATAATATATGATGTTTTCTTCACTGTTGTCTATGAAATATGGGATGTTTTATTTGCTTTACCACAAACCAATAAACTAAGATCCCTGGTTGTTATTGTAATTTAAGCATGTATGTGGAGACATACAAGTGAATCATGCTTTAAGTGATAACCAAAATGGTCTATAGTATATGGATATCGGAGGGAAACCTCATCCTAGTAACACTACGGATGCGGCTCATTTTGTAGAAGAGTTACAAGTGTTGTGACTTGCTACAGATGGTCTAATCCTAATCATTCATGTGAAGACATACGAGTGGGGGCGTCCTATGCAAAAGAGTTTGTATAATACCAGACCATGAAGTGCTACAGTCTCGTTATACAGAGACTTCACTTCACTAGGATGACCATAGGTAATATGACCTCGATCCTGTGTGAATTGGGAACTTCTGCCTTTGAGGGCGGTTCTTTGATTTGCATGGGTGCGGGAGGCCAAATTGTAGACTCAAACCTACCACTTTTGGGATTCGTCAGATTTAGGAGCTAGGAACTCAGCTACACAAGATGAAATTCACTCATTTCTCGAAGCAGGGGTTAAGTAGATAGATTGCTCCCTTAAGGGGTGATTCCGGGGCTTGAACGATGTAGCACCACATGCCTTCTCATGGCTTAAGAAGTGTCCATACATAGTAGAACTATGTTTTATTGTTCATTAGAGGGGCTAGTGGTACTTAAAGAGTTAGATGTAACTACAAGGGCAAAACAATAAATTGGCTCAGCTGTACTTACGACCGATCTGTGAAGGGTTATCACACTGTTGACTGGTTATATCCGATGGACACATAAATAAATTTGTAGTGAGAAGAGTGCAACTGTTGATCTTTAGTGGAGTGCCCGACAGTTAATGGATGGTGGATCTTGTGATTAAAGAGTTTAGTCAACTATTCACATATCGTTAGAGGTTCAAGCTACAGGTCCATAAGGTCCCCTTGGTAGCTCAATGGATTCAAGTTGAGAATCAGTTTTTGGGTCAGTTGGAGATTACCTAAACGATGGTCTAAACGATTAGACCTGATTACCTAAACGATCGTGTACCTTTTTCTAATCGATTAAACATACATCGTATATGATAGACCTAAAATCTCTCCTACTTGCTTGGTTGTTGAATACAATCGTGTTTCCTTCTTCCCTCTACCAAATCCAACAGAGTCCACACCTCCTGGATTCTCACTCTGAGAATACTAAGGTTACTAAGTGGTGGTGTCCTCCTTGCTGCGTGTTCATGTAGAAGATCGTTCGATGGTGAGCGACAGCGAGATTTGGTAAACGATTGGCTTGGCGTTACAGCAACAGTGAGAGTTGTTGATCCTTGACGAGAGTGAGAGAAAGACAGAAGAATTGTTCTTCAAAGGTGAGTCTCTCAGTCCTTTGTATTTATTGTTAAAAGCATGTCGTAATTTATTCTGTGTTGCATAACTTGTATGTATATTTTTGAATGTGGTATTTCTGTCACAATAAATTTGGAACGATCTTGCTTCCACTCATTGGTACTCTTTAATAAGAGTTCCTTCATAGAGTGGTGATAAAGTGTCCTTAAAGGTGGCACCTTTGAGAGGTGTTTTGAGGTTTAGAAGGAAAGAAAAGCTAAGTCCGCGATTCTATGGACCTTTTGAGGTCTTAGAGCGAATTGGCCCTATAGCATATCGATTAGAGTTGCCACCGTCACTCTCTTTAGTTCATAATGTTTTCCATGTTTTGATGATAAGGAAGTATGTAACAAATCCCTCACATGTGGTCGACTATGAACTATTCGGGTTGATGAGAACTTGAGTTATGAAGAGAAGCTTGTAGAAGTTCTCGCTAGAGAGGTGAAGACATTACGCAGTAGAGAGATAACATTTGTGAAGGTTCTGTTGCAGAATCACCAGTTCAGAGAGGCTACATGGGAGCGAAAGGATGAGATGAAAGCCCAGTATCTGAAGCATTTTCAGGAATGAACTTTCAAGGATGAAAGTTCTTTAAGGGGGGAAGAATGTAACATCCCGAGTTTTTCATAATTTAGAATAAGTTTTTTTTTTTTTGTAATAATTAAGGACCTTTAGTTAGTTTCGAAATTTAGTTTGTTTAAAGAAGGAAATATTTGGACTTTATGTCACATTAATTTAACTTTAAGTTAATGTCGAGATTTTTTATTATTATTATTTAAATTGGGGATAGTGTTGTTTTGATTTTGGAATTTGATGAGGAGAAGGAAAGAGTTTTTTTTTAATATACTTTTATGTATATATAATTGTGTTTTCAAGGAAAGAATAAAATAGAATAAAATAGATGGTTTAATAATAAAATAAAATGAAATATTTTTTTCAAACCCTTGCTCTCTCTCCCTTCCTCACGTGCGAGCCCTCCTCCATCTTCCAGTTTTCCATTTTAGTGTTGCTAGCTCTCCTCTTGTTTCCACTCTCTTTCAACCACTGCCACTGTCCGACGAGTCGAGGCGCCGTCGAGTTCGCCAGATCTAAAGTCGTTCATTGCGTCGCTTCCCTCAGGCGCCGCCCAGCCCTTGTATGCCACCACATCCCTGCTCGTTTTCATGTTGTCATTTGACTCCCAATCATCTAACCCGTTCACTCACCCTCAGCTCAGAGCCCCCACCGTCACTACTCCGATCAACGTTCACCACCGTTTATGTCTATCACATGTAGGGATGATAGCTTCCTTCAGTTTGCGTTCAATTGATCGTCCGACAACCACTTCTCAGATCTGATCGACACCCATCAGTCTTTTCGCCTATCGGTCACTGTCGTTTGGGTTTCACCGAAATCTTTGATTAAGGGTAAGTTTTGATTGTTTTTTATTGATTTTTCTTGAGGATTTTGAGCAATCATTAATGTTTTGGCCTTGATTTGTTGGTACTCATTCTATTTTTGGATTTTAGGGTGAAATTTCAGGTTGTTGAAGTTGTCATCCAACCAATTAAACATGTCGTCAATGAATTTTGGTGAAGGGTAAGGCTCTAAGCTCATTTGGGTTGTTAGGCATGTTATATATTTTATAGATTACTCGGTTTAAGTTTGACTAAACCATGGACTGGGGCCTAATATAAATTGCCATGATGTTTGGATAATAGGTTTGGATCTTGAGGTTTCTTCGTATTTTCGTTTGGACGATTTAAGTGTGATCCCGTGGGTTTTCAGTAAGTTGTTGAGAAGCTTTTGGTTTAGGATTGGTGATTTTGAAACTATGCTTAGAGATTGAAATTTATATTTGCTTGTTTGTTACTTTGGTTTGATTCAAGGTTTCGTTGGGCAAGGAAAAGGCTAAGTTTGCTAGTTTTTAGAGTTTGCGATTAGAAATAAGTAATCTTACTACTGGAACTGCCTATGTGACAGACAAGAAAATTTAAGTTTTTATTCGAGACTCTGAGGTTGTTATATAAAATTGTATAAGGATAACTAAGTTGTTTTGATTATGTATGATGAGATGTTATGAATGCTAGCATGAACTTCAGTATTGTTATTTATATGAGCTTTTGATTGACCTATGGGTATGATGAGATGTCATGAATGCTAGCATGAACTTCAGCATTGTTATTTATATGAGCTTTTGATTGACCTATGAGTATGATGAGAGGTATTTACATGTTATGGGACTATGTCATCACACATATGATGTTTATGATAGTAATAGCTATCTTTACCGATAGTTAAATACTCACTAAAGGTGGTGAACTCCGAAATGTTTTGTTTCCTTCGAGATTCACTAGAGATGATGTTTCCTTCGGGATTCACCAGAGATTGTGTTTCCTTTGGGATTCACTAGAGGTTGTGTTTCCTTCGAGATTCACTAAAGGTTCTACTTCCTATAGGAGGTTGTGTTTTCTTCGAGATTCGAAAGAGGTTGTGGGTACTTTTAAACTACGGTAGGATGAGTTTGGATATTCATTTATTTGTGTTCCATGAAAACTAGAGGATTATATATATCCCACTAGAGGATGGCATCTAGAGGACATAGATGCTTAGCCTGACCCCGGTAGTGGGGTTGCTTATAGAGTATTTTATACTCATCATTTCTCATGTTTATTTTTCAGGTAAGAGTAAGGACTCACCAGCAAATGACAAGCGAAATCCATGATCGAGTTACTGGGACCAGTCATATGCTTCCGCTCATATTTTCAGGATTTTTCTATATTTTAGCTTTTTGTCTTGACATTTAAATCTCACAGTTTCGTTATTTGCATTTTTTACTTTTAAGGAAGTTTTCTAGATTGGTTTTATGTTTTTGTGATGGATACCCAGTGACTTGGGTTTCAATTATTTAGTTTGAATGAAATTATTTAATTTATGTCCTTTATTAGATTTTTATTAAGCTATGAAAAGGTGTCGTTTTGAATTTCATGCATGCATGTTTATAGTAACGCCCTAGTTTGAGTCCTAGGGAGTCTAGTCATTACAAAAATTGCTAGGGGTGAGCATGATAGACTGAAAAAGTGAGTCAGTTGACTAAAACGAAGTCAGTTGATCGGATAAGGAGAGAGGTCGATCGGTGTCGATTTGGAAAAATTCCAAATCGAGAAATTTCAAAAAAGATATAAAGAATAAAACTAACCAAAACCGACCGACCGACCAACTTTAACTCCTCGATGGTCGAGACCGATTTATGCATTTATTAAATCAATCATAGTCGGTTCGATGGCTGTTCGGTCAAAAAATTGACTCCAACTGATCAATGCTCACCCCTAAAAATGGTAAAATAAGTATTGTAGTCTAAAATTATTTTTAAAAAATCTTGGAATGGTATAAATGTAATAGATTATAGATTGATTATATATAAATGACTTTTTTTAAATTATATTTTATCTTTTACAAAATCTTGGAATGGTATAAGTGGAATATGATTTTATTAATCAGTTTATAATTGTTATATTTAGCTAATAATACCATGGGATGCATATGATACAATTGCATGCTAGCCTATGCGATTGGAATAAGGTTATCTAATTTGTTTTAAATGGTTTAACATTTGATTAATTAATCTTCAATTTTATTTCTAATGAGATTAAATTTAAAATAAATCTTTTATTTTGTTTTAATAGGATTAAAATGAGAAAATAAAATATTATAATAAAAAGATTGACTATAAGGAAAACTCTGTCTAAGGAATGTTTTGTCTAAGGTTGGGGTATTTAAAGTGATCGTAAGGGAACACCTCTACCTGAAAACCGACCTGGGAGTTAAATTAGTCAAACTTTTATTAACATGTAATGATGTGATTAGATTTATTAAAGTGTTTAATAAATGTTAGATCACATATTATTAAACTATCTAATATAAGTGTTATTTTAGGAAAAGTAATACGCACTTAGATAAATGACCTAGCCTAATCTACCTAAGTAATGAACCCTCATTTTTAAAATACTTAGTGGGAGAAAAAGATATATATGTTATGTCATTTTTTCTTTCACACTCTCCATGATAGTTCACGACGTGAGATTCATGCTCTACCTCATGGCTTTCAAGAAGTGTCGTCCCTTTGAAAGTTGTTTACATGGATCAATATAAAGATGAATGGAGAAAGTATTTATAATAAGTGGGAGAAGGACAGGTGTCAAACTATCCTACGGTCTCCTTCATTGGTGGACAATGTGAGACTCCATGCTCGGCCTCGTGTCGCCTTGGAAGCAGTCTCCCTTCGGATGGTGTTTGTATAGAGTCATAATCAGGGTAAACTCTAGAAATGGATAGGCTCGCTATAGCTTTTGCACCATTATTGTCCTTCCCTTCGACGGGCTTTTGGAGCGAGACTATAGGATCTAAAATGAAGAGTCACACTTACAAGAAATCATTAAGCAAGTTAATAGGTTTTTGACCAAATAAATGGTAACTAATCGTTATAGGAATAAGAGTTATTGTGGTGAAATGATTGGTTGAGAATGTCTCAATCCAGTGAATGAATAATTGACCACCCTTCGGTGGCACTTGTTATAA
Source organism: Benincasa hispida (assembly GCF_027475165.1). NCBI lineage: Eukaryota > Viridiplantae > Streptophyta > Magnoliopsida > Cucurbitales > Cucurbitaceae > Benincasa > Benincasa hispida. The sequence continues at coordinate 85,398,399 of NC_143488.1, forward strand.
ATCACTGAAGTGTCATAGCAATAGAAATTTTAAATTAATATAAATAAAATTCATATTAAATCTTTTAGGTTCATTTTAATTTCTATGCTAAATTAGAATGGATAAAAGAAGGCATATAGTCTATTAAAGACTTTGTAAATAAATAAAATAATGATAAATTTTGTTATTTGGTTGTAACAGGGTTGTTGCAATTTGTTGTGATTTTGGTTGTCTAGTTTTCATTGTAACATAGTTGTTGCAATTAATTTCATATTGGTTACTTCTCAGTCTTTATATATAAAAGGGTTTTGTGTACTGTATTCAGTGTGAAATTGTATTTTTCTCTCAATAAAACAGAACTTCCAACCCTTATTATGGTATAAGAGCAATTTCCACAATTGTGTTTATTTGTTTGGCGTCTTCTTTATTGGCGCGTTCTTGGTTCTTCCTCTTAGATTTTTCAATCTAGATCATCTTCAATTCTTGTTGATTCTCATCATGATAATCCAAAGAACACAACGATTTCTACAGCTTCAATTCCTGCATCTACATATCTTGAAGCTTAGTTGAATCCTTATGTGTTGTATCACTCGATCATTCTGATATCGACAATCTAATGGCCCACATGTTTATCACTACAAGTTTGGTGTGTACCGAAAATATCAAAGAACTTTGGGATGAACTAAAGGAACGATATCGACAATCTAATGGCCCACATGTTTAACAGCTGAGAAAGGATCTTATTACAACTGCACAAGATAAGCTTTCTGTTGAAGTTTATTATGTAAAAATAATTATGATTTAGTAAGAACTTCTTGAATATTTTCCTTTTGATGGTTGTACTTGTGGAGGAATAAAGAAAATATTTGAGCTTCTCAACATTGAGTTCGTCATGACCTTCCTTATGGAGCTAAATGAGTCATTTACTCAGATCCATGCTCAAATACTTCTAATTGATCCTTTACCATCCATAAACAAGGTATTCTCTCTCATAATCCAAGAAGAAAGACACAATCCATTGTTAACACTTCTTCAATCGAAGCAGTTACCTTAATGGCTAATTCTAACAACAAGCATTCTAATATTGATTGATCAAAGAAGAAAGATGCACAACGTCCGTTTTGTCCAATTGTGGCATTAAAGGTCATGTAATTGACAAATTTTACAAAATACATGGTTATCCACCAGGCTACAAGTTTGCAACCAATAACTCCTCTATTCATCAGAAGTTTATCAATTCTATTCGTTCATCATAGGTTGTTTTTGAAAAGGGAATGGATACTCCCAAGTTAAACCAATCAGCCTTTTTTGCTAGCCTCAGTGATGACTAGTTTTAACACTTGATGCAAATGCTGTAAACTCACCTTTCATCTTCTTAAATTGATGACAATGCTAAAACTGGAATGACACACGTAGTAGGTACATGTTCCTATACTCTATTATTCACACATCAACATCATTTAGTTTGGGTTTTGGATTTTGGTGCATCAACACATATCAGTCGTAATCATTCACTGTTTAAGAATCTTCGACCTGCTCAAAATATATCTGCCTTTTTGCCTACTAAAACTCAATTATCAGTTCAGTTGATGGGAGATATTCAGTTGACAAAGGACTTGATATACTTTTTATTACTTTAGTTGATGATAAGTTGAGATATACATAGGTCTATCTCTTAAGAAATAAGAATGATGTCTTACATATTATTCTTAGTTTCTTTAAACTCATTGAGACACAATGTTCGAAAGTTATCAAAGTCTTTTGTTCTGATAATACTCTTGAACTCAGTTTTAAGGAGTTTTTTTTTTCTACAACTGGTACGATTCGTCAATTTTCTTATGTCTACACACCACAACAAAATTCAGTTGTAGAAAGGAAGCACCGACATCTTCTCAACATTGCAAGGGCCTTGATGTTTCAATCTAATGTTCTTGTAACATTTTAGGTAGAGTGTATTTTAAATGCCATACATTTAATCAATGGAGCACCAATGGTATTGTTATCATATACTACTCCTTTTGTCATTTTGTTTGGAGAAAATGCTGACGATTTCTTGTTAAAGGTGTTTGGTTATCTTACATATACATCAACTTTAGCTGTGCTCAATCCAAATTTGATCCAAAAGCTTGTCCATGCAAATTTGTTGGATATTCACTAGGAATTAAAGGGTATAAGTTGTATGACATTACCTCAAGGACTACCTATATTACTAATAAATCTAGAAAGAAATACAAATTCTTTTATCTAAAAGGATACCTGTCTTTGGTATTTAAATGACAATTACGGGCAATTTTCCAACAGTTGGAGTTAATTTATTAATATCTGTCAAAAGTCTTGCTTTTCATGTAAGAGTTCACTGAACCTTATTAGATTAGGCTACCTAACCAAAAAAAAAATTTGGACTTACGCATTTTAACCAAAGTGGTCTAGTGACTAAATGAGTGAGTTTGACATCGTAAATATGTCATTAATATGAATTATAAGTATTTATAAGTAAAAGTATCTTCATCTAAAGTAACTCAAGTCTTATTTTCTTTGAACTGTTCAAAAGAAATTAGACTAAAGTTTAAGTCATATAGGCAAGTCTATTGTGTCATTATGATCCGAACATAATGATTAGTATAGAAAATTTATTGTATTATGCGTAATTGATAGAAATGAGGTCAGGTCTCAACTTCAAACATTAGATGCAATTTGATTGAAATTGTACTACAACAGGAGAAATGTGACCTTACTAAACTTAGTACATGTTGAGTATTTTGTTAAAAGTAATCTTAATCTTTTGAAATTTATACTAATGTCAGTCTCCACTAACGACTGCAATAGAGATTATAATTTTTTAACATTATCTCCTCCAAAAATGTTTGAGAAACAATTTTGGATTGTGAAAGTGTTGTAAAATTAGTTTACAATATTTCAGTATTTAGGTAAGTTGAGATACTTATGCTAAAACAAACCTTTAACAATTATGTTTGGTGAAACAAATGTTCAAAAATACACCTAAATGTAGATAGTCCTTGGGGGGCTATAAAATGACCTTTTGTACAGTCCAAAATAAAATGTGTTTGTGTGACAAACATTGGTTTTATTAGGAATATCAAATGAAAGGTTGAGAACCTGTAAAAAAGTTAAGTTGTGTTGATGAACTAGTTCTAAGTAAAAACGCTTAATAGCTAAAAGGTGTTGTTAACCATTTATTTTCATTTGAAAGTCAAATTCTAATTGATAACCAAATAAGTCTTCATCGTAATGGGAGATTTATGAGATAATCAACCTATACAAAGCTTACTTGAAGTCTACATGGTCCTATTAGATGACAAGATGAAACTTATAAACCTCAAAAGTAGTGAGAGAGTTATGAGATGACTCAACTTTTACTAACTTATTGGAAGTCAAAGTTGTCATACTGGACTGGATGATAAACATTGAAGGGTGTTGATAAAAGACATTATGCCAAAGTCATAAAACTTGAGATGAAGTATGTGTACTTAATCTCAATCTGTTTTTATAAGTTTTCTTGATGGGGTAAAACCCATAGGATATGAATGGATAGGCGCATGTCTCAGCAACACAAAACTATAAAAGGAGATAAAAAAAAATGTAGAATTTGAAGATACAGATTTTGAGACTCTTGGTGAAGGTGAGAACCAACACCGCAACTGGTAAGGAAATTCAACTGGGAGTCATTTTTCTTACTTGTTCCTTTAATAGAGTCTTTATGCATTATTTGATTCATTGTTGCATATGAGATATATAAAAATGAATTAATTCTTTTATGAAAAGTAGTTCAATGCATCTACACAAATTAAAAAAAAAAAAACAAAGATTAGATTACAAAATGTTTGCAAACTTGTATGTTCATTTGAGAAATGAATTTCACAATTAGGATATTTGAGTATAAAGGTTTGATATAGTATCATAATTCATGGCTTTGAACAATGAAAATGTTCTTATACAAGTAAGAAAATGAAAAGTGGGTATTTATCTATTTTATAGTGATATTACTCATTGTGAATGAAATAAAAATCAGTATGCAAGTTTCATATTTAAGAAATTTCAAATGGTTGATTTGAAGTGATTTTGTATATTAAATGTCCACATTGAGATATTGATGACATGATGTTAAGTTTGTTCATGCATCTTATATGTACAATGTTGTTGAATATTTGATGCAATAGCTTCAGATGGAATAATAGCATATCATTCTAAAGTGAAGTTGATATATCTAAGGCAAAATTTTCTAAGACACCTCAAGTGTTGAGTTGATATAATTCTTACATGAGACTTAATAAAAATTTAATATACCATTAGTTAGTTATATAAGCTAAATCAATGGTATGACCATTGAGTTTAAAAATTAAAACTTATCAATAATGAAACATTGACATAAAAGTTTAAGATTTGATCTTTTACGAGATACAATGTCCCACACAGTGTTCAGAGAAAACCATGTTTTATCTCAAGTGGTGTAAATTGGACTACAAGGCAATATTTTTGCTTATGAAGCAATAATTTCCGTAGCCATGGTATGAAAGTTGTTTCGGATGTGATTTAGCCTATCCATTTTATGAGATAGTATGGTGCAAGGACTAAATATAAGGATATTTGTAAATACCAAGTTGTGGTGACCAAATGTTACTTATTAACATAACAATTTGAATTATGTAACAGAATTCTCTAGACTAAAGTGTGAGAGGATCCTCTAGAGTGTTTAGGACTACGAGACACGTCTCTAGTGCGCTAGGACAAGTAGAAGAGCATGTTAGGTATAGAATATGCCCTAGGACATGTCTCACCAGCTTTAGTGCAAGTGAAAGATTGTTGGGATGTATGCCTTAAAGCCTCATAGTTAATAAGTTATTTGAAATAATGGTTTATTATTTTATATATGTCGTTCTGAGGAAAGATCCAAGGTTATTTTATGTAACTTGAACCTTATGTCATAGACATATAGATGGATCATGTTTAAGTAATAACCTAAATGGTTTGTAGTATATGGATAAGATTGGGTGCGTTATTCTGGTGACACTGTAGATACGACCCACTTTGTAAATGTTACAAGAGTTGTAAGTGTCAAAAACAATTTGATCCAAATCATTCATGTGGAGATATGCGAGTGGAAATATCCTATACAAAGAGTTTGTATAAGATCAAACTACGAAATAATTCATCTTTCTTTATAACACCGTTGACTGAAGAGATTAACATTTCATAGGATGACCATAGGTAACTCGAACTCAATCCTGAGTGAGTTATGAACTTCTGTCTATGAGGGAAATCCTTTGATTTGTATGGAAGAGAGTGACCTGAATTACTAACTCAATAAGCCTATCATTTTGGGCATTTGTCCGAGTAGAAAGCTGGGAACATAGCTATACTAAATAGAATTCACTCCTTCCCTTCTTTAAGGTAAGCAGATGAATTATTCCCTTAAGTGCTGACTTCGGGTCTTGAACAATGGAGTCCCTCCCTCTCATTGACCCGAGAGAGTTTTATTTATGGTTGGTAGGACCATAAACAGGTTGTTCATTAGAGAATCAGTGGGACTTAAGAAGTAAAAGGTAATTATATGGGTAAAATGATTATTTGATTTAGCTGTAGTTACGAACAATTCGTGAAAGGTTGACTTACTGATAATTGATTATATCCATGGATATAGAAATACTCTAATAGTGCGAAGAGTGTAATTGTGGGTCTTTAGTGGAGTGTCCCACAATTAATGAATGTTGATTAATTTAATAAAAGAGTTAATTAATTAATCTCGTATCATTGAAGCTTCTAATTTGTAGGTCCACCAAGTCCCCTTACTAGCTCACCAAGGATAGAATAAGAATTATTTAGTTTTGGATTAATTTGAGTTGTTCAAATTAAAAAGGGAATATAAATTAAATGTATGAGATGCAATTGATATAATGTATATGGATACATGATAATATATAGTTAATTTTAAATGAGATTCAAAATTAAACTTTATAATATGAGAGATATATATATTTGAATAAGATTCAAATATTATTAATATAAATGAGATTCATATAAAACTATATATTAAATTAATATGAGTTAGATTCATATTAAAACTATAGTTATGAGAGAGAATTATATTTGAATATGATTCAAATATAATTTTAGTTAAATATGTGATATTTAATTTAATGATTAATTAAATGTTAATTCATTATTTTATTTATTTATTTATATATTAAATTAGATTTAATATAAATTAAATAAATAAGTTAAATACGATAACTCACATGGGGATTTATCTAATGAGATACTGGAGGGGAGTTATAACTTCTCCAATTAACGTTCTTCTTTTCACTTATTAGAGAATGAGGTAAAGAAGTTGAAGAATATGTATCATTGAAAGAACTCCCTACATTCTCATAAAAGCTCTTTCTCTCAAAAGTATTTTTTTAAAAAAAAAAACTTCTAATTCATCTTCCCTTCCCAAAAGTTGGATCTCACCATCCGGTTCATGCAAAAGAATAGCAAGGTAACACGAGTGGTAATGTTCCTTCAATTGGTTGTTGACTGAAGAAGAGTTGCTGAGATCGTGATCACAACGAGGATTAGGAGAAGATTGAATAATTGTCTTCAAAGGCAACTCTCTTCTCCTTTAATTATTCACTGTTTAAAGCATGCTTAATTAGAATGTGTTTAAGTTCTCTGTATTTTCTTGTATATTCGAAACATAATAAAAAGCACACAGGTTCACTCGCTTCCATTGCGGGATTCGATTCCTTCATTTTTATAACTATATTAAAGTTAAAAAAAAAAAAAAAAAAAGGGTCAAAATGGAAACTTTTTTAAAAAAATAATAATTATATTCTTGTGTATTTTAATTTAAGAAAAGAATTTGATTATATTTTTTATGCTTCATTTTTATAACTAGACTAAAAGCTAAAAAAAAAAAAAAAAAAAAAAAAAAAAAGAGGTCAACGTTTAGAATTTTTCCATATTCTTTTGTAATTACATTTTTTTATATTTTAATAAGAAGTTTGATTACATTTTTTATGACTACTAAAACTGAAGAAAAAATAAAAGGTCAAAGTTGAATTTTCTTTCCCTTTTTTCATGGTTACATTCTTTTATACTTTAATTTAAGAAAGGAATTTGATTGCATTTTTTATATTTAATTTTTTTTATAATTATACTATAAAGCAAAAAAAAAAGGGTCGATTTTTTTTTTTTTTTTGTAATTGCATTTTTTATACTTTAATTTAAGAAAACGTGTATTAAAGGTGCTTTATTATTTTATATTTAAGTGAAAATACAAAATCCATTCAAAGTTATGTGAATTATTTCTATGTACTTGAACATATAAAAACCAAAAAAAAAATTATTCAAGTGATCATTACAGAAAGAAATAAATTAAGTTTCATATTGTAGCTAATTTTGAGTTCACCAGCTAAGGATGATTTTCAAATAGTGTTTACTATAGCTAAAGAGAATTTTAAATAGCTTTCACTTTAGCTAATTGTGAATTAAAATAATTGAAAATTTCAACTATAATAATAGGGGCCCAAACACTAAGTAGACTATAATAGTCCAATCCATCCAACTTGACTTGGGTTCCAAACATATCCCCTAAATATTTTTCTCTATTTGTTTTATGAATGGTAGTAAAACATGAAAAAAAAAAATCTATTTTAATCCAATATGAACACTAATGACGATATCCATAACTTAGTTTGGAGTAAAAACAACATATTATTAATTGAATAAATTTTATAAATTCTGTGAATTACAGAAATATCCGTTGATATTGATATATACGTAAAACTGAAATCTTGATATTAATATTGACATTGATATTTTATTCTTTACATAAACGTAGTGGTCATTTTTCATTAGAGGAGATGGGTATGCTATTTTAAAAACTACCGTTTATTTCAGCTATGTACTCTAAATTTTCTATAGTATCTTTGTTTGTCTTATAACTTACAATTTAGTTCATGAACAAGTATAGATGTATTTGGTCCTAATTAGAGATAAACCTTAACAATATGAGACTAAAGGGACATTTGGTCCACTGAGTGGACGTAATAAGTCTGGAGTTAATATGATTGAATTAGAAAGTTATGTTTAGAGTGTAGAATTGTAAGATGAAGTTTCTCAATGATTGTGAATAGTAAATTAAGTGAAAAAAATAAAGTTACTCGACAAATATGAAAAATTGAGATAGGAGAAAAAATGGACTTTTTTGATAAATGTAAAAGTAGAAAAAGATGGGAAGATAGTATTACTCGATAAATTTGCAAATTTCAATAGTGCTTCGTTTGTACTAAAAAGAAATTAAAATTCAATAAACCAAAATAAATTGGAATTTAATATTTTTTTAAAAAAAATATAATATTCAATTAGCTTAAAGATAAATAGTAATTACGTTATTTGAAAATGTAGAAAACAAAAAGAATTTTTTTTTTTCAAAAAAAAAAAAAAGTGTGGGCGAGGGCTTGATCCGATGATCTCATCCTTAAATGGATAGTTATGCATTCCTCATTTTCCAGTAAATAAGGAATGGATAAATTTTTACATTCCTCATCCTTGACCTCAGCCAGTGGGCAGTGACGGAATGTGCAGTTTTTTGTTGTTTTTTTCCCTATAAATTTGGTGATCTTCATCCCTTTGATCCTAAAATGGAGGTATTAAAAAGGGTGTTCGAAGTTGAAGAGTACCTTCATTCAAACTCACCAAGAGCATAAACTAAACAATGGAAGAACCTCCTTACGATCTCATAATCTTAGGAGCCACTGGTTTCACAGGCAAATACGTTGTCCGAGAAGCTCTCAAATTCCTCAACTCTTCTTTTCCTCTCAAATCTTTCGCTCTTGCCGGTCGAAACCTCACGAAACTGACCGAAACCCTCAAATGGGCAGCCCATCCCCACTCTCCGCCGCCGATTCCTCTCCTAATCGCCGATATTGCCGACCCACAATCCATCCGCCGCCTCTGCACCCAAACCAACCTCATTCTCAACTGCGTCGGACCCTTCCGCTACTACGGCGAGCCGGTGGTTGCGGCCTGCGTCGAGACAGGATGCGATTACTTGGACATCTGTGGGGAGCCTGAGTTCATGGAGAAAATGGAAGCTAATTATCATGAAAGGGCGGTTCAGAGTGGGGCTTTGGTGGTTTCGGCTTGTGGGTTTGATTCAGTTCCTGCTGAATTGGGTTTTATTTTCAATTCGAGGCAGTGGGTCGGGCAATCGGCGCCGAATCGGATCGAGGCGTATATGAGCTTGGAATCGAAGAGAAGAGTAGTTTGGAACTTCGGGACTTTTGAATCGGCTGTTTTGGGTGTTGCTAATGCCGACCAGTTATTGAAATTGAGGCGTTCGAGGCCCAGAAGACCTCGGCCTAAGGTGAGGAAGTTTCCCCAATTTTACGTTACTGAATATTTCAGTTTGTGAGGATGTTTAGGGACTGATTGCCAGCTGATGAACAGTTTTGAAAAGCCATTTCTAACATTTAATACACTACATCTCTTTTTAACTCCTTTTGATTGTGCTTTAATCTATAAAAGTAGCTAGATGAGGTTTACAGCATCATATCTTGGCAGCTTAATGTGAACGTGTCATGCCTTAGATTACTAGAGTTTGCCATAATTTCTTCAAGTGATTCTGAGTAATAACTAAAAGGTATGCTCAACTCACTCTATAATAAGGGCTCATTTAGGCTTGTATTAAGAAACCGACAATCAAAGAAAGCAAGAAAACATAAAGTTTAGAGAAATTGACCCAGAGATTTATGTGGTTTACTAACCGTATGTTAGTTGTGTCCCTACATCGTCGAGGGGGAGAGTGATTTATTATTAGATTGAAAAAAGTATATTACATATTCGGAGGCATCAAAAGAATTAGAGAATTTATATAGTGTATTCCTCCAAATTCTAGGACCAAAATCGTAAATAATATAACTATGAATACAACCAAATTTAGTGTATGAACTTTTAATTCTGTATTTATTTGGTTCATGTACTTTACAAAATGTCTAATAGGTCTATAAACTATTAATTATGCTACCTTTCAATTTTGTTTCAAACTGTGGGAAACTTTATTGGTAACTTTGTGCATAAATGTACTATATCTTTGCTAGCTTTGAGCATCTGTCTTGAGGGAAGTCTTTGTTATTTGTGATCATTTCTTTTTTATCAAGTGTTTGTGTTGAAATTGAGCGTCCACACTCTTGTGTTGTGAATTTTGTTGTCTCTTAGATTCCTGGTCCTCCTCCTCCTAAAGGGCCTACTATCGAACACAAGAAGGACATAGGCCTTTGGGCTGTAAGATTACCTTCAGCCGATTCCTCTGTAGTTCGAAGAACACTCTCTACTCTAGCTGAAAACCCTCAAGGTCTTCCTGGTGTTAATGAGAGTGCTGACGAGATTGAACAGAGGAAGACGTTTTGGTCGTCGGTGAAGCCAGCTCACTTTGGAGTAAAACTTGGCTCAAAGTCATTGATTGGCATTCTGCGAATCATCACAGTTGGGATGCTCATTGGGCTTTTGGCTAGAACTTCACTCGGAAGGTGGCTTCTCTTGACGTTCCCTTTGGTTTTCAGTCTCGGGTGGTTCAGAAGGAAGGGTCCTTCGGAAGATGGGGTAAATAGCGCCTCATTCAAAATGTGGTTTGTTGGCCATGGTTTTAGCAGCAGCAACAGTGAGGGGAATGCAGAACCCGATATGGAAATCGTAACGAGAGTGATGGGGCCCGAGATCGGGTATCTAACAACTGCAATCATCCTTGTTCAATGTGCATTGATTGTTCTAAGCAAACGTGAGGCTCTGCCACAAGGAGGAACTCTTACTCCAGGCATTGTGTTTGGGTCAACTGATCTCCAGCAAAGACTCCAACAGAATGGAATATCTTTTGATGTCATTTCAAAGAATGCTTAGTTACAGAAGTTGCATTTCAGTAATGCTTTTGTTTTTGTTTGTGTTTGTGTTTTTGCTTTTATTTTTTTGTTCTTTTATTTTATTTTTTTTTTCAGAACATGTATAGAAAGTTTCTTTTTCCATCTAAAAGTTATATGTGGTATACTTTAGGGATGTATCAACTGGCAGATTAGTCTGTTGGTTTAAACTATAGTTTGAGATTTTTTTTTTTTTTTGATCTTTTTTGGGTGGATTATATATGTTTGTTTCATTTGTTGCCCTCGTATTCACCTAGCCTTAACACAGATTAAGGTCCTAGACTCATGAGAAACATTTAACATTGATTATGATCCTAGACTCTTATTCATACAAATCAAAGGTTCGTCTTCAAGAGGTCACAACTTACTCAGCATTAAGATCGAGTCACCTATGGTCATTCTAGTGAAATGTAAGTCTGTTCAAGTAACAGTGTTATAAAGAGACACTAACCATTTCATAATCAGGTCTTATACAAATTCTTTATATAGGATACCTCCACTCGCATGTCTACACATGAATGATCAAGATCAGATCATTTGTAACACTTTACAACTATTATAAGAATTATAAAGTGTGTTGTATCCATAGCGTCAACAAGATAAGGTACTCGACCTTATTCATATACTACAAACTATTTAGATTATCACTTAAACATGATCCATTTGTATGTCAACCACATGCATATTTAAGTTACATAAAATAACCTTGGACATAAAATAACCTTGGATCTTTCTTTAATGGATTATTACATATATAGATTAATCAACCATTATTTCAAATAACATATAACTACAAGGCTTTAAGATATACATTCCAACAAACTCTACTTGCACTAAAGGCAGTGAGACATGTATCCTAGGGTGTCCTCTATACCCAACATGCTCTTCCATTTGCTTTAATGCACTAGAGACATGTCTTATAGTCCTAGACATTCTAGAAAATTCTCTTCCACTTTAGCTTAGAGAATCCTTTTATATATTTCAAACTCTTATGTCAACAAGAACCATCTGGTCACCACCAAGAGGTTTGTTTCATTCTGTTGGGATTGATCTCCTAATTCTCTCGGTGGTCTCGTAATTTGTAAATATCTTGTACACATATTGTTATTAATAAAATAAGTGTTATTTTATAAACATTTACTCAAATTCAATAAACTAAGATCCATGGTTATTTCATGTAACTTAAGCATGTATGTGAGACATACAAGTAGATCATAACTTAATAATAACCTAAATGATCTATAGTAGATGGATAAAGAAGGGATATCTTATCCTAATGACACTATGGATACGGTTCGCTTTGTAGATGTTACAAGTGTTGTAAAGTGCTAGAAATGGTTTGATCCTGACTATTCATGTGGAGACATGCGAGCGAGGGTATTCTATACAAAGAGTTTGTATAAGATCGGACCACAAGATGATTAGTCTCTTTATATAACGTCGTTGATAATTTAGACTTACATTTCACTAAAATGACCATCGTTACATGACCTTAATCCTAAGTGAGTTGGGAACTCCTACTTATGAAGACAGTCCTTTGATTTGTATGGGTGAGAGTGGTCAGATTGCCAACTCAACAAGTCTACCATTTCGAGGATTTGTCTGATTGGGGAGCTGGAAACTCAACTACACAAGACGGAATTCACTCCTTCTCCAAAGCAGGGATAAGTAGATAAATTGCTCCCTTAAGGGTTGATTCCGGGTCTTGAACATAGTGGTCACACCCTCTCCTGCCTCGAGAGGACTAGGACTATGACTTATTCTTCATTAGAGGAATCAGTGGTACTTCGGGGCCGTTTGGTTGGCATGCTTTCTACATGAGAATTGGCATAGGTATCTAATTCCCATGTTTATTTCACAGTTTTCACCCATTTGCCTGGGAATAAGCTATTCCCAAGCGTTCTCATTTCCCACATATAAGTGTTTTCCATTCCCTTAAAAAAACTATGGGTTTTCTCTTTTCCCCTCTCTGTTTTTCATTTTACATATATTTCACTTTGAATATAGTTAACTAATTAATTAATTAATATTAATTTAACAAAAATATATAAATATTTATTTTAATAAATCAATAATGATATATTAAAATATTTACTTGACTTATTTTTATAATAAAAATTTATTAAATGAATGGAATGATTTTTTACATAAATTATTTATTTATTAACTAATAATATCTTAAATATATGTAATTAGTAAACTTGGATTAGTTAAATTTAGTTAGTATTAAACTTCATTTTCAATAATAGTAATTGATTACTTTATAGTTTTTTTAATAATCAAGTAATTTACGGAGATTAATTTTAATTTGATCATTCATTATGAACATATAATTATCGTTGGTTATTTATAAGAAGTTAATTATTTATTGTGTTTATTTTTTATTACTCCGTTCATTATTACATATCATATTTACAAAATACCTTTTAGTATTCTTTATTAATATATCGTATTTTTATCTCGTTTTCTTTATCTTTTATATAATATATTGTCCATTTAAATATATTTTCTTATATTATTTAATTACAAGTGAAATTACTAATGTTGAACTTAATTAATAATAAAAATGATTAAGTGTTAGATTATAATTAGTATGATGTTCATAAAATGCGGTTAATTTTAAATATAAAATTATTAAAATATTTATAGTTATAATTAAAATATTGAATATTTATAATTAAAATTATTATAGATTCATAATTAATTAATTTTTTATTGATATATTGAATATTATTTGTTATTTAAATTATTAATCTATTACAATTACAATAAGATTTTAATGCTTAATTTCATAAATTAAACATAAGCACAATTTATATTCAATAAATTATCGATCTATTACAATTATAATAAGATTTTCATGCTTAATTTCATATAAATTAAACACAAACACAATTTTTGTTCACAAAATTCTGATAGTATTCCCATGCACAACCAAACATAGTCATCCTTGATTCCCAGTAATTTTATTTTCAGACATATAATTCCCAGACATCCTTAATTCCTAGCCATTGAGAAAACCTCAATCCAAACGGCCCCTTACAAAGTTAGATGTAACTACACAAGGCAAAACGGTGAATTGTGAAGGGTTATCACACTGTTGATTGGTCATATGGACATAGAAAGATATATGTAGTGCGAAGAGTACAGTTGTCGGTCTTTAGTGGAGTGACCAACAGTTAATGGATGGTGAATCTCGTGATTAAAGAGTTTAATCAGTTATTCACATACCGTTTGAGCTTCAAACTACAGGTCCATGAGGTCCCCTTGGTAGCTCAATGAATTCAAGTTGAGAATCAAATTTTGGGTTAATTTAAAGTGTTCAAATTAATAAGAGGAAATTCAATTATATGTGATATAATTGATATGATGTATTAGATGCATTAATTGGAGGATTTAATCTAAATATGGTTTATATTAAATACCATAAAATAGAAAAAGAACTATGGTTTATATATTTCATATGATGAAATATTAAAACCGTAGGTTATAAATATAATATGATAAGTTGGTTATTATATTTATTTATAACATATTAATTATACGATAATTAATTATTCTTTTTCTCTTAACTGAATTGAGTGGGCGGTTATTGGAAGTTTTATGGTAACTGTGAGATAAAAAGGAAAATATTTTTCCAAAAATTGATTAATGATTCATCGAAAAAATCTCACAAAAAAAATATCAAGTAAAAGGGTTTTAGTAAGCGATAACATAGAGAGCATACACGATCGAGCTATGAGTTTACTATATAATAGTTACTCGCTTAATCGTTGCTACACAACGAGTAGCAAAGTCTATACGATAGGCTTCCATCTTCTAAATGATCGAGTATTTCGATAGACAGTCTTCATCTCCCACTTACTCGATCGTATACCTCCTGCTTTCCTCAATCCAAAATCATGCAGAGCCCATAACTCCTGAATTCTCACACCGAGAATACCAAGGTAAACCATTGTGGAGGTGTTCTAAATCCGTTCGTGGATCGAGTTGGAGTCGATTGGGTTCGAGGTTCATTCAGACGTTCGTTGAGATCATATTCTGTTAGTTGCGTTCGAGTTCGTGCTGTAAACCATTTGCTGAACAATCGAGGGATACTTGAAGATGAGTTCTTCAAAGGTTCGCATACTCTATCCCTTGTATCTTCTTATAGCATGCTATAATTTATAATTATGCATAATCTATTTGTTTTCGTTTAGACTGTAATTGTTGTGTTCATTCTGAATGGGATTTGGAACGATCCACTTCCCCTGCTCAAAGGACCTCTATTTAGATTTCCTTCAATTGGAATCAGAGCCAGGTTGTTTTGATATTCCAAATTTCATTGTTGTATTGAACTTCTTTTACAGTCATGGTGGGTTTTAAGTTTTCTACAATACGTTTAAGAGTTAAATATGTTTGTGGATGTATTGATGGATGTTTACGGAATAATTGTCTCTGTTTAAAGCTTTCTTTAAGTTTACAAAGTGTTAATTTATAAGGGCCTCTACATGTTTTGGTATAATTAACAAGCAATCGAGTCTCAAAGTGTTTGAAGTGTTTTGAGTCGTTCGTGATGAAGTTTCAAAGCATGGAGATGTTGTTCTCATTGAGAAAGAAGACCAAAGGTTGGTCGCATCATGTAGCCCAAGCTAAACGATCGTTGAGATTTGACTAAATGATCATGTATAAAAGTTATACCCGATCGTGTAGTATTTACTAAACGATCGTATAATTGATGTTAAACGATTGAGTAAAGAGTTTACTCTATCGTGTTGCGTTGGTTGCTCGATCGTGTGGACGCTTGAGGTAAACGATCGTATAGAGTTTTTTATACTCGTCGTTTAATAGGCATGCGCACTAAACGATCATGTAGTTCAGCATGCTTCATCGCATAGTTACTAGCTACTCGATCACTTGGTATACGATACTTGACGCTTGCTCCGTGATCGTTTAGACTATCATGCTTCACCGCATAGTTGTCGTCTACTTGATCGTTTAAGGCATGTGTTACACGATGTGCATTGCACGATCGCGTGACCTTCATGCTTCATCGCATAGTCAAAGGTACTCGATCATTGCTAAATGATCGTTTATGCTTATACAACATTGCTAGAATATCACAAAGAGCTGTTACACGATCAAGAGACGCGACTTCACCCGGACAGTTCAAGACCTGGTTCGCCTGTTTAAACTATTGGACACAATGCTCTTTGTAATAGTTAGCTTTATTCTTAAGGATTTGAGGCTAATTATCCCGGTTCATCAACTTTTATCTAATGTACATGAGCTGTATGTTTGTTTATATGCCATAATGTATGACATATAGATTTAAAACCCACCTTAGGTTATGTTTCTGTTCATGCATCATCTTTATATTATAAGTATTGTAATATAGTAGATCGCATGATGATATTACATTAAAGCATGCTCATGCATCATATAATATAAGAGTTATATTTATGCATGCATCAAGCATATTCATGCATCATCTTTATATTATAAGTGTTATAGTACAAGGGTATATGAGAGCATGTATGTTTGGTTCATTGCTTTGTTATATAAGAGTTATATAAAAGTAGTAATGAATGAACAATGCATGGAGCATGACACTTAGATTAATTTATAAGAGTTATAAATGCCTTGAGTATGTGTTGCTTCACATTGTGGTTGATTTTAGTTGTTTCCTTTTATAAGAGTTATAATGGAAATTATAACTAAAATCAATAAGAAAGAATTCCATGCGAACTTAGGTAAAATCATGTTTTAAAAGAGTTTTAAAATTTGATTGAGATAGACCTAAGTTCATGGTTCTAATGAGATTAGATACCTAAGTTTAATCTTTTGAATCGGTTTAATAGGATTAAATTGATTTCCATAAAAAATTAAATTTGTAATAAATTTATCTATAAGGGACCTTTTTTCTAAGGCAGGTTCTAGCTAGGCTAGGGTATTTAAGCTGACAAAAACGAAACACCCCTACTTGGAAAGATGAATTAGATAGATTTGTTACAAGCATGTAATGTTTGATCAAAGACTTCGTTAAAGAGTTTAATGAATGATGATCAAAAGTTATTTAACTTTCCAAAGTAAGAGTTACTTTTGGGCAAACCTAAACAGCCACTTAGTTAAAATAATTAACCATATTTTTTCTAAGTAAACTAAACCCTAGGTTTTAAAATACTCAAAGAGAGGAAAAGATATATATGATATGTCAATTCCACTCACGTTTCTCCCTAAATGTTCACACTGTGAGATTTGTGCTTGGCCTCGTGGTGTCTTGAGAGCATCCCCCTTCAAATGATGTTTGCATGAGTCAATATCAAGATGGATGGAGAGAGTATTTATAATAAGTGGGAGAAAGATGTGTGTCATCATGTTCTGTGGTCTTCTTCATTGGTTTGCACCATGAGATCTTCTTGCACGGCCTCGTGGCGCCCTGGGAGCGTCCCCCTTCAGATGGTTTGTGCGGTTGGTCAATATCAAGGTGAACTCTAGATTTGGATAAGGTTGCTTTAGTTTTTGCTCCAATCCGATTTTTTCCCTTCAGATTGACTGCTTGGGGTAGAACTCTAGGATCTAAAATGAAGGGTCACACTTACGGAAAATTGTTAAGCAAGTTAATGATTTCTTGACCAAATCAATGATGCCTAGTCGTTATAGGAACAAGAGTTGTTTTAGTATAATGACTGGTTAAGAGTGTCTCAATTCAAATGAGAGATAAATTGACTACCCATCGATGGCTTTTGTCTTAAACCACTGAAGCGTCATTGCAAAACTAGATGTCACATGGAGTTCATTTAGATTTTGCTAAACAAGATTGGATTTGTTTTAAAGAGTATTTGCTAGAATCTAATGTAGATCAATGTGTTTATTTTTTCAGCAACACGTCATTGTATGATTTTCCGTTAGTTGCCTCTTATAATTTGACCGTTTACATACATTGGAATAAGTCTCTTAAAATATATTTCGTGGTAAACGACCTCGAGTTTGTCATGATTGAGGGAGGAGTGTCCTCAAGTCTCAACCCTTGATGCACCGTATAATGTTCGTAATGCATATAAGGTGTGGATGAAGGCTAATTCGATGGCCCGACTTCACATCTTGGCTAGCATACCTGATGCATTGGCCAAAAGGGTTGAGAACATGGTCATTGCACGTCAGATCATGGACTTTGCAAGAATTGTTTGAACGTAAGTTCTTATTTTTTGAGCAAAAACGGATGGATGACAAAGAAACCAATAGTGTCAATTCCAAAGATAACCTCCAGATTTTCTTGAATGTCAAGGGACTAAAAAGGAAAGCAATTGTTGCTGACTCTGATGAAGTTCATCAACGAGAATTGTTCTCTGAAATGGAACTTGAAGCTTATATAGGTTCTGATACTGATCCCACTTCTCTCCAAAAGAGGAAGAAGTCTAAAGACAGTAAATGTGATTTATTTGTCTTGGAGACACGTTTGGTAAAGAATGATGATTCTACTTGGATACTAGATTCAGGTGCTACTAATCATGTAAGTTCTTCCTACCAAGGATTTAATTCCTGAAAAAAGTTGGAAGATGGAGAGTTGACTCTTCGAGACAGTACTGGTGAGGTTGTTTCAGTTGTTGCTATAGGCAGACTAAAGTTATTTTTAGACAAGAAACGTTATCTATTAGTGGATAATGTTTATGTAGTTTCTCATAACAAAAGGAACTTAATTTCAGTTTCTTGTCTGATTGAACAAAGTTATTTTGTCTTTTTTTCTGAGAATAAAGTGTTTATTTTCAAGAATAGTATGGAGATTGGTTTTGGTTCAATAGAGAATAACTTATATGTACTAGTCATAAAAGTCTTGCTTAATACTGAAATGTTCATAACAGCAACAACTGCAAAAAGACCAAAGGTTTTTCCTAAGTAAAACGCCTATCTTTAGCATCTAATTTTAGGACACATCAACTTCAATAAGATTGAGAAGTTGGTGAAATGTGGACTTCTAAATGGTTTAGAAGAAAACTCTTTGTCAATATGTGAATCATTCCTTGAAGGCAAAATGAATAAACGACCTTTTACTGGAAAAGATTATAGAGCCAAGGAAACCTTGGAGCTTATACATTCAGACCTCTGTGATCCGGTGAGTGTTAGAGCTCGAGATGGGTATGAATATTTCATCTTTTTCATAGATAATTATTCAAGATACGAATATCTATACCTAATGCAACATAAGTCTGACACCCTTAAAAAGTTCAAGGAGTATAAGGTTGAAGTTGAAAACTTGTAAGGTAAGAAGATAAAAACACTATGATCTGATCGTGGTGGAGAGTATATGGACTTAGAGTTCCAGAACTATATGATAAAACATGGAATTACGTCCCGACTCTTAGCCCCAGGTACACCTCAACAGAATGGTGTATCAGAAAGGAGAAACAGAACCCTGTTGGACATGGTTCGGTTTATGATGAGTTATGCTCATCTTCCAAACTCGTTTTGGGGATTTGTAGTGGAGACTGCAGTTTATATTTTGAACAATGTTTCTGAAACACCTTTTGAGGTATGGAGAGGCCATAAAGGTAGTTTACACCACTTCGGGATTTGGGGATGTCCAGCCCACGTGCTAGTGGCTAACCCTAAAAAGTTAAAACTACGTTCGAAAGTATGCCTATTTGTAGGCTACCCCAAAGAAACGAGGGGTGGATACTTCTATGATCCAAGTGAGAGCAAGGTGTTTGTGTCGACAGACGCTATCTTCTTGGAAGAAGACCACATTAGGGATCATAAACCACAAAGTAAGCTTGTTTTAAATAGATTTCTAATGAGACTACTGAGAGTTTAACAAGAGTTGTTGAACAGATTGATAGATCAACAAGAATTGTTGATATCGGTTCATCTAGTCAATCATCTCAAAAGTTGAGACTGCTTCAACGTAGTGGGAGGGTTGCAAAACCACGGAACGCTATATGGGTTTGACTAAAGCCCAAAACATCATGTCTGATGATGGGGTTGAGGATCCATTGTCTTATAAGCAAGCAATAGAGGATGTTGACAAAGATGAGTGGATTAAAGCCATGAATCAGAAAATGGAGTCTATGTACTTTAATTCTGTCTGGGAACTTGTGGATCAGCTTGATGGGGTAAAACCTATAGGTTGTAAGTGGATCTACAAGAAAAAACTAGGTGTAGATAGAAAGGTGCATACCTTTAAGGCTAGATGATAACTGGCAGATATGCCAGTTATTATAAGCCTTTTATTTAGAATTATGAAGGTTGACAAGTAGAAAATACGCTGATAATACTTAGAATTTTTGAAAAATTGAGTTTGCATCAATCAGCATTGAAAATCCTAGCTAACCCAATATTATGCGTTATTCCATGTCAAATTGTCTATTTTTGTAGCTATCGCAGGAATCAAATGCATACGTTGAAGCCAGGTGACCGCAAAGACAATCGCATACGCAGAAGCTGGGCTATAGCAAAGACGACCGCATGCAGGGAATCTTTCCATCGCAAAGGCGAATGTATACATTCGACACACGGGTGTTGCGACCATCGACCGCATGCGTCCATCGCATAGAAGTTGCAGTCGTCAAGCGAATGCGGTCATCGAAAGGAGATTGCGGTTACGAAGTTATAACCATAATAGAAGGGTGATCACAAGATGGGTGGAATGCATTGATACTTCAGTTGAAATAAGCTCAAACGCATACCTTGGGAGTATCAACAAGATAAGATGATAAGACATTGCCCATACCGCGACAAAGGCAACAATGAGCCAGGACGTAATCATGATTGCTGTCGGCGTTTAAACTCTATAAATAGCCCTTGGACCTTCACTTCAAAGTATCCGAACTTCTGCCTTAAGGCAAAGGTTTGTGATCACAGATGAGAGCATGAGCGAGATTTTCTATAAGGATTCTTCATCTCCATAAACCAATCCGAGTGATGACCAGGGCTTTCGTCGAAGATAGAGCTCAAGAGAGACGTCTCCACCATCCATCCATGGCACCACCAGCAGCCTTGATGCAGAGTCTTTCATTTCTTCTCTGATCTCTGTGTTGTATTACATTTTAGCTTAAGATATTAAGACATTTTGTAATCAATACATATTTTAAGTCCTTCAATTCCATCTTCTTCATTGTCTTTATCTTGATCATTGTTTACATTCATCGTTTAATTATCAAAGGCAATCGCATGCTCAATCGTGTAGCCTAGAGATAGGACGCATGTAGCAACCTATCGAGAGGTGCACGTTGTGCGAATATAGTGAGTTAATCTTCTTTGCTTGGTGAGAGGCTATAGCAATGCTTGTCGATGGGCTGTTGCAATACTTGTCTATAAGTTAATTAGTCGCATCTAACTGCCTGAGAAGGTAAGAGATGGAACGCACTAAAATAAAGTATGCATTATTCCTAGAGATAGGCACGGTCTTATGCTCGACGCAACCATGCATTATAGAGATATAGTCATGCGGCTGACCACCGAGAGGTGTGCGATACGTTAGTGTGACAAGCTGGGATTACTCGAGTGATATAAGATAATAAACATTAATATGTGTTAACGGTTGTTGCATATCTACCAATTCTCATTGCAAGACTTCCATTACTCAATCTGTTTAGTTAGGAGTAGGAGTAGTGTGTAATCCTTTAACTTCTTTTTACTTTTATTCATCGCCTCAAACGCATTACTTCACAAGCATTATTGAGTTACAAGTCCCTGTGTTCAACCTCAGATTACCCGAGAAACTTGAGTTCTCATTATACTTGGCGAGAAGGCAAGAAAACTTGTGATAGGAACGCATGGTCATTGTATACTAGATTAACGCATACTTTCCATTCCAACACATGACCTCCAACGCATGGGCCTAAACGCATAGCTTAAGACATGCAACACACATAATTGCGTTCAATAAATTTTTATCAACACTAGACTCGTGGCAAAGGGTTATACCCAGGTCGAGGGAATGGACTATCAGGATTCTCCTGTCCATAGCCACATTTTATGATTATGAGATATGGCAAACGGACGTCAAGACTGCCTTTTTGAATGGTAATCTTGAGGTGACCATCTACATGACTCAACCAGAGGAATTCATTGTTCCAAATCAAGAGCAAAAGGTTTGCAAGCTTAATAGGTCTATTTATGGGCTGAAACAAGCATCTAGATCTTAAAACATTAGATTTGATAGTGCGATCAAATCATTTAGCGTTGATCAGAATGTTTATAAGCCTTATGTTTATAAGAAAATCATCAACAACTCAGTAGCTTTCTTGGTACTGTATGTGGATGATATCCTACTCATTGGGAATGGTGCAGGTTTTCTAACTAACATTAAGAAATGGCTAGCTGCTTAATTCCAAATGAAAGATTGGGAGAGACACATTTTATTTTAGGGATCCAAATCATAAAGGATCGTAAGAACAAAGAGTTGGCTTTGTCTCAGGCATCGTACATTAACAAGATGTTGATCAGGTACTCGATGTAGAATTTCAAGGGTGGTTTATTACCCTTCAGGCATGAAATTATTTTTTCTAGGAGCAATGTCCTAAGAACCTCAATAAATTGAGGAAATATGAATCGGATGTTGAAAGCCTCATGTGTGCAATGTTATGTACTAGACTTGACATTTGCTATGCAATAGGGATTGTCAGTCGGTATCAGTCCAATCCAGGATTAGATCATTGGATGGTGGTCAAAACAATCCTCAAGTATCTTTGGAGAACGAAAGACTATATGCTCGTGTATGAAGATAAGGATTTGATCCTTACAGGATACACAGACTCTGACTTTTAGACCAATAGAGATTCTCGAAAATTGACATCAGGTTTAGTGTTCACTTTGAATTAAGGGGTTATAGTTTGGCAAAGCATCAAACAAGGATGCATTACAGACTCCACTATGGAAGTCGAATACGTAATCACTTGTGAAGCTGCTAAAGAGGTTGTTTGACTTAGAAAGTTCCTTACCTATTTGGAAGTTGTTCCAAATATGTCTTTGTCAATCACACTCTATTGTGATAACAGCGAGGCCATGGCAAATTCAAAGGAACCTTGGAGTCACTGAAGAGGCAAGCATATTAAATAGAAGTATCATTTGATCGGGAAGATTATGCATCGCGGTGATGTGATTGTCACAAAGATCGCATCAGAGCACAACGTCGTTGATCCGTTTACAAAGGCTCTTACGGCTAAAGTGTTTAAAGGTCATCTGGAAAGTCTAGGTCTATGAGACATGCGACACCTTGTCTAGGGTAAGTGGAAGATGATACTGGGTATAGAATATGTCCTAGTTTATTGTATATTGTACATTAGTCTCCCGAGGCATTAGGACAAGTGGGAGATTATTGGGATTGGTGTCCTAATTCTCCCGGTGGTCTCGTAGTTTGTAAACATCTTGTACACATATTGTTATTAATAAAATAAATGTTATTTTATAAGCATTTACTCAAATCCAATAAACTAAGTTTCGTGGTTATTTCATGTAACTTAAGCATGTATGTGAGACATACAAGTGGATCATGACTTAAGTAATAACCTAAATGGTCTGTAGTAGATGGATAAATGAGGGATACCTGATCCTGATAACACTACGGATATGGCCTGCTTTGTAAATGCTACAAGTGTTATAAAGTGCTACAAATTGTCTGATCTTGACCATTCATGTGGAGACATGCGAGCGAGGGCTATACAAAGAATTTGTATAAAACTGGACCACAAGATGATTAGTCTCTTTATATAACATCGTTGATAATTGAGACTTACATTTCACTAAAATGACCATACGTGACATGACATTAATCCTGAATAAGTTGGGAACTCCTGCCTATGAAGGTAGTCCTTTGATTTTTATGGGTGAGAGTGGCCAGATTTCCAACTCAATAAGCCTACCATTTTGGGGATCCGTCTGAATGGGGAGCTAGGAACTCAGCTACACAAGACGGAATTCACTCATTTCCTGAAGTAGAGGTAAGTAGATAAATTGCTCCCTTAAGGGTTGATTTCAGGTCTTAAACATAGTGGCCACACCCTCTCCTGGCCCGAGAGGACTCAGTCATAGTAGGGCTATGACTTATTGTTCATTAGAGACATCAATGGTACTTAAGGAGTTAGATGTAACTACACAGGTCAAAACGGTGTATTGGCCCAATTGTACTTACGAGCAATTTTTGAAGGGTTATCGCACTGTTGATTGGTCATGTGGACACATAAATATATCTGTAGTGCCAACAGTTAACGGATGGTGGATCTCATGATTAAAGAGTTCAATCAGTTATTCACGTATCGTTGAGTTTCAAACTACAGGTCCATGAGGTCCCCTTGGTAGCTCAATGGGTTCAAGTTGAGAATCTGATTTTGGATTAATTTGAAGTGTTCAAATTAACTAGAGGAAATTCAATTATATGTGATATAATTGATATGATGTATTAGATAAATTAATTGGAGGATTTATATTAAATACCATAAAATAAAAAAAGAACTATGGTTTATATGTTTCATACGATGAAATATTAAAACTATAAATTATAAATATAATATGATAAGTTGATTATTATATTTATTTATAACATATTAATTATATGATAATTAATTATTCTTTTTCTCTAATAATTGAATTGAGTAGGAGATTATTGAAAGTTTTATGGTAATTGTGAGATAAAAAGGAAAATATTTTTCCAAAAATTGATTGATGATTCATTCAAAAAAATCTCACAAAAAGGCTATCAAGTAAAAACTTTTTACTAAGCAATAGCATACACGATCGAGCTATGAGTTTACTATACGATAGTTACTCGCTTAATCGTTGCTACAGGATTGAGTAGCAAAGTCTATACGATAGGCTTCCATCTTCTAAATGATCGAGTATTTCGTTTATATGATAGATAGTCTTCATCTCCCACTTACTCGATCGTATACCTCCTGCTTTCCTCAATCCAAAATCATACAGAGCCCACAACTCCTGGATTCTCACACCGAAAATACCCATTGTGGAGGTATTCTAAATTTGTTCGTAAATCAAGTTGGAGTCGATTGGGTTCGAGGTTCATTCAGACATTCGTTGAGATCGTATTATGTTCGTTGCGTTCGAGTTCGTGTTGTGAACCATTTGGTGAACAATCGAGGGATACTTGAAGAAGAGTTCTTCAAAAGTTCGCATACTCTATCCCTTATATCTTCTTGTAGCATGTTGTAATCTATAATTATGCATAATCTATTTGTTTCCGTTTAGACTGTAATTGTTGTGTTCATTCTGAATGAGATTTGGAACGATCCACTTCCGCTGCTCAAAGGATCTCTATTTAGATTTCCTTCATTTACATATGTCCTCAGACTTAGTCCTTTCACCACATTATCTCATAAAGTGGATAGACTAAGTTATATCTGAAATAGCTTTCAAATATTTAAGGATATACTTGACTATGCAAATTATTACTTCATAAGCAAAATATTGCCTTGTAGTCCACTTCAAATCTCAAACTTTATACACCTACGACCATCATTCATAAGTTTTAATTTTTAAACTCAATGGTCATACCATCGATTTTACCAATTTGAATAACCAATTGTATATTAAATGTTAAGGAAGTCTCATGTAATATTTACATCCCCTCAACACTTTTTCCCTTAGACATATCATTTTCATTGTTGAATGGTAGATTACCATTCCATCTGAAGCTATTGCATCGAACATTCAACAACAACTTTGTAAAAATAAGATGCATGAGACAAACTTAGCAGCATGTCTTAACAACTTTATGTGAACTTTTGATATACAAAAATACTTCAAATCAATTATTTGAAGGTTAAATAGTCAAACTTTCATATTGATTTCTATCTCATTCATAATGAGTAAATATCAATAGAAAATAGGTAAATACCCATTTTTCATTTTATTGTCTGTATATGAGCATTGTCATCATTTAAAGTCATGAGTTACTATACTCTATCAAACTTATTCTCAAAAATGCTAATTGTGAAATTTATTTATCAAATGAACATCACAATTTTGCAAACATTTTGCAATTTAATCTTTGAAAATTTGCTTGAATTTGTGTAGATACATTGAACTCCTTTTCATAACAGAAGTTATTCATTTTTACATATCTCATTTGCAACAATGAATCAAATAATGCTTAAAAACTAATAAAAATAACCAATGAGAAAAATCTCATAGTCTATTTTCACCCACTAATTCTATCACTGATTTTCATCTGACACCAAGAGTCTTATTTTGAGAATCTCTATTTTCAAGTTCTACACTTTCAAATCTCTCTTTTGTAAATCCATTCATATCCTTTGGGTTTGACCCCATCAATGAAAATCTACGTAAAACTGATTGAGTTTAAGTATACTACTTTATCTCAAATTTTATGACGTTGACATAATTTTTTTTTATCAACTTCCTACAATCCTTGTCATTCATTATGATAATTTTGACTTCCAATAAGCTATAACAGAGCTTTAGTTATCTCATAATTCTCTCACTACTTTAAGGTTTATAAGTTTTCATCTAGTCATCGCATATGACAATATAGACTTTAAGTAAGCCTTTGTAAAGATTGAGTTATCTCATAACTCTCCCATTACGATGAAGATTTATCTAGTTGGCAATTAGAATTTGACTTTCAAATGAAAATAAATGGTTAACAATACTTGTTAACTATTAAGTGGTTTTACTTGGAATTATCAATCAACACAATTTAACCTTGTTAAAGATCCGCAAGCTTTTATTTGTACATTTCTAATAAAACCAGTATTTATCACACAAATATGTTTGTTGGAGGAGAAATTTCGGATCAATCATGAATCGCCACGTCATTTACTAAATTAATGATGAAATTCCAAAATCATCAACCAATTAAGAGATGTCATGTGTCTCAAATTAAAGTTAAAGACAAATTCTGTGTTTTCGTCACAGGCGTTGGATTGAGTAAAATTAATTTCGCCCAATTTGACGTTATAATTTGGGCGTTGGTCCATTTACGCCCAAATATGGGCTTAATTTGGGCCTAAAATGCTAAAATAAGCCAAAATCCAGTTAATAAGGCCCACAGACCAGACCCGAGTCCAATTAATTAGGCTCATGGGCTAACCAAGCCCAGATCCATGGGTCAACTGGGCCCAAGCCCATCAGAGAGCCCTATAAATAGATGAACTCTTCTCATTCCAAAGGGTCAACAACTTTGCATTCAGAAAGTCAATTCATCAACAAGTAGAAGACTCCTAAAACTACACTTCTAGAAGACACAAAGACTCTTCCAAGACTTCTACTTCAAAAAGGGGTTAACCGGTCATGATACAAGATCTTCAAGAAAGAAAAAATATATATATATATATAATAGGGAAAAAAATCCCCAGCAAAATCTGCACAACATAGAACATGTTGCTTGACATAGTACAAAAAATAATATAAAACATGTTGTTCAAGTTTTACCCGTAACAAAATAAGTCAATCATAATAATAGAAGTACTATCGATGGATTTGTTAATTAGAGAATTTCAAGAATTGAACTTAAAATCTTCTAAATGACTCAACCTAATGGGCTAAAAAGTGCTACACCTTTAACCAACTTTAGAAGCAATGAAAATGTCTTAAATGTCATATGCCTAATAATCATTTGAAGCTAAAAAATAAGCTAGCAAGTAGCAATGACGCTAAAGCATGTATGCCGCGCATTGAAATCTAAAAAGTGGCTAAAGAGCATATAAGTGCCCAAAAAAAGTTATCTAAAAAATTGCTATTTTTAAGCTAGTTAATGTGAAAATTGCTATTTTTAATCTAAAAAATTTTCAACTTCATAAAACTAACTTATTAAAAAAAAAAAAAACTATTTTTTATAATCAATTTCTTATTTTTTTTTCATATCTTAATTTGAGAGTCTACACCATGCTAAGTCTATTTTATCTCTCCTTCCATCTTACCTTTACATGACTTACCTAATGCCATTTTTAAGACCCAACTTTAATTTTAAATATTTTGTCCCTATTTGACCACGTCTCACTTAAATGGAAAATGTCGCCGGATTTTTTTTTAATAATAATAAGAAAACATCTCCTAAAAATAATAAAATAAAAAATTATGTTGAATTTTTTTTTAATAAAGTCTTTTTTTCCTTTGAATATTATTTTGTATAAAACTTTTCTTCTTAATTAAGTTGTAAAAAAAATAATATTCTCAACGAAATTTCCCGTAAGTTTTTTTTTCTTTTTATTTAAAAAAAATACACGTTAGTTACAAAAAGAAAAAAAAACAACGAAAATTCCCGTAAGATTGATAGGAATTTAATAAGAAAAAAAACGAATTTGATGAGAAAAATGAGGTACAACGGAAACATAGATATCAAAAAATATAATATTAAATAATATATAAATTAATAAAATAAAATAACTAAATAACTAAATTTGGAATAAATAAATAAAACTGTAGAAAATAGGAAACTAAAAAATCTCCACTTTCTCCAAAATTCATGGAATTTCCACCAATGTATTTGTGTCTTACAAAACTCACTAAATGCTACTATTTATAGGTAATTTGGCAGGTAGAAGATGGATTAAATAGATATTAATAGCGTATAATCTTGAGACGCATGGACAACACTTGGGGGAATGAGGGTATAACACATGGTTAATGGACACTAAGCATGAACATCTAATAGACATCTATTATCATAATATTGTGAAGGAAAAAGAGTACATATTTCATTTAATATATACTCCTAAAAGAATACAATATGTTTACTCCCCTCGTCAAAACATCACTTAAGATTTCTAAGTTGTTGCATTCTAATGTTGTGCACCGATTTCTCAACGGTTGCAATTGGTAATAATTTTGTATATAAGTCTGTCAAGTTATTTTTCGAACCAATTTGTTGTACAGTGGTGTCATTATTTTCTTCAAGATCACGAGTGTAGAAAAACATTGGTGAAATATGATTTGTTCTATCTCCTTTAATATATTCTCCTTTTGATTTGGGATATGCATGTTATGTTGTCTTCGTATAATATTGTTGGAAGATTTTTATTAGAAGACAATACGAAGACAAGCCACATGTTTCACGAATGTGCTGAGTCATTGATCTTAGCCATACACATTCTCGACTAGCCTTACAAATTGCAAGAATTTCAACATGATTTGCGAAAGTAACTGTTATGGTCTGTTTTATTGACCACCACGATACAACAATTCCTCTGCATATGAATAGATAACATGTTTGGGATCTAACTTTGATTGGATCAGATAAATATCCAAAATTTGCATGACCAACTAGATCAAAATTTGATTTATTTGAAGAAAACAAACTCATATCGATCGTTCCTCGGAGATAACGGAGTATATGCTTAATTTCGTTCCAATGTCTTTTTGTTGGAGAAGAATTATATCTTGCTAATAAATTTACTGAAATACAATATATGATCTTGTATTATTAACCAGATACATAAGGACACCAATTGAAATAAAATATGGTACTTCAAGACCAAGAAATTCTTCATTATTATTTCGAGGTAGAAATATATCTTTCTTCACATCTAGTGAACGAACTTTCATTTGAATGTTCAATGGATGTACTTTGTCCATATAAAATCTTTTCAAAAAAATTTCTTGTATAAGTTGACTAATGAATAAATATCTCATCGGCTAAATGTTCAATTTGCAAGCCAAAGAAAAAATTTATTTTTTTTGAGATCTTTCATCTCAAATTCTTTCTTAAAATATTTTATTGCCTTTGAAAGCTCTTCGGGAAATCCAAATATATTTAAATCATCGATATATATAATTATAATAGCAAATCCTAACTGTGATTTCATTATAAAAACATACGAACATATTGGATTATTTTGGTATCCTTCTTTCAACAAATATCCACTAAGACGATTATATCACATTCATCCTGATTGTTTCAATCCATATAGCAATCTCAGTAACTTTATTGAATACATTTCTCAAGAATTTGATTTATATGTTTCAGGTACCTTGAATTCTTCTGAGATTCTCACATAAATATTATTGTCAAGAGATCCATATAAATATGTTGTGACTACATCCATAAGATGTATGTCCAAATTTTCATACACAGTTAGACCAATTAAATATCTTAGTGTAATTATATCTACCACTGCAGAATACGTCTCCTCACAATCAATACCAGATTTTTGTGAGAAACCTTATGCAACTAGTCTTTTTTTATATCTAGTGATCACGTTATTTTCATTTATTTTTCTCACAAATACTCATTTGTATCCCACAGGTTTGACACCTTCTGGTGTTCGAACTACTAATCCAAAACCTAACGTTTTGAAAGTGAGTTTAACTCTACCTCGATTGTTTTCTTTTACTGAAGTTAATCTTTTCTATGTCGACATTCTTCAATAGATTTTGGTTCAGGATCCTCATTTCCAGATATAATATAATCAACATGTTGATTTTGGTTCAAACAATGTTACTTTTCTCTTTTCAATCAACATGATGGTTTCACTAGTTTCTAACTTATGCCCAAAATCAACATCTTTCAAATTTCTTTAATAAGTTCAACTATGTACCTTCTCATTCATAAAGCCTCATCATTCCATATCAATAGTTCCCAAATACTATTATTACTACAATTCTCCATAAAAGGTTATTTTCTCCGAACATCTTGAAAATACCCAACACCTCTTCTCACCTCGACAATGGCATGGGTATAACCCAAAATAACTTGAGACACTGTATAAAGATAACCCCTTAGCTCAACAACTACTATTTGCCTTGTTTTTTTTCCTCCATTTTAGATTTGGGGTCTCTTTTCCAACCAGCTATCTTTCTTTCTTCACTACCACAACTAAGGTGGGTACTTCTGAGATGAGCTTTCTCCCCACTAGTTTCACTTATTATCTAACCTGGATATTTTTTTCCACTCCTCAACATGATAATAAATTGCTAAAGTACCTTATTGAGCCTACTATCCTTAAATCCGTAATCGTATCATATTAAGGTCTTTAAAGTTTTCATATATGAGGCATCCACTTCAATAACTAGAAATCCAACAGCGATACATTAGTCTCTTATTTATTTATTTATTCATTCCTCCTTTTTCTTCTTTCATACTTATCTACGAGCAACTTCAATCTCATACCTAGATACGTGTCTTGTTGTGATAGAGCTCCTTGTAACACCATTAATCTCATTGTTCATCGCATAGCATAGCATAATTTCATAGTGAATTCTCATATAGACAACATATTTGATAGCTTAAACATGTACATCATTTTCTTATGTTCTTCACAGCACAACGCTATAGCTCTGTCATACTTAAAGGTCTTTGAACCAAAATTTCTGTTTCATTTTAATAGTCAAATTTTGAGATAAACTAGTGTCAAGCAACCCCATTTTTTCCTTCTTTTTTTTTTCTTCATAACGCCAATTGAAAATTCATCTCATTGCTAACTTCCTTTCAAGTTACTATATATGTTATATCCAATAACTTGATACATAAAGTTAAATAAATAGGTAAAAAATTTCATAACACCCTTTTCTTTTTCTCTTTTTACTAATAAGACGTACCTGACAATGACGAAGAATTTATTGATGAGTCGTAGGGAAACTCTGGACTTACGATGTAAGTCAGTCTACATAACCTAAAAACTTAGACTCTGATACCAACTGTAATGACGACCCAACTATCTAGAATGGAAATTAGACCATTACTACATGTATGTATAAACCTCAAAACGACATTTTCACAAGATTTAACTAAATTCAAAATAATGAAATATTTTTTTATTATAAACCTATAAAAAACATAAAATCTATGTTCGGGGTATCCCTAACTAAAAATAAAAACAAATTAAATAAAAAAACTGAATGAAATATTCAAAGAATTTAAAAAAGGTTCAATTACAAAGCTAAAACTTGCAAATATAAGAAAAACATATGCGAAAGCGTTGTCATGTCCCAAGGCTCAAGCACGGATTCTTCCTATCATTCATCGTTCTGTCCTTTCCTTTAACTAAAAAAGATATAAAGAAATGAGTGAATTTAAAAATACGCAGTAAATGACTACAGGGTTCACTAGGTGTACATATTAGCTTTCCTATCAAGACAAAGGTGTGCATTTCAAACATAGGCATAGGCATAAGATGTGAACCCGAAGGCACGCTTTCATAGGTAGTGACTCCGAATAGTCACCAAAATCATAAACATAGGTGGTGATTCCATAAAGATGCTGAAATATACAAAGAGGATGTACACAGTCTGATAGAAGTGCTAACAGTCACCATCAGTCTATCATGCATCATATCACACCATAACATATTACAACAATCATTGTAACATGACTCATGAGCTTCCAGAACAGTCTCAACAATCATCTATCAGTCAACCATGGTAGAACATTCCATCACAATAGAACATGCTTTCAATGTATTCACAGTCTTAATATCAACTTGGAGTTCAAGAGCGAATCGGTAGTAAATCATTTACCTCTATACTAAGCCCAAACAATTAACCGACGAAACTCTTCTTTTTCTTGAATGACAAAAACCTTGGAAGCAACCCTAAACATAAAGTGAAATCAACTTAGATATTACGGGTAGTTACAAATTAAGAAGCCATTTGGACATTTTTTAAAATAGGGATTTCTACCTATTAGACCTTCACTATAGATTCACATTACAATAATGACTTTTGTTCTCTATTTATTTCATAAATAGCTTAATAGATTATTTACATAAATGTTATGGTCCATTTACAATTATAACCTTCTCCATTTTAAAAATAAAAATAAAGACAAAAAAGGAAAATTAAGAGAAGAAAAGCGGTTACACTTTCCGGGATCATTTTTACACTTTTCAAAACTTTTTACACTTTCCAAAACCATTTCCCTCCAAATATTCCTCTTCTTCTTCAATCTCCTATTTTTATTCCTTCATATACTCTCTTCAAGCAGACCATCAAGCATTCATTCAACCATCCATCTCCGTTTGCCACTGTCATGTGAAGGGTTGACCATCAAGCATTCATTCAACCATCCATCTCCGTTCGCCACCATCATGTGAAGGGTTGATCATTGAGCGTTTGTTCAACCATCCATCTCCTTTCGATTGTTCATTTATTTTTTCTTTGTGGATCTCCGTTCAAGCGATTGTTCTAGCTCCGTCGACCATCGAGCTTTGTCGGCTTTCGTCGATAGCTCTGTTAAGTGTTTGTCTTCGGTTCCATATCTGAGCTCCATCAAGCGTTCGTCAATTGTTCCAGCTTCGTTCCAGTTCTGTCAGCTTTATGTTCACGTTGTTCAAGCCAGCTCTGATTCCTGATCTGAGCATTATCAAAATAGATCTCCATTCGTGTTTATGTTTTTCATTTCTTATTAGATATGTTCACGAATCTATTCATGAACTCTATTCTAGCACCATCGAAGCATATCTGATAGCTCCATTCCAATGGCATGTGCACGAGGTTCGATCTGGTCAACGAATCTGAGGTTCCAAATGGATCATCTAGATGTATTTGTACATTCTGTTTTCAATTTCAAATATATATGAGTTTATTGCAGATGCAGTATTGTCTACCATTGTTGTTTAAATATATATTGCTGTTTAATTAGTTATTTTGTGATATTTGATTATATATATTGTGTGTGTATATATCTTTAACCTAGGTGTGACCTTCTCCACTTTTTTCTTCAAAATCCTTTAAATTTTCCAAACTTATGGTTTTTAGGTTCATTTTCAAATATATATGAACTTATTGCGGCTACAATACCATCTACCTCTGTTGTTTAAATATACATGACTGTTATAATATAGTTAGTATATGATATTCAGCTATAATGATTTCCCCTACAATCTATATCAAATATTTTTATTATAGGGAAAAAAGATTACTAACACATTTCAGAGCACTACTTAAGAATTTAAACTCTACGAATTTGATTTGATTTTTAAATAATTTGATGATGCCATCTATCTTCGTATATGGTCTAATTTGTAGCAAATAATATGAGGTATATTTACAAAATAACTAAATATACATGTGTATGTATGACAAAGAATATGAAATATATAACTCAACAAAAACGATGCTAGAATTAAGATATGGAGTATATATTATACAACAACATTAAATTTATATTTCTTCTAAATATATTCAGAATACCTTTACATATATTTAAAATACCGTTATATATACTTGAAATAAACATCGTATATATACATACAAACAAAAAAGCGAACATTTGAAACCATAATTTTACGATAAATACAGTCCACCAAAATTTGGGATTTTACGATTAATGCATCCCACCGAAATTAATAAATGTCATTTTGGGAAAAAAAATCATTAATCACATTTTAGGATCTTTATTATTACACAGCAAAAGCTTAAAAAGAGAGAGAAAAAAAATTGCTGTAACAAAAAACAAAAAACAAAAAACAAAAATCGAAAATATTAAAATAATTGAAAATAATGGTATAATTATCCAAAATTATGTCTGTAAGCGGTCACTGAACCAATTCAAATTTTAGAATATTTATGAAATATATAAAATTTCTTTAAAATAATAGAAAAGTTGGAGAAAAGTGAAATATAAGGTCTTCTTTGTTATTATCCCTTCTTGTAAAATAGAGACTAAATTGGCTCATAGACTATTTTTCCAAAACTGAGTTTGATCAAAAATGTAATTTTCCAAAATAATAATAAATAAATAAATAATTATAACTATCTTTTTTTCCTAGTCCCTAGCTTGCTTTCTTCCACCACTGTCTGAACCATCGAAGCGCTTCAACGCACAGCCATGGCGTCCTGCAGAATCGCAGCACGTTCTTCTCTTATTCTGCTGGAAAGCTGCAGTTCCCGAAGACCTCAATCGATCTTCCCTTCTGTTTCCCTCCCCTCCCTACCTCTTTCTTCCTTCTCTCCCTTCTTCACCATCGTCACGAACCGACGTACCATCCTCTCTCTTTATCTCTTGGACTCCATACAAATCTTTACATTTCTTTTATAAATCTGTTCTTTATTTTCCTTCTGTTTTGATTGCTATATAGTCTCAAGAAGCAACCCTAATGCAGTTTCTACGAGATGTTTTGCTTCATTTTCGGCCGCAACTTCTTCAATAGAAGTAGCAGATGCTGTGGGTGACCGAGAACCGCCGGAGATTCATACACAAGACACGGTGGAGCACCTTCTCACGCACTCCGATGACGTTGCCAGGTTGATGAAGATGGAGCGGAGGCCGTTTGAGTTAGATGGAGCTGAATATCCACATAGAGGGCGGTGGTTTCCGTACCTGGATAAGTTTAGCTGTGGAAGTTCTTGGTTGAACAGTGGTGAGATTTTGGAGGCCTTAGATCCTCTCATATTGGACTCGAGGAAAGAGCGGTTCAAGAACGTGGTGCGGAATAGGAGCTACTCGGTTTGTTTGGTGGTGGAAGGATTGAGCGATTTCGGCAACGTCTCGGCGGCGTTTCGATCTGCCGATGCGCTTGGATTTCAGTCGGTTCATGTGGTCTCTTGCGACGCTTCCAAAAGGTGCAACAACCATGGAGGTGAAATTGTTTTCGAATGCATTTGTTTTCTCATTTCTTTTGGGAAAACTGTTTGAGTTTGGAATTTGGCAGCTTCTTTGTCTTCATTGTGATGGTGGAATTTCATTATTGTTCTTGATGCTTTTACTTTGTTGTTCAATTGATCACTTGAATTCAATCAATTAGTCAAATGCCATTGCTGGTTTCATATGGTTAGAAGGTTAAATTGATCAAATACGTTTGATTTTCATTGATAATTGTTAGACATGGGTGACAATGTGACACAAATTGAGCAACGGAATGGAGTGTTTTCTTCCTGCAAATATGCATCTCTTGTATAGTTGCATGTATATATTATATTTCTCTATGTATATAATCATTGGAAACTGTATACCATTCATCGATTAAAATGTTTATTTTTCATTGCACAGATTTTCTTTTCATATTGATTTTCCATGTGAAATATATATGTCCATATGTTTTTTCTTCCTTCATGTGCTATCTTTATCTCCCATTTCATAACAGTAAGTGCTGTTTGTCTTGGACATGAAACTTTAACCAGCGCCTGTATTCTCATGCTTATCCTGAATGAGATGATGCTTTGATAAATTAGGGTGCAACAGGGGTGAGGTGACATATAATGCCTATGTGGAAAGAGCTACTTCTATTTAATGGGTTCATTCAACTTACTATGAATGACAAAAGTTTCCATTTCTTACATTTTCTTTTGTGAATCATTGTTTTTCTCATCTTTCGTTGTCTGACATCATTGCAATTTGATGCAGGTACAGAGAGAATCGTCATGTTAGCATGGGAGCAGAGAAATGGTTGGACATTGAACTTTGGAACTCCACCCCAGAATGTTTTAGAGTTCTGAAATCTCGCGGTTATAGAATAGTCTCTACACATCTAGGAACGAATGCGGTATTGATCGATTATTGCACTTTCCCCCTTTTCACAATACCATCTCCATGAAGTAGCTTAACATTGAAATCATGTCTGCACTTCTATCCATCTTTATTATGTTCTAAACATTTTTAAACTTGTCCTGACAGCTGAGTTGCGATTTTCCTGTTGTAGGTTTCCGTTTATGATATGGATTGGTCGTGTCCAACTGCCATTGTGGTGGGGAATGAAAGTAGGTAATTATCTTCTTGCTCCAATAATTTGGAGTGTGATCAAGTTTAGAGCACTTTAAGTTATGGGATGGTTAGAACAGTTGTTTCTCTTTGTTATTTGATTCACTGTTTTGAATCACTGCAAGTTGGGAGATATCAGTTAAATTTAGGAAATCAAAACTGAATCTGCGTTTAGAAGACTGTCCTAAACTTTTGTTATCCAACAATTCTTTGAAATCTACAATTAACTCATGCTTCATTTAGCAAGTTCCGACACATAATGATGTCTGAATCGAGAGAAATTATACTTGTAGCTAGTTATGACCTTCACTTCACAAATTATGTTGGAATCTGAGGTTAAGATTTTTTCCGTCTTCAGGGGAATAAGTGATGAAGCCCTGGAGCTATCAGATTTGCATTGCAGTATTCCTATGAATGGCATGGTAGATTCCTTCAACGTTTCAGTTGCTGCTGGCATTCTCATGCACCATGCTGTCTGCGACCGTACTTCTCGACTGGTAACTTAAAAAAGAGTATTTTTTATACTTAGATTCATTTTTCCATAAGGGATTTATGTCGAATTTTATTGCCTGGATACCTCAATAAGGGAGAATCGTCATTTCTCTCAGAGTTGGGATGTGGGCTGACAGACTTTTCAGGGTGGGGGCCGATAAGGAGGGTGTCGAAAATAGATATATATGTTAAGGATTTTAAGGATGCCAACACATAAAGTCTTGCCTATCTACCAAAAGAATAGGGCTTACCAAAGGAATAGGTTGGTTACAACCAAATATCTAACCATTTGTATTTGTTGAGTTATTTTTGCATTCCCAAGTTAGGGATTCCATATTTGTATAAATACATCACCTATGTACATTTCAAATACAAGAAATCATAAAGGAAAAGTTGGCTTGCCACTGTCATTTACTGCCTATCGTCTACTTGATTGAAACTATCATTTACCTTTTCTGATACTATCGTCTACCTCCTGTCGCAGTCGTCTACACGATATCATCTATCATCTACCTCCTGACGCTATCATCTACACGATATCGTCTACCTTCTGTCGCAGTCATCTACACGATATCGCCTATCTCTTGAAGCTGTCGTCTACCACGTTATCGTCTACCTCCACAAACGCTATCGTCTATCTTTGATGCTATCGTTTACCTTGTCTAAGTGCTATCGTCTGCAGCGTGAGTCAAGCCATATCCTTCAACTTCACATTCTAACTTGGTATCAGAGCAAATAATGACCAACTCAATCAAGGAAACCTGGGAGCCACCCTTGGCACAGCCAACTTCAGCGGCCCACCCTTGAACCAACTTTTCAATCAGATAACCTCCATTAAACTTGATCGCAGCAATTTCCTCCTATGAAAAAACTTAGCACTTCCAATCCTTCGGAGTTATCGACTCGAAGGACACCTGACCGGACAAAAAGTTTGTCCCCCCAATGTTTCTGCAATCTGCAATCGGTGAGAGCATACCGATTGGATCGACTGGAGCAGGAGCTGCTCCACGCAGCATAAAAGGAAGCTCCGGTAGTGGTGCTTCCAGTTCGTTGACAGCACTTGAGGTAAATCCTCAATATGAATCGTGGATGGCTGTAGATCAACTTCTCCTCGGTTGGCTGTATAACTCCATGACACCAGAGGTTGCCATTCAAGTGATGGGATGTGAATGTGCAAAGGATCTATGGACCAGCATTCCACAACTCTTTGGTGTTCAGTCCAGAGTTGAAGAAGATTATTTGAGACATGTGTTTCAAACAACCAGAAAAGGTAATTTGAAAATGGAAGAGTACCTTCAAACTATGAAAATGAATACTGACAATCTCGAGCAAGCTGGTAGTCCTATGCCACCAAGAACTCTTGTTTCACAGGTACTACTAGGACTTGATGAAGAATACAATGCCATCGTGGCCATGATCCAAGGGAGAGTGGACATGTCGTGGCTTGATATGCAGTCAGAACTTCTCCTGTATGAAAGGAGATTGGAACATCAGTCAAACCAAAAGACGACAGTAGGTTTCAACCAAATCAGTAATGCATCAGTGAATATGACAAACACTAGACATGTCAACCAAAACAACAAGACCAATAGCAGCAATCAGTCTATTGGGGGAGGACAACGAGGTGGTGGTGGTCATGGCAGAGGTCGAGGCAGGGGAAGAAACAACAAAAAACCTGTGTGTCAAGTCTGTGGGAAGGTGGGACACATAGCGTTCTACTGCTTCAACAGGTATAGCAGAGATTTTGTTCCCAATTCTCCTCAAAACAAGGTAGAACCCTTCCCTAACAATCAGACGAAAAACACACAACCTCACCCAACAGCCCTAGCCATTGCTTATGGAAGTAACCCCTTTCTGACAAGACAAGAAAACATGACTGATGCAAATTGGTATGACAGTGGTGCCTCCAATCATGTTACCTCAGACTTCAACAATCTTGGCAATCCGATTGAATACTCAGGTACTGGTAATACTCTGGTAATTTCTCATGTTGGAACTGTATGTCTGTCTAGTGATGCCTGCAATTTGAAATTGAATGATATGTTGTGTGCCTGCCATAGCAAAAAATTTGGTCAGTATATCTAAGCTAACAAAAGACAATAACGTGTTTATTGAATTTCACATGAATTACTGTCTTGTTAAGGACAAGCGTACGAGACAAACGGTAATAAAGGGAATGCTTAAAGATGGATTGTATCAGTTAGAGGGTGCAGAAGTCAACTCGAAATCAGTAGGAAACGGAGTACCATCGCAACTAGTGCACAAGAATAAAGATCTGTCTGCTCTTAGCATATCTTCGAAGCATAGGGTGTCTAAGGTTACATGGCATAGAAGGCTTGGCCATCCTTTGTCAAAAACTCTATAGTTTATTATCAAAAGTTGTAATCTCCCTATGTTATCTAATGAAGAGCTCAACTTTTGTGATTCTTGTAGCTATGGAAAATCGCATTCTTTAGCCTTCTCTAACTCTAACTCAGGAGTATCTACAACCTTTGAACTTATACATACTGATTTGTGGGGTCCAACTCCTCTCTTGTCAACAGATGGGTACAAATATTATGCTATCTTTGTTGATGATCACAGCAGGTACACATGGATCTATCCTCTGAGGTTAAAAAGTGACACACTGGCAGCTTTTCAACACGTTCTCACCATGGTACAAACTCAGTTCAATACACTGATCAAGTCTCTACAGTCGGATAATGGTGGAGAATTTGTCAAGATACACAAGGTCTGTCATCAGATTGGCATTGCTTCCAGATACACCTGTCCATATACGTCAGCACAAAATGGAAGGGCTGAGAGGAAGCACAGACACATAGTTGAGATAGGGCTAACTCTACTAGCCCAAGCACATCTTCCCTTACATCATTGGTGGGATGCATTCTTATATTCAACTCTGCTGATTAATGGTCTTCCTA
Source organism: Benincasa hispida (assembly GCF_027475165.1). Lineage (NCBI taxonomy): Eukaryota > Viridiplantae > Streptophyta > Magnoliopsida > Cucurbitales > Cucurbitaceae > Benincasa > Benincasa hispida. The sequence continues at coordinate 85,438,289 of NC_143488.1, forward strand.
CCCTTGTCCTAAATGGACAGTCTCCAATGGAAGTGATGTTAAAAAAGAAACTTAGGTTCGAGGAGCTTCGAATATTTAGGTGTGCATGTTTCCCTTGCTTGAGACCGTACAATTCACATAAGTTGAGCTATCGCACAGAGAAGTGCATCTATCTCGGTCCGGCTGTGAATCACAAAGGCTATAAATGCCTCAACCCCAGTCGTAGGCTATTCATCTCTCGGTATGTTGTGTTTGATGAAACGGACTTTCCTTGTCAGGTGTCTCCTTCAGCTTGCAGACCAGCCTAGCAAGCAGTTGCCGTCCACCCGGTCTTCTTGTTGCCCCTCAATCAGGGCACATCGCGCAATGTCTCCATGCCCTCTACGTCCACAACCTCAGCCTCACCAACTGTCAGAACAACCCACACCTAATCATCAGCTAATACCTCTACAAATAACCCAACCTTCCTACCTCTTTCCTCTAATCGTCTACCCACCAATTGTGTACCCAACGATCGTTTACCCTCATCGTCGAGTGACCAGCCCACTGATCGTCTACCCACCAATTGCTTACCTAGTGATCGCTCACCCGACGATCGTTCACCTATCGATAATTTACCCAACGATCGTTTACCCGCCACCCACTTACCCACTGATCGTGTACCATCCGATTGTTTACCACCTGACTCACCATCACCTACCGCCCAACCCACCGATAGTTTACCTTCATCGTCCCCTGTCCAGTCTTCACCCGATACTGTCCCACACCCTGTGCCCGTGTCTACTCATCCCATGATTACCTAAGGAAAGGCAAGCATCCTCAAACCCAAAATACCGCCCTCCCAAACCCAAAAAGACTGGTCCCTAACTGAACCTACCCGAGTCAGTGATGCGCTCAAAACCACGTAGTGGAACAAAGTAATGAGTGATGAATTTCAAGCATTAATGAACAATCAGACCTGGACTTTGGTTCCTCCGTCACCGTCAATGAACGTTGTTGGCAATAAATGGGTATTCATAATCAAACGGAGTCCTAATGGCTCCATTCTATGCTACAAGGCACGTCTCATAGCAAAAGGCTTCCATCAAAACCCAGGCATCGATTTCTTTGAGACGTTTAGTCCAGTGGTAAAGGCATCCACCATCCAGATCGTCATTAGCCTTGCGGTATCCAAAGAGTGGCAGCTGAGACAGTTAGATTTCAATAACGCCTTCCTTAATGGCGTCCTCGAAGAAGTTTACATGTGCCAACCGTAAGGATTTGTTGATGCTCAACTACCAAATCATGTTTGTCGCTTACACAAGGCCATATATGACCTCAAACAAGCGCCAAGGGCTTGGAACAACACGCTGAAAACAGCACTATGTAGCTGGGGCTTTCAGAATGCTAAGTATGATATATCTCTCTTCATATATCGGAGCACTTCTACCTTGATACTCTTACTAGTATGTGTTGATGATGTAATTATCACCGGCACCGATCAGCACGCAATCAACAAGCTTGTAACAATCTTGGACTCCAAGTTTGCTCTAAAAGATCTTGGCCAACTCCATTACTTCCTTGGAGTCCAACTGCATACTGTCCCCAATGGAGTTCTACCGAATCAAGAAAAATATGTCGAGGACCTACTTCACCGCCTTGACCTTAGAGATCTAAAACCGACACCCTCTCGAAGTGTTCTCAACAAGCAACTCTCTATCTCCGATGGCACTCCTCTTGACAATCCCTATATCTATCGGAGCACGATTGGCGCCCTACAGTACTTAACCACCACGAGACCTAACATTACATATGCGATTAATCATCTAAGCCAGTACTTAAAACAACCTACGGATGTTCACTGGCAAGCGGAGAAGAGAGTTCTAAGATATGTTAGTAGCACTCGACACTTTGACCTCTATATTCAACATGGGTGCTCTAGCCGTCAATCCGGTATTTCATGCGCGGGCCAAGCACATTGAGATCGACATTCACTTCATTCGTGATCAAGTTCTCAGTGGTCAGCTTGATGTTCGTTATGTACCATCCTCTGACAAAATCGCTGACTGCCTCACCAAGACCTTAACAAACTCACAGTTCTTCCACCTTCGATCCAAACTCAATGTAGTAGAACTACCCTCTCGTTTGAGGGGGATGTTAAAGGATATCAAGGATGCCAACACATAGAGTCTTGCCTATCTACCAAAAGAATAGGGCTTACCAAAGGAATAGGTTGGTTACAACTAAATATCTAACCATCTGTATTTGTTGAGTTATTTTTGCATTCCCAAATTAGGGATTCCATATTGTATAAATATATCACCTATGTACATTTCATATACAAGAAATTATAAAGGAAAAGTTGGCTTGCCACTGTCGTTTATTGCCTATCGTCTACTTAATTGAAACTATCGTTTACCTTTTCTGATACTATCATCTACCTCCTATCGCAGTCGTCTACACGATATCATCTATCGTCTACCCCCTGACGCTATCGTCTACACGATATCGTCTATCTCCTGTCGCAGTCATCTACACGATATTGCCTATCTCTTGAAGCTGCCGTCTACCTCCCACAAACGTTATCGACTATCTCCACAAACACTATCATCTATCTTTGACGCTATCGTTTACCTTGTCTAAGTGTTATCGTCTGCAACGTGAGTCAAATCATATCCTTCAATGCTTCTATCATACAACTGATGGACTATGTTCATTATCAAACTTTTCAGGGCTGTCATGGAGATCTCACATCAGAAGAAAGACAAATTCTACTCGCCGAGTTCTCTCTAAGGCATAGCAAGAGTGCAATCAGCGTTGCGAATGAGTTCGCGAAGCGGAAGGGTTCTGCGATATCTGGAACCGAGGTCTTGCTCTAGAATGGCAAGAATTTGGCCGCTTGATGCGTCTAGGAAATGTTTAAGAGAAACAGAAACACACAGTAAGCCCCCTTCAAATTTAAACTTATACAGGTAAAATTTCTAACGAATCCTGGCTCAAAAAATTTGCAACGAGTAAGATTTCAAAGCAGTTTATCAGCCTGTTTTCTGTGACAAGCTTCAGCATCAATTCATATGTATAATGTTATTGTAGTTCTGTATTTGACTTCGAGAAACGTTATCAGAGTTGTTTAACATCAATTCTTTTTTTCCAATGATGATGTCTACCGTTCTCATCAAAAGAGAGAACTGTGCATCAGAAGTTTATAGCCCATGTTTAGTTTACTAATTCGTAATGAAAATGGGTATAGTCGTAATAGAATTCTATTGATAGATCAATTGTAATGGGTTACAATAAAAAATGTAATTGGATTGTTTGTAATCATGTATAATTTTAAGTTTGTCACATCTATTTAGAGTCAAACGATAATAATAATGGTAACCATAAATGTGACCATAAATGTTACAAATTCGCAACTTTCATGTTATAGTAACATAACGGCAGTTGTAATAGTAACGATATTGGTGTAATTTTTAAACGTAATTGGATTGAGCAACTTTCGTTTAGTCAATCAATTTGTATTTTTTATGGGTTTGGAAGTGAGTCTCAGTTGTCAATATAGGTACAAACCACGAGTAAACAACACTTGACGTAATTTGATGGTTTAACTTCTTAGCCTTAAAAAGCAAATATCTCAATTTTCGGAAAACATCCCTAGAAATTTTGACAATGTTGATATGAATGCATATTTGTGAAAAAGTTACAAATATATTTAAAAAAGAAAATTCATAAAAAATTTAATGAAAAGTGTAAATCTATTATTGTTAATATTAGGCCTATTTTAGTGATAATTCTACTATATTTCATCCCATTCTTATGATATAATAAAAATGTTGATTTACTTATATCGATATATTTTTATTTTCTTTTGATATATTTACTATGTTGAATTTATGGACATGTACAAATGTAAAATCTTAGAAATTTTGGGTGTAGCTATTTGAAACCAAGGATTTAATTTTTTTTATAAAAAAAGTAATTTATGAAAATTTAGAGTTTAAATTGATATAATTGTTATTATTATTATTATTTTGTTTTAATTGATACGATTTTTTTCTCCAAAGATACAATTGTGTGTTTTCTCCAAAGATACAATTGTCACATTTTTACTGTCCTTGAAATTGGATGTCACATCCAATTTAAAAGTGGTCTATCACTAAATATTTGGGTGAATTTTAACTTTCTGGAATAAATTAAAATTTAAATACTATTTTACTTATTTATACTTTTGGTTTATTTTGGTCTCTATATTTATACAAATTTCATTTTAATTTCTTTACTTCTAACTTTCGTTTACTTTTAATCTTTATAATTCCAAACGTCTATTTTGGTTCTTGTATTTTTAGGAAGTGACCAGTTTGATTCCTATTTGTAAAATTTTATACACAATGAAAATTCTTTAATGTCCTCTAGTAAAAACATGGCTAGCAAACCCTTGAGGAAAAGAAAAGTGGATAAAGAAGAAAATCGAAAAGAGGAAGAGGTAAAAAAATATTAAGGGTACTTTAGTAATGTTGGTTGATGATGACGTGAGAAAAATTATTAAGGTCTTATTGGGTAACTATTTTATTTTTTGTTTTTGTTTTTCAAAATTAAGTCTATGGACACTAATTCCACATCCAAATTTCTTCCTTTATTATCTACTTTTCACCAAGCAGTCAAATTTTGAAAACTAAAAAAATAGCTTTTAAAAAGTTGTTTTATTTTTAGAATTTGGGTAAGAATTCAACCATTATACTTAAGAAAAATACAAATTAGAGTAAAAATATAGATGAAATAGGTTTAATTTTTAAAAACAAAAACCAAAAACTAAATAGTTATCAAATGGTCTCAATTTTAAAAAGTTGAGCAAAAGAGAAAAATTCTTTTAAGTTTTAGAAAGTTGGGTAAAATCTATTTTGGATTCTTTTTTTTCTTCTACACATTATCTCTAAAAACATAGCATCAATTCCATTTGAGTAATTTATTTATTCATTATGAAAGTAATTACTAATAAAATAAAAATATGTCCAACTAAAGAGGGAGTAAAATAATTTGTTGTTAGTTTTGTTTTGTTTTAGTTTTTTAGTAAGTCATTGGTTTTATTAGAACATAAGCTAATTTTATTTGTAAATGTTAACGAGTACAAATGTTTTTTTTAACAAATTTAAAATTAAAAATTTAACATATTAAATAAGAAATTAAAATTTTATAAAATTACGAGGGCAATCGTTTTAAGGGGATTTTCAAAAATAGAAAAATAAGAAAAAAATTTATACAAAATAAAAAAATTTTAATCTTTTTTAATAGAGACTGATAGAAGTTTATCAGTGTCTATCCATGATAGAAGTTTATTATTGATAGATGCTGATAGAAGTCTATCGATTTTTTTTTGTTATTTCTGTAAATAATTTGACATTTTTTCTATCCGTGAAAATTTCCCTTGTTTGAATGGCAAAACTACTAGAAGTATTTTCAAAAATGTCATTGTGTGATAGACAATGACATTTTGCTATACTTGTAAATAAGTTGGAAGTATCCTTAAACTTTATACTATGTGTTAAAAATACATTGAACTCTTAAAAATTTCAAAAATACACTTAAACTTCCAAAAGAAGTTAAAAAAAATATTCCTACCGTTTGTTTTGGATGAAAAGTGTTTTGTGCTAAAAATACCCTTGAAATTTCAAAAGTTTCAAAAATATCCTTAAACTTAAGAAAATATTCAAAAATATCCTTTCTATCAATAAAATCATCGATGCCCTCTTACTTCTCTATTTTCTTTTTTTTTTTCTCCCCTCTCTTCTTCAACACCCTTTTTCTCCCTTTTTTTTTTTTTATTAATTGATTGACAATTTTTTAATCTAGAAAAATAATAAACGTGAATAAAACTATCCACTTCAATTAAGGCATATGGATTATAACAAGAAGAAAAAAGTAATGGAAGCATCAAGAACCTTAGGACTTAAATATTTTAACACGGTTGTAAATTAGCAGTTGAGTGTGCTAATGGCCAAATACATTTTCTTTGTACTTAGCTATTTATCATTTTGGTATGTTTTTAAGGGGAGATTTTGATTTTGGAATTTTGTGAGATTGTATGTTTTAACTAAAAGTTTTAGTTTTTATTTTGATTAATGAGAAAATTGGTGTAAGAATTGACCAAACAAGAGAAAAATGAGCATATCAATATGGGAAAAAAAAAAAAAAGAAAAAAGAAGGATATCTATATAGTTATTTTTGCAACGATGTATTAATGATTTTTGTTCATATACTAATAATAAGAGTATATAAAAAATGAGATTATCTATATAAAAAAAATGAGGATGTCTATATATTTTTGTTTTAAAATGAATCCTTTTCAAACTCAAAAATTTCAAGCAAATTGATCCCTATACAAACGTTATGAGCTTTTTTCTCAACTTTTTTTTTTTTAAGAAATAGAGTTATTTTTGCAACGAGATATTAATGATTTCTGTTCATATAATAAGTATTTTTTGCATATTTTTAAGTAAAATATTAACAACAAAGGTATTTTTGAACTCTTTTTAAAAGGTTAAGAATATTTTTTAAATTTTATGGACTTTTTTTTTTAAGAGATGTAATTAAAGTGTAAGGTGGGAGAATCGAACCTCAAACCACGAGGTTGATAATATAAACATTATGCTAATTGAACTACACTCTTGTTGGCATAGACATTTTTTTTATACAAAATACAAAGTTCCGATTATTAAATTTAGTAAGTGGTGTAATTAAGAGAGAGATTATAAATTGATAGGTTATCTAATGTAACTAACAAAAAGTTTGTAATAAATAAAAATGTGTACATTACATCATCATTAGGATGATTTTGTTGCAATTTTATGAATATAGAAAAAAAAAATTAAGATATTTTACTTATTTATATTTATGGATTGATAAATCAGATATATTTTGTCGATCCACGAAATAAAAAATGAATTGATAAGAATTTTGAAGAGAAACAAGATTATCACTTTATGGGATAGAGATTCTCGACCTGGCAGTAAATTAAATTGATTCATTCCTACATTTTGGTAAAAATAAAAATCAAAGGCAATGAAAATTTTCATTCCCAATCCTTGATTCACCTAAATGAATACAATTATCTTTCTTCATTCCTATATTAGTGAGTGTCCACCTCTCACTAGTCTCACAAGACAATCATTTGGGCTTCCTACATTTGAAAAAAAAAATGTTATTAAACTCATGTTTATGTTTCTGGTTACTAAATAATAGTAGATTATACTAATTACCAACTCTAATCTTTTGAGCTTGCTATTTATGAAATGGAACTGCTAACATAAGCAAAACATGAACCCAAATTTTCATTTCTGGCGGTAGATTGATGTTTATACAACATCGAATCAATATGAGAGAATGTGTATCTACATTCCTATAGAATGTTTACTCACTATAGACATTAAATTACCATGTAATCCATACATCTCTCGTAGTCAAAATTTTACAACTAAGATTACTGGATAACAGAAGTTTACCACTGAATATTCCCTATCCCTCTTCTCCATCTTTACACTGCGAGATAAAAGAAAAATTTCCTCTTGAGATAAATGTCTCTTGGTGGGAAATGGTTAAAAACGGAGAAGCATTTGGAAAAAACAAATCAAGAAATATATTTTTCTTGCTGCTCTTGAAGAAGCCTTGCCGAAGACTTGGCATCCAGATAGAGAGCACAAACTTCTTCGAGATCTCCCTGTGGATGAGAAGCAATCAAATTTTAGAGTCTATAATTGGAGCTCTAGTTTAGGGCATCAATCCGAACATGCCATTAATATCACATCCAACTAAGATCCGAGAATCTGTCAAACTTTATAAATACCTTGCATATGCTGTCTCGACCATTCATTTTCGCCACAACACTAGCAGGCGACAGCAATTGAACCGCATGTCTACAGACCAACCAAAAGATTTCAGCCTTAATAGGGTTATATGTTTGCAACTGATTTTAGCATTATCCTAAGCACTATTGTGGTGCTCAAAATTACTTAGTTCCCACTCAAAGTCATTATTTTCAGAACTTTATAAATGCTTTCAGGTGAAAAAAATAAAAACGAACACAAACAATCAATAAAGTGTTGTAGAGTCCTTTTGACCTATGCAAACTTCAAGGAAGCACTTGCAAGGATGTTATTAAGCACTTTTTACTCAAAACGCTTATAATCAAATAACCTCTGTCAAAACTACTTACTTTAAAAGCATTCCAACAAACACATAAATCTAACGTTATGGTACCTTAACGATGTTCTCTGGCCCATCTCCCCAAGGAAAGCTAAACTTTCTTCATCTACAACCAACTCTTCGACCTGTGCCCGAATGGCTAATATCTTCACAAAGCATCAGTAGTGATAGCATCGTCAGTGGTTTGCCACCTTCATACATAGCATAAGATTTTAAATTTCCTTCACAAAAGAGTGCAAACTGACCTGAATCATCTCGGCAGGGCCATAAGTTTGAGTTCGGATGATCACCAGTCGGTCCAACAAATCAACAGGTATTCCATGAGGACTATTCATATCCGTCCCTCTGAAAAAAAGAGAGAAAAAAATCATTTGTTCAGCAATAATTTTTTTATGGGTGCAAAGATGTCATGTTTTCGTTTAAAATAACAACTGCATCCAATTTCAACTCGCTGAAAGATGTTTTTTAAAAGTCTCCAACTTTATTTCAGATAGTTATTTTATTTGTTCAAAATAAAAAATATTTCAAATCATTATTCAAGTAGGATTTAGCAATGATGAAAGTTTACAGAAGTATCTATCAATAATTAGGAAAAAGAATCAACCACTGAAACGTTGAATATGAATTCCATGCATAAAGATGGAGGAAACATTTCATAGCATGATAAAGGTGCAAGAATGAGCAACTTGAAAGACAATCAACTAGAGGTAGGACGACTTCCTACCGCACATTGCAGATTCCTCTATTTGTTGCAAAGATCACTATTGGGGACAGTGAGCTCTCTAAAGCTCGATTCAAATACGAAAAGCACTCCATATCCAGCATATGCACCTGCAAATTTGACTGACTTCATAAACAAGCTAAAAGTTTTGAGTACGGAGAATGTTGAAAGAGCTGAAAGTGAAGAAATAACCTCATCAATGAATAGAACTCCAGGGACTAGCTCTGCTATACCTTCATCGATATATCGGTTAACCACCTGTCATTTAAATAAACCCCAAAGAATTATACTTACATTTCTTGTGTTTAAAAATACCTTGCTGAAATAGGAAAAAAACCCTCCGGTATTTTAGTACTTTTTTTCTTTTTTTTCTTAAAGACAACTTTTATTGAGAAAAAATGGAGCATAGAACGAAGCAAACCCTCCAGTACTATTGAAAATATCATGAAAGTTGGAACAGTTTGGTTAGTATGTCCTTGTGTAGAATATGAAATTTGGCAACAATAAAGGTCTCAGGTTACTTTTAAGAACGTGCAAAACAAAAATAAATCAAAACAACTAAGAACTCACATACCCAATCAAATATGACAATACCGTCCACGATTTAGGAAAACACCAAGAATGTATGTAACTGAAAAGAAAATCCTTTCAAACAGAAAGAGATACCTTATTTATTTCTTGCCGCAACTTGTCTGTGATTTCCGTTTTCCTTGGCTTCATCATCTGACCCATTAGAGATAGTATATCCTGTCCACCTTGAGGCCGTGCATTGGCAGCATCTAGATCATGTAGAGTCACATCCTGTCAGGTACAAACCGAAAATCCAATAAATTAAAACAAGGACTATCAGCTGTATCAATAAATGCAAAAGGTGTCAAGAATCATGAAAAAGAGTAGGCAATAACATTGCTTGCAAATCAGAATGACTAAAGTTTTAACACTACAGATCCCCAAATATCAGAATGTTAAGCCAGAAAGATACAAAATGATCCTGCTATTAAAAACACATACAATGGATGCACATTCCAATCACTTGTATGAGACATGCTACCCACAGAGCTCTTAATGAAACATGGCATTCTAGTGCATAAGCTTCTTGCAGCTTAGTACAAATTGAAGTAGCGTGAGTCAGTTAAGGGCATACATACAAAGTCAACACTCAAAACAATATCATCAAACAAATGAGATTTCGCAAAATCATAACAAATAAATAACTAACCAACACAAAACAGTTTACAGTCAACCTGTATTGGACAAAGTTCTGATACAAAAACCTACATTCTACGTGCTGTTTTAAATGTGCATGCTACAACTTAATAGTTTTCATGAATATTGATAAAACTAACTATATATGTTAAAATAAGAACGCCAGAATTTATATTAAAGAAAGCATACCCTTTTCTCTTAAGCTAGCAAACTAAAGATTCAGGACTGCAAAAAATTATAAGAGGAAATGGAACACAATAACGGTACTTCACAGGGAGACAACCTGGACTATTTCTTTCCTTTTGTGGACCTCCCCTTTAGGAAGTGGAACATATTCTTCAGCTTCAAGATCAAACTCCGTAGCAAAAGCATCACTTCTACCCACCCTTTTTACAGCTCCACTATTTGCTTCTATATATATAACATCACCAACAGCTACCTGCAGAATGTGCAAATTCACTCACCGTTACAATAAGATCAAACCTGAAAATTACTTTGCTTCAAGATGCTTCATTATAACCAAGACTGGTCATCGGTAAAATGGAAAAAGAGATGATCGAAGATTTTAAAGAAATGATACACGTTAGAAAATGTCACCTTCTCTTTAATTAAGGCATCATAGATGGTCGGGTCCAATTTTAGTTGCTTTGTTCCTTTAATAGTTTTCAAACCAATAATAACATGGCTTATGCTTTTGCCATAGCCACCAGTCACGCTCTCTGTTTCTTCTGGTGAAAGTTCAGTCACCTGGGAAAGATACATCATATCAACACCACTAGACAATGAAAAAGTTTGTAGTAGCTATCCACAACATTTAAAGATTCATATGCTGTAGGTACTAGGCAGTTACCTCTCCCTCATAGACCTCTTTATTTTCCTTGATACGTAGACCAATAGATCGTCGGAAATTTTCCATCAAAACCTCAGTTTTCTTCACTTCGGATGAGTATACTTCAGACCCAACCATTGGACAAAAGGGCACCTGTGCATGATAATAAAGTAAGCATATTTTCTTAAAGCAGGTTATAAGCCAACACTGAAATAATTCTTGGAATCTTTCTAGAAGTGGGGATGGAAGAGGAATTAGAAGGACCTTGCTTCCTAGCTCCTGTGAAATTCCAAGTGCAAGCGCAGTCTTTCCAGTACCAGGAGGTCCAGCTAGAAGAAGTGCTCGGCCAGCCATTTTCTTCTGACGTATCATATCAACAACTAGCCCTGCTGCTTCTCTGGCTTCTGATTGACCCACAAAACCTGAAGCTAGTGGCATTGCCTTTCCTGAGGCCTAAGGTGGAATATTAAGAGAGAGCTAGAGATGAGATTTGAAGCACAGAGAAGGGGGAAACAACCAAGCTTGCTCCAAAAGAGATTAAAACAACAGAAGGAATGAAAGAAGGCAGAATTTTTAATAAAGGACAACGAGAGCGGAAAGTATATGCAGTATATCATACACAAGCTAAATCATGGAGGGAGGAAAGACTTGTAAGCCCTTGTTCCTTTTCCTCTTGTTTAAGCTTAGGAGTAACTTAAATAAGTTTAGAATTTACATCAATGAATCATTTGGAATATATGACCTAAGTATGTTTTGTAGCTAAGTGTTGAAGTTGGTAGTTGGAATTATAATAATTTTTATTGGTTTCGAAGTAATTTTAGATCAAATAAGAATGGTCATTTACCATACAGAGCAAAGTAAGAGCAAAATACCTCAAGACCAAGGCCTTTAATGTGAGTGTGAGTGGCTACCCGTTGCTTCTTAGAGGTTGATTGCACCTCTTCTATCTTCACCTTGTCCATCTGGGTGGAATCTCTGATGCTCAAAATCTAACGTGCCTGTAAAAGAGGATATTTGATATCTGAGATAACCATGTTGACAAGTTCTTTTTTGCTTCCTTCATCTTCTTAAACTCATTTTTCTTTAAATATAGTGATTTTTTTTTGTTGGTTTCTTGTAATTTATTGATACAAACTTTTTTTTATTTGTGATGTATTCATTTAGTTTTATGTTTTCATTTAAATTGGTAGAACATTGGATGATGAAGAAATAAATAAATAAATAAAAGCTTCTCTTGACTTTCTTCTTTGTGGGTGAACAGAATTAATCAACATGAATCGACGGAACAGACCAAAACAAAACAAAAAACAAAAATCAAAACCTTAGGGTTCTGAAAAATGAGGGGTCTCACCAATGGCGTGGGTAAGGGGATGAACCACGGTTTCTGTTTCTGAGAAGAAGAAAGAAAAAACAGAGATAAGTAACTCTGCTTGCTCGGATAGGCGAGAGAGTGTGAGAGGGAGCGGCGGCGAGCTCGTCGTAAGGTTGAGGCTGCGGCAGCCGCTCGGACTGCAACGGGGATGATGGGAATGCGGCAACCGGCGGGACGGGGTGCAGTGGCCGGTAATGGGAGGGAACGTAAGTGAAATAGGGTTTTAGAAGAAAGAGAAAGCTGCTGAGATGATGCTTGCTGCTACGGAGGAGAGGAAAAGATGAAAGGGAAAGAGAAAATATGTTTTTTTCCTTTTTTTTTTCTTTTCTTTTTTTAGAAATAATTTTTTTCTTTTCTTTTCCTCGTTAATAAGAAACAACGCTTAGCGGATTAGAAAAACGAGCATTAAGCTCAACATTAGGCCTTAACTACAAAGGTATCGTATCGGTCCATTAACCATCCGATTCTACACCATTAGTAGAAGCCCATCTAGCTAAGGAATGGACTACCTCATTACAAGAACGAGAAATAAACAAACAACTTGATAAATTACCAAAATAAAATGAGGTTTTAGAAAAATGACCAAATGGATCTTTCTTTATGAAAATGGCCAACCAACTAATTTTGATACTATTTAAAATTTAGGAGTGGACAAAAATACCCTACAACCAAATCCCTATAAATATGGTGTATTGAAAAAAAAAATCTAATTTAAAATAGGATCTAATAAACTAAATCATCCAAAATCTCTCGTAAATTTGAATTCTGAATATAAGTATTGTGAAGCAAATAAAAAAATAAAATATATCAAAACCAACTTTAATTCTTAAAAAACAATATCTAAAAATAATATCATTTAAACAAAAGTAATCTACAAAATCCAAAAATGATAATTAGAAATTAATGGTTGAAAATCTTTTATGTACAAAATTAATGTTAATCATAAAATATATTGAATTATAGTTTAACTCAAAATTTAGGCACAGATAAATAAATACATGTATTCAAAATGGCTATTGAATGAAGTCAATCTCATATAAGTCCAACAAATACCTTCTACTCATAAAGAGTTAAAAATTTTAAATATGTTGTCATACATACTCTCAATATTCAATCTTCATTAGTATGACTAATACCTTGTATTAGTTGAAATTTTCATCATATTTTGTCACAAGCTTTATTCTAAAAACAATTTCAATCTCACACAAGTACAGTGTAATAGCTAAAAACTTCATCAAATCATGCAAATGAAAAATATTATGTACTAAAAACTGTCCCTTAAACCACACAAATACTCCCTATACTAAACTCTAAAGTCTTTTTGCAATAACTTCCCCATAGATATACAAATACTTCAAATGATCAATTCATCTTTCATTCTAATCATCATCATTTGAAAATCTCACAAATTAATATGCAAAAACACTTTGAAACCTTAATTAAAAAACACATTACATATCTATAGTTTATAGGACATGGATTTCAATCCCTGCATCCTTCTCCAAGGCAACCAAGACTTTTGGTAATGGGGTCGAAAATTTTGTGTCCAAGAAATGTTGTTATGGTTTGGTCGCGAGGTGTGAGTGTTCTAATGTTTACAATTCATATTTTGAAATTTTTGTTAACCGAGTTTGAAACATCCCAAATTCTCTCAACGTGTTATTCTAAGGTTTAATCCTTTTACGAGCTAATAGAGAGACCTAATGAACCTACGATCATGAGCTTCGATGATTTGAGATAATTTGGTTAGACTCTTTAAACCAAATTAATCACTATTTGTTAACTACCGATACACACCACCATAGCTCAGTAGTTTCACTCTTCTCACAGTATATATATTTCTATCCACTTGATTTAACCATAATCAGTAAATCGATCCTTCACAAGTTGTTTGTATCTACAACTAAGTCAAAATTATCGTTTTACTCATGTAATACATCTTGTTCCTTAAATCCTCACTGATCCTCTATTGAACAATTGGTTTACGGTCCAACCAATAAACTGAGTCCCTCTCTGCACGAGAGGGCAGGGCCCCTTTATTCAAGACCAGGAGTTAGTACTTAAGGGAATAACTTATCTACCGACTCTAAGGCGGGCATGAGTGAATTACATCTTGCAGGACTATGTCCCCAACTATTTATCTGGTCTTACTCTTAAAATGGGAGGCTTATTGAACAGTGATGTTGAATCACTCTCACCTATGCAAATTAATGGATAATTCTGAATAAACAGGAATTCATAGTTAGCTCGGGATTAAGATCGAGTTACCTTAGGATATCGAATTGAAATAGTCAGTTTTAACAGTAAACGGTCGTTATAAAGAAAAGTGACTATTTCGTGGTCTAGTCTTATCCAAATGTCTTTTGCATAGGATACTCCCACTCGCATGTCTCCCCATGAACGATTTTGGGATCACATCGTTTATATCAATATACAAAGTGGGGCACATCCATTGTGTCCCCAGGATAAGGTACTTAACCTTGTCCATATACTTTGAAGGAACTTTAATTACAAATAACTTATGAGCGGAAGCGGATCGTCCAAACTCCACCGTGAAAGAATACATACATCACAATCATACTAAATAGATTATGCATTGAAACATAAATTACAACATGCTTCTTGAAATAAATACAAAGGTTGAGAGACAATACCATTGAAGAACACTTCTTCAAGAATATCCCTCAATCAATCACAAATGCAACGAGACGAACTCTCTCGAACACCAGCAACAAGTATAAACTCGATCTTCAAAAAATTGGACACAACCACAAGATTACCTTGGTATTCTCTGTGTGAGAATCCAGGAGTTGTGGGCTCTAGCTTATTTTGGATTGAGGGAAGGATTGAAGTGAAGGAGAAAAGTGATCAGGTAAGGAATAAATCTGTCGTGTAGAAGACGAGGTTTATCGCATAGACTCGATACTCGGTCAATTAGGCTCTCTAAAACCATCGTGTAGTAAAACTCTTTTTACTCGATAGTTAGTCTGACAACTCATTTCGTATAATCCATTAGAAAAACAAATTTTCTTCTTTTATTCCACTCATTTTTCATAAAACCGTATAACCACCCACTAAGGGTGGTTATTAGAGAAAAAGAAATTTAATTATCATATAATTAATAAATTATAAATAAATACAAAACTTATAGTTTTAATATTGCATTATATACAATACATAAACTATAGTCATTTTTCTCTTTTTATGGCATTTAATATAAATCATATTTATATTAGTACCTTGATAGCTTTTAAAAATACAAGCTATTGTAGCTTTTTACTTAGAATTATGAGGGCTAATAAGCAGAATATACGTTAATAATACCAAGAATTCATATGAAAAATGAGCTTGCGTCGACCAGCACCAGAAATCCTCACTAACCTTATATCATGTGTTATTATGCATCAAAGCGTCCATTTTTGTAGCTATTGCAGGAATTGACCGCATGCGTCGGTCTCAGACTGCCGCAAGAATAATCGCATGCATTGAGTTTCATAAAGACTAGTTCGTCGCATGGAATGTTGCATCCACAGAGTGATAATCGTGATGGAAGATTGATCGCCAAGTGGGAGAAATACATTGACACTTCAGGAGAAACCAACATGAACGCATACCTTGGAGTATCAACAAGATAAGATGATATTGACATTTCCCATACCGTGACAAGAGTAGTAGTGAGTCAGAACGCAATCATCAATGTTGTCGACGTTTGAGCTCTATAAATAGAGTATTGGATCTTCACTTCAAACCATCCGAGTTTCTGCCTTAAGGCAGATCCTTGTGATCAAAGATGAGAGCATGAACAAGACACTCTTTGAGGATTCTTCACCTCCACAGCCCCTTCCGAGTGACAACCACAGTTTCGCTGGAGATAGAGCTCAAGAGAGACTTCTCCATCATCCATCCATGGCGCCACTAAGGAACTCTTAACGAAGAGCATCCATGAGTGCATTCAGATCTTTCCAATTTCATTATGACCGAAATATAGCACATACATTTTAACATATAGTTATGTAAATTACACTAATTAAAGGCATGCTTCAAATAATAAAAATATGAAGGGAAAGAGTTCTCATACCAGTTGAAGATGCTCTTCAAGCTTTGGAACTCAGAGGCAGCGAAAGAACCTCCACCCGTACTCTATCGTCCAGCAAATGCGTCGGCAGCAGCAGCACGATCAATCACGAACAAGTGAATGCAGCGGGGACGACCAAAATGGAGCCCTTGGTATTCTCGGAGTGAGAATCCAAAGTGTAGTCTTTGGTGAGTTTGGTAGAGGTTGGAGAAAGACTAATCGTGTAGACGATAAGCAAGTGGGAGAGAAAAGGAAGCTATCGTATAGCTAAATGCTTATCATTTAGAAGAAGTTACACGATCGTGTAGGTTTTACTAAGTGAACGTTTAATAAAAGGTGGACGATCGTTTAGAAAACACGACACACTATGCGATCGTTTAGGAAAGCTAAACGGTCATTTAGGCGCGAGGTATGCGATCATTTAGGCGTTGAGCAACTATCGTATAAGCTCTCAACTATGCAATCGTTTATGTTTTCACATCGATGCCAATTTTTCCGAACCTTTGTAAAATGAAACTAATTTTCATTTTATTCTTTGGTTACTATAACCGAAGCGGCTGCTCCCACTAACGCACGTCCGAGAGAAATTTTAGGCCAATTATTATATAATTAACCAATTAAATAATTAATAAATATAATCATATTATATTCTTACCTTATAATTTGTTATCACATATCTACTATAATAATTTATCATCTACTTGATATAAATCATATTTATATCTAATTTCCTCCAAAATAATATATCTCATACATTTAGCCAATTATATCATATATAATTAACCAGTCCAATTATATCATATATAATCGAACTTCTTCTTGTCAATTCGAACATTTCAAATTAACCCAAATACTGATTCTCAACTTTATCCAAGCTACCCAGGGGACCTAATAGACCTGTGGCTCGAAGCTCCAACGGTCCGTGAATAGCTGACTAAACTTTTTAGCCATGAGATCTACCATCCGTTAACTGTCAGGCATTCCACTTAAGACCAACAGCTGAACTCTTCTTACCACATATATATTTATGTGTCCATTGGAGATAACGAATCATGAGTACGATAACACTTCACAGATGCTCGTAAGTACAGTTAGGCTAATTTACCGTTTTGCCTCTATAGTTACATCTCATTCCTTAAGTACCATTGATTCCTCTAATGAACAATACAACATAGTCCAACTATGTGTAAACACCTCTCGGGCCAAGAGAAGGTGTGTGGCGCCACATTGTTCAAGCCCTAGAATCAGTCCTTAAGGGAGTTATCTATCTACTTACCTCTACCTCGAGGAAGAAGTGAATTCCATCTTGTGTAGCTGAGTTCCCAGCTTCCAAATTAGACGAATCCCCAAAATGGTAGGTTTGAATCGGCGACCTGGCCACTTGCACCCATACAAATCAAAGGACCGCCTTTAATGGCAGGAGTTCCCAACTCACTCAGGATTGAGGTCATGTTATCTATGGTCATCCTAGTAAAGTGAAGTCTCTATCATAAACGGTGTTATATAACGAGACATTAATACTTCGTGGTCAAGTCTTATACAAAATCTTTGTATAGGACGCCCCCGCTCGCATGTCCTCAACACGAATGATCAGGATCAGACCATCTGTGACAAGTCACAACACTTGTGACCATTCCAGAAAGCGGGCCGCATCTGTAGTGTTACCAGGATAAGGCTTCCCTCCTATATCCATATACTACAGACTATTTTGGTTATCACTCAAGACATGATCCACTTGTATGTCACCACATACATGTTTGAGTTACATACAAATAACCAGGGATTTTATGTTTATTGGTTTATGGTAAAGCAAATAAAACACAACTGAGCAAAAAACAAAATGTGAAGTAAATATCATATATTATACAACACAAGCGTTCGTACAAACTGTTTACAAACTACAGGACACGAGACTTTAGAGCATCAACCCCAGCAACCACTAGCAGCCTTGACGCATTTCGGATGAAAAAGCAAGAGATTGCTTATATTTAGCCTTCCACCTTTCCTCTTATCTCTGTATTGTATTACATTTGGGCTTAGGACATTAATACATTTTGTAATCAATGCATCTCCTAGTTCCTTCAGCACCATCATCATCATCTTCTTCTTATTTATCATCTACATTCATCGTTTTGTTAAGTAGCAAAGCCAGTCGCATACTCAGTCATGCAGCCTAGAGATATGATGCGTGTAGCAAACCATCGAGACGTGTGCGTTGCACGAGTATAGTGAATTCTCTTTGCTTGGTGTGAGGTTGTCGTAATGCTTGTCTATGAGCTAGTTAGCTATAACCAACTGCCCGAGAGGGTAAGTAGTGGGACACACTCAAGCAAAGTAAGCTTTGTTCCTAGAGATAGGAACGATCTTATGCTCGACGCAACCATGCATTATAGAGATATAAGCATGCGGTTGGCCACCGAGAGGTGTGCGATCCGTTAGTGTGGGTAAGCTGGGATTACTCAAGCAACCAAACATGATAAAGATACCTTATTATGCGTTAACAGTTGTTGCATCTCTACCAATTCTCATAGTTGAACTTCCTTTGCTCAATTTTTTTAGTTAGGAGTAGAAGTAGCGCATAATCCATTAACTTCTGTCTTTTTACTTTTATTTATCGCCTCAATGAATTGCTTCACAAAGATTATTAAGTTACAAGTCCCTGTGTTCAACCTCAGATCATCCCGATAAACTTGCATTCTCATTATACTTGGCGAGAAAGCAAGAAAACTTGTGGCAGGAACACATGGTCATCGCATACGTGCTTAACGCATATTGCATATTTTCCAATCCAACGCATGACCATCGACTCATGGAGATTAATACATACCATAAGACTAGTATATTTTTCCTCTTCACTTTTCCTACGAACATTCCTCCAATCAAATAATAATGGATCAAATACATCATATCAATCATATCATATATAATTGAATTAAATTAACTATATCATATATAATCAAATCCCTCTTGTTAATTTGAACATTTCAAACTAACCCAAAAATTGATTCTCAACATGAATCAATTGAGCTACCAAAGGGACCTTATGATCCTGTAGCTTGAAGCCCCAACGGTACTTGAATAACTGACTAAACTCTTTAATCACATTATCCATCGTCCGTTAACTGTTGAGCACTCTACTAAAGATAGACAACTACACTCTTCGTACTACAGATGTATTTCTGTGTCCATTGGATATAACCAATCAATAGTACGATGACCCTTCATAAATTGCTCATAAGTACAGCTGGACTAATTTACCCTTTTGCCCCTATAGTTACATCTAACTCATTAAGTACCACCGATTCCTCTAATGAACAATAGGTCATAATCCCACTATGACTAAACCCCTCTCGAGCCATGAGAATATGTGGCGCCACATTGTTCAAGCCCCGGAATCAGCCCTTAAGGGAGCAATTTATCTATTTACCCCTACTTCAGGGAAGGAATGAACTTCATCTTGTGTAGCTAAGTTCCTACCTCCCTAATTAGACGAATCCCCAAAATAATAGGCTTGTTGATTCGACGATCTGGTCACTCTCACCCATGCAGATCAAAGGACCTCATAGGCAGGAGTTCACAACTCACTCAGGATTAAGGTCATGTTACCTAGGGTCATCCTAGTAAAATGAAAGTCTAAATTATGAACGACGTTATATAACAAGACTAAACATTTTATGGTCCGATCTTATACAAACTCCTTTGTATAGAATATCCCCGTTCGCATGTCTAATACATGAATTATCAGAACTAGATCATTTGTAGCACTTTACAACATTTGTAACACCTACAATGCAAGCCACACTCATGGTGTCACAAGGATAACGTATCCCTCCTTATCCATATACTATAGACCATTTAGGTTATCATTTAAAACAGATCCACTTGTATGTCTCTACATACATGTTTAAGTTACAGCGATAACCATGGATCTTAGTTTATTGGTTTGTGGTTAATGCAACTAAAATATCAAATATTTCATAGACTGAAATGAATAAAATATCATATATTATAAATCACAAAGTATTTGTTCATACAAGTGTTTACAAACTACGAAACCCTACGAGATTTAAGGCATCAACCTTAACAATCTCCCACTTGTCCTAAAGTTAGTGGGGTGTACAAGATGTTCATATTATAAGTACACAAAACAATGAACTAGGGCACAAATGCCCAGTACAAGATCTCACACTTGCCCTAGTCCAACCGTGGTCTGTCCTATAGACCCATACTATGCAGGTGACCCTCAGACACTGTATCCATGAGGGCCTTCGTAAATGGATCATCAACATTGTGCTTCAAAACTATCTTCGTGAAAATCACGTCCCCTCGATGCACAATCTCTTGGATAATATGGTATTTCCACTTTATGTGCTTGTCGCGCTTATGACTTCGAGGCTCACGGGAATTCGCCACAGCACCACTATTATCACAATAAAGGGTGATGGGCCTAGACATGTCTGGAACAACTTTCAGATCAGTCAAGAACTTTCTGAGTCAAACGGCCTCCTTAGCATCTTCACAAGCCACTACATACTCGGCCTCTATTGTGGAGTCAGCGATGCACCCCTGCTTGGTGCTTCGCCATACTACAGCCTCTCCGTTAAGAGTGAACACTAATCTTGAAGTGAATTTTCAAGAATCCTTATCAGTCTGAAAATCAGAGTCCGTGTATCCTATAAGGATCAAATCCTTAGAACCATACACAAGCATGTAGTCCCTCATTCTCTAAAGATACTTGAGGATGTTCTTGACGGCTGTCTAGTGACCCTGTCCTGGATTAAATCGATATCTATTGACTATCCCCACTACATAGCAAATGTCAAGTCGAGTACATAACATCGCATACATCAAACTGCCTACGACAGATGCATAGGGAACCCGTCTTATTTCCTCAACCTCTTTAGGTGTCTTAGGAAAATGTTCCTCGGACAAATTAACTCCGTGCCTAAAAGAAGATAGGCCCCTCTGTTGGGTTTTATGTCCTAAACCTCACAATTTGTAAAATGATAAATATTTTCTATAATCAATAAACTTATTATTGATTTTATAAATTGTATAAAAGTCTAAATCCAATAAACTAAGACCCATGACTATTACATGAGTACTTGAACTTTATGTAGAGACATAAGAGTGGATCAAATTCGAGTAAATAGTCAAAGTGTTTTATAGTACATGAATAAGGTTGGGTACCTTATTCTAGTAACACTATTGGATGCGGCCTACTCTGTAGTTGTTACAAAGAGTTGTAAAGTGCTACATACGATGTGATCCGAATTCATACATGTTATGACATGAGGAGTGGGGGTGTCCTATGCAATGAGTTTGGATAAGATCGGACCAAGAATTAAGTCACTCTTACTTTATAACGCTATTTACTGTATAAGACTAACTATTTCACCTAGATAACCTAAGTAACTCGATCTTAATCCTGAGCTAACTATGAACTTCTGTTTATTCAGGATTATCTTTAGATTTGCATAGGTGAGGGTCGGCTCAATAAGCCTCCCATTTCAGGGGTAAGACCTAGTAGATAGCTGGGGAAATAGAGTGCAAGACGGAGTTCATGCCTACCCGATTTAGGGATAAGAGAAAGGTCGTTCTCTCAAGTACTGAATCTAGGTATTGAACAAGGGGCCCCACCCTCTCTCTGAGCTGAGAAAGTTTGGTTTAGTGATTGGATCACAAACCAGTTGTTCATTAGAGGATCAGTAGGAACTTGAGGAATAAGACGTAATCTCGGGGGTAAAACAGATATTTGATCCAACCGTTATTACGAACAACCTGTGAAGGGTCGACTTGTTAATTATGGTTAAATCATGTGGACATAATATATCTACAGTGAGGGGAGTGCAACTATGGGCTTTAGTGAAGTGACCCATTAATTAACGAATGGGGATCAATTTGGTCTAATGAGTTTAGCCAATTAATCTTGGATCGTTGGAGCCCATGATCTGTAGGTCTACGAGGTCCCCCTACTAGCTCGTAATTGGACTAGCTCTAGAATAACGTGATAAATTAATTTAAAACGTTCAAATTAGAATTAAGGGAGTTAGTAATTATATGAGATATAATTACGTGTTTAATTTGAGAATTAAACGGAATATGAGAATTTTTATTTAAATATGATTTAAATATATAAAGATGGATGTGTGTAAAAATTAATTTAATATTTGATATTAAATTAATTAAGTTTTATTTAAAAATTAATTTTAAAAAATTAAAATTTTCAGTTTTAAAATCGGGTTTTTTAAAAATCAAGTTTTGATTTTGAGATAAAATTGGAAAATTGGAAAAAACAATACACAAATGGAAAAACAAGTTTTTCCATTATCCAACTTCTACTTGTTCGCACAAAATCCATCACCATTACCTTGTGTTACTCCATGCATGAGCTGCAACTCATGCAACTCTCTTCCTTGCATAATGGTCTGCAATATATTGAAGAGTTAGGAGTGAATTTCATGCAATTAAGAGAAAATTTTAGAGAAAATTCGTGGTGAAGAAAGTGTTCTTCAACAAGATTGCTGCTGTGAGAAATTCTCCATCATCCCTTAATTCAAGCTTATTTTGAGTCTCACAACTTAATCTAGAGCACCAAGAGAATAATGGGGAAGATCTTGTGGTGGTCTGTAACAAGATTCAGAGAAGATTGCAGCTGGAGATCGTGCTTTAAAGAGGTTCTACAAAGGTATGTCATGAAACTCACTTGTTTTCTGGAAGAGCATGCTTTATATTTTTCCAAAATAATGAATTAGAGTGCTTAAATAATCCTTGTTGCTTCCGCTGTTGCTGATACATTCCTAAGAGCATCATATAAGCATTCAATTCAGTTTAATTTTGGTGTGGTGGGTGTTTTATATGAGTTATATGAAATTGATGCACTGATATGGTTTTCTGAGTTTTGGCATTGTAATTCTCTTTAATTTCTCATTTAAATTTGTAATTGGCTCTTGTTTGATGAGTTTTTATGAGTTAGCAAGAGTCTATAATTTATTTGGAGTCATTAGAGTTGAAATTAAGTTGTAATTGAAGAAATAAGTGAAGGAGGTCGAGTTGCTGTTCCAGTTTTCAGCTTCTACTCAAAATCGTTGTTAAGGTTCAGTTGCTAAGCGGTCGTCTAGTTTTAGGCATTACACGATGTGAAGAAAAGTTAGATGATCGTATAGCAATGGGCGTTGGTCGTTATGACGATGGACGCTAAGCGATCGTGTACCTACGAGAGCTAGAGAATGTGTTAATATACTATACGATAGCACTACGCGATCATTTAGCTTTTGCATGGGATCTAAACGATGCGTTTGAGGTGCTATACGATGGCACTACACGATCGTATAGCTGCGACGCGCGCTAAGCGATGCGATGAAGTGCTAAGCAATAGAGCTAAGCGATCGTTTAGCTGTGGTGCTAAGCAATGCGTTTGAGTTCTATGCGATGAAACTAAACGATCGTGTAGCTTCGGCGCTGAATGATGTGTTGATATTCTATGCGATGGAACTAAATGATCGTTTAGCTGTGGCGGACACTAAACAATGACATGAAGCGCTAGGCGATGGTGTTAAGCGATCGTTTTGTTCTACTCGAGAGCTAAACGATTGCTCTATGTGATAGAAAGATGACATTAAGCGATCATGTACCTCTTCTCAACACAAGGTGATGGTGTTAGATGATTGCCTTCAGTGCTACACGATCGGCCTCAGCAAGACTTTGAGGTTGGATCGAGAGCAGCCGGTTCGACTTATTTTCTCGAGGTCCAATCCGGTTCAGCCTAAAAGTGTTTTTGGTTGGTTCGATTCAGACTTATCTAGTCTGGCTCAAGATGCTTGGGTTTGGTTTGGAGCAGTTCGAGCGGTTCAAAGACGGTTTTGAAGTTGTTTGTAATAGTTGGGCTTCTGTTTGCTTGTTTATGCCAAAACTAAAACCATATCAGTCTGTATTTAATTATTTATGTATTTGATGTATGTTATAATTAAATAAATCTTATACGTGTATATAATATACCATTTAGATTTAAAATCCCACCATAGGAAGCATGTTACATACATTGAAAGTATATTATAATTAGTTATAATATATAGTATGCATGTTAGGGTTTCTTGTATTTAATATAAGTGTTATATTAAATATTGAATGCCTTTATTTATGTTATGGATGTTTAGCATGTCTAAAGGTTTATAAGTTGTTATAAAATTGGGTTAGACATTTAAAATCCATTAATAACAGTTGCATGCTCACATAGGTTGACCACCTGTTTTAATAGTTAAAACTTATAAAGCTCAAGTTACAAACTCAACTGGTATATAATCCTATCTAAGGCTGGGGGTACTTAAGTTGACAGTTTATGAAACACCTCCTACTGGGGATTATGGCCAAATTATTGAGTGTTGGTATTCGGTTTTATGAGCATATGATAACAGGCAGAAATGCACGTTATTACAGTGCTAAGTTATTAAACAATGAAGGTTTACATTGATAAAATATATAAAACTGCGTCCAAAAAACATTAAGTACGTAATATTGCGGTCACATGCGTCCATCGCATGAAAACATTTAACATGTGTATTTTTGTGCAGAATATGCATTGACGCAAGGCGTAAAATGCGATCACAAGAAAGCAACGGTTGAGCGCAGTGTTACCGCAAGGCTTTACGGTGATTTGTGCTCGCAAATATCTGCTCAAGAAGGATTTCCGCATAGAGCCGTCGTAACTTGGTGGGTGCATCTGGGTGAAAAACATAATTAATCACGATGGGACAGAAAGTTGATGACGGTCGAGTCCGAATTAAGTTGACAAGCCACTAACGATCTACTATAGCAAGAACACTCAGCTTTTCGGTGACAAATATTCGGCGCATCAGACAGAGAATTAAAGTCATCCCATCAGTGCAATCATAAGAGAGAAGACGCCTTTCACCTTGAAGCTCTATAAATACCAAAGGCAACCTTCAGTAAAGGAGTTTGGATAGTTAGAGAATTTTCCCTTAGATAGAATAGCCTTGTTCATAGTTTTCCTTTTTACTTAGAAGGCGGAGCGAGAGAAGGGAAGAGACGCCGGAAGATCACTCTGGTCAGCTCGAGAGAGAACCCAGAGGTGTGGAAAAGCGGAGAGAGAGCTGACTCTCGCGAGAGCGAGACTATCTTTTGAACAGAGTAGAAAAGACAGTGTAAAAGCCTTGAGAAGCAAGAGATTACTACCAGGCTCTTTATTCTCATCTTGCATTGTTATTTTGTATTTCAACTCTATATCTATAAAATGGAACTTGCTTATCTACGTCTGTTCACTCTCTTAAAAGCACACATGAGTAGTTAAATTTATCGAATGGGTTGAGAAGAACTAAGCTAACATGACCTAGGATCTTCATTGCATGCGATTATCTTGTTTTATGTTGTGCCCAACATCTTTTTAGAGCTACTCGAGAGAGAGTCTAAAGAAACAACCTAAGACTTGAAAGAGCTAGGTTCGAATCTAGACTCGAGAGAGCGAGATTAGATCTGCATAAACGAGAGATAGGGACTTAGAGATAAGTCCTGTTTTCCAACATGCATCGTATGCACCCTAGAGATAGGTTATGATATTATGTGGTCACCTTATTTGTGTGTGTGTCATGTTGTCGTCGCATAAATAAGAATGGAGGCTTATGTGTAGGTCCTATAGACTCATCTCATATATCGCATGCGTTCTAGTATTAGAACCCGTAGCATTTGCGTTGAGAGATGATTTGCTATTGTATGTATGTTGCATGATCGCATAACATGAACGCATCATAGGAAGTGTTAGCTGAACCCCATCTCAGCCTGTTCCCCACATATTCATCGCATCTTCCATATTATCAACTCTTTTCGTAACTTCGTCGAATACATTTATTTTATACCGCAAACAACAACCCAAAACAACTATTTGATTTATTGGTTACCGCAAAGTCTTCTTGAAAATTATCACCGCATACCGTTTTCCTTAGTCCCTGAGTTCAACCCTGGACTTGCTAGGAAACTCAGTAGGGTTTACACTTGGATTTTGCTGAGAAAACTTGTTGCTCAACGCATTTCCATCACCGCATTTCATTCCATTATTTCATTACATAAAATAATGCATCAAGTTTTTAGCGTCGTTACCGGGGACTTCGGTAATTCAGTGTGCTAACGATAATTTTTTGATTTCTTTGCAGCCCTCAATGTTTGGCGAATTACGATCCGGAGATTGAGAGGACGTTCCGACGAAGATTGAGAGACAGCCGCCAACAACAACAACTAGATAAAGACGATATGACGGAGCAGCCTGGAAACGGAGCAACAAACGAAAACAATGTCATGGCGAATCCAATCCTACTGGAAAACGATCGTAATAGGCCCATTTGGGACTATGCATCACCAAACCTCTACGATTTCTCTCCAGGAATCACAAGGCCTGCCCTTGATGGATTCCGATTCGAAATGAAACCAGTGATGCTGCAGATGATCCAGACTACTGGCCAGTTCGGAGGAAGGCATGGCGGGGATCCACATGCTCACCTCTGAAGCTTCATAGAAATCTGCAACATTTTTGTGTTCCCGAACATCTCTACGGAAGAAGTTCGACTAACTCTATTTCCATTTTCTCTATGTGATCAGACACAAAAATGGGCGTATTCTCTCGAACCACATAGACTTAGGGTTGTTTTATTAGCTGAAAAGAACCTAAGTATAAATCTACCCAATAGAACATTTCAGCGACAGTTTAATAACTTCTATATGATAGAGTTATTAAAAAACTTTAGTGGGAGATTAATAACATATACGATATGTTATTCTTAGCTCTCACGTCCCTAAGAGTTCACAGTCTGGATTTAAACGGTACTTCGTGTCACCCTGGGAGTGACCATCATTCGGAAATTATTTTTTGCTTAAACCTAAATTGCGGTGAATAAGGGGAAGTTGTTCAAACATAAGTCTATTATATGATATATAGATTTCCACTACCACGTCTCCACATAGTTTACACCATGAGATTCATAAGACGCTTCGTGTCACCCTGGGAGTGACCTCCATTTGGAAGGTGTTTTGTATGAGTCAATAACAAGGTAAACGGAGGAAGTAGTTCATAGTAAGTGGGTGAATGATATGTGTCAATATATCCTATGATCTCCTCCATTAGTTTGAACCATGAGATTCCTATATTACGCCTGTTGGTTTGCTTTAGGCGGCCCTTGCTAGTCGTTTAACGACGGCTATCCCCTCGGAGGGTTGTAATATAGGATTCGGAACAACCCAGGCTTCAGTAAAATGAATAGGGTCTTATAGTTTCGTCTTGGATATTGACTTATATTTCAGAGGCATATTCATACCGTTCTATAAGATCTGAAAATGGTGGGTTACGCTTACAAGAATTACTAAATTGTTAGTAAAGATATTGACCGAAAACGATAATTAAATGACTATAGGAATAAGAGTTATTCCCGAGACAATAGGAATAAGAGTTATTCCAGAGATAGTGTTTGGTCAAAAATTGTTTGCTTTAGAGAAGGAGTATCTGACTACCCTCGGTAACACGTATTCTGACTCACCAAAATATCATTGCAAATAAATAATGGTTATGGGTACATTATTACTTTGTGCTAAAACTTGATTTTAGATTTAGTTACAATTTGCTAATTAGAATTTATTTGAATTTTATCAGCATATCGAATTCTTCTAGAATACTCACTTCCGAATTAAATAATAGTAAAATCAAATCAACAAACAAGTTACTAGCGATTGATTACACCAAAAGAATTTTAACAAATGATTGTCCTCTATCTCCTAACTCATATGAAATTTTGAATTATATAGATGAGAATGCAGAATTCGAATAACAAGATAAATATGATTTACTTGTTATTGAAGTATGTTTAGTGGAAAATGATAAAATCTAGATAATTGATTCAAGTGCCGCTAATCATGTTTGTACTATCTCACAGGAAACAAGTTCCTGGAGATAGTTGACAAAAGGTGAAATAATCTTTAAGGTAAAAACCGATGAGGTTGTTTCAGCTAAAGCAATGGGATATATGAAATTATTTATAGAAGATAAGTACATTTATTTGAAAAATGTATATTATATTCCTTCTATGAAAAGGAATCTAATTTCTTTCTTTTGTTTGCTAGAACAAAATTATAAAGTTTATTTTGAAAATGACGAAGTGTTCATCAATATAGAAAGTAAACAGATTTGCTCTGAAAAATTAGAAAATAACTTGTATATGTTAAAACCAACTGAGGTCAAAGCCGTTTTGAACATAAAGATGTTTAAGACTGCTGGGACTTATAAGAAAAGGAAGATTTCTCCAAATGCCTATTTTTGGCACTTGAGACTGGGTCACATAAATTTCAACAGGATTGAGAGATTAGTTAAGAGCGGTCATCTAAATAAATTGGAAGACGGTTCATTACTACCATGTGAGTCCTGTCTCGAGGGTAAAATGACAAAAAGATCTTTTTCTGGAAAAGGTTTTCGAGCCAAAGAACCCCTAGAGCTGATTCACTCAGACCTTTGTGGGCCTCTAAATGTTAGAGCGAGAGAAGGGTATGGATATTTCATCAGTATTATAGATGGTTATTCCAGGTATGGGCATATTTATCTAGTGCATCAGAAGTCTGAAACTTTTGAAAAGTTCAAAGAGTATAAGGCTGAGGTTGAAAACCAATTACGTAAAAATATTAAAATGCTCCGATCAGATCGAGATGGTGAGTATATGGACTTAATTCCAGAACTATTTGATAGAACATAGAATTCAGTCTCAACTCACAGCCCTTGGCACACCTCAACAAAACGATGTGGCATAAAGAAGAAACAGAATCTTGTTGGACATGGTTCTTTCCATGATGAGGTACGCTCAGTTACCAAATTCTTTTTGGGGATACGTAGTTGGGACAACGATGTATATTTTGAACATGGTTCCCTCAAAAAGTGTTTCTGAAACATCTTACGAGCTCTGGAGAGGACGTAAAGGAAATTACGTCACTTCAGGATTTGGGGTTGTCCAGCACATGTGTTGGTGCAAAATCCTAAAAAGTTTGAACACCGTTCAAAATTATGCCTATTTATAGTTACCCAAAAGAAATAAAAGGTGGTTTCTTTAATGATCCTCAGGAAGATAAGGTATTTGTATCGACAAATGCAATCTTCCTGGAGGAAAACTATGTAAAGAATCATCAACCTCGCAGTAAGCTAGTAATAGAAGAAATATCTAGAGAAACGACAAATGTATCAACAAGAGTTGTTGATAGAGCAGGTTCTTTAACAAGAGTTGTTGATAAAACAGGTCCATCAACAAGAGTTGTTGATGAAACTGGGACTTCACATCCTTCTCAAGAGTTGAGAATGCCTCGTCGTAGTGGAAGGGTTGTGCAACAGCCTGACCGGTACATGAGTTTAACTGAAACTCAAGTCATCATACCAGATGATGGTTGATAACGGGCAGAAATGCACGTTATTATATACTAAGTTATTAAACAATGAAGGTTTGTGTTGATAAAATATGTTAGATTGCGTCCAAAAAGCATTAAGTTCATAATATTGTGGTCGCATGCGTTCATCGCATAGAAACAGTTAATCTTTGTATTTTTATGCAAAATATGCATTGACGCAAGGCGAAAAGCGCGATCACAAGAAATCAACGGACAAGAGCAGCATTACCGTAAGGCTTTACGGTGATTTGTGCTCGAAAACATCTGCTCAAGAAGGATTTCCGCATAGAGCCAACGCAACTTGGTGGGCGCATTTGGGTGAAAGGCATATTTAATCATGATAGGACAGAAAGATGATGATGATCAAATACGAATTAAGTTGACAAGCCGCTAACGATAACAAGTACACTTAGCTTTTCGGTGACAAATATTCGGTGCATCAGTCAGAGAATTAAAGCTTTCCCAATTGTGCAATCATAAGAGACAAGCCGCCCCTTCACCTCGAAGCTCTATAAATATCGAAGGCATCCTTCAAAAAAGGGGTTCGGTTCAGCCAGTTCAGCAGTTTATAGCTTTAGTCGTGTTCATAGTTTTCTTTTATCTTTAAGAAGGTGAAGCGAGAGAAGAGAAGAGACGCTAGAAGATCGCTCAGGGCAACTCAAGAGAGAACCCAGAGGCGTAGAAAGCAGAGAGCGGGCCGACTCTCGCGAAAGCGAGATTATCTTTTGAACAAGAGTATAAAAGACAGTGTAAAAGCCTGGGAAGCAAGAGATTGCTACCAAGCTCTTTATTCTCTTCTTACATTGTTATTTTGTACTTCAACTTTATATTTATACAATGGAAGTTCTTATTCTACATCTTTTCACTCTCTTAGCACGCATGAGTAACTAAACTTATGAATGGGTTAAGAAGAACTAAGCTAACATGACTTAGAACCTTCATTTCATGCATTATCTTATTTTATGCTGTGCCCAACATCTCTTTAGAGCTACTCGAGAGAGAGTCTAAAGAGAGAACCTAAGACTTGAGAGAGCTAGGTTAGAATCTAGACTCGAGAGAGCAAGATTAAATCTGCATAAACAAGAGATAGGGACTTAGAGATAAGCTCTATTGCCAACATACATCGCATGCACCCTAGAGATAGGTTATGATATTATATGGTCGCCTTATTTTTGTGTGTGTACTTTTGTCATCGCATGAATAAGAATAGAGGCTTATATGTAGGTCCTCTAAACTCATCGCATATATTGCATGCATTCTAGTATTAGAAGCCATAGCCTTCGCATCGAGAGATGGTTTGCTATTGTATGTCTGTTGCATGGTCGCATAACATGAACGCATCCTAGGAAGTGTTAGCCGAACCCCTTCTCAACCTGTTCACCGCATACTCATCGCATTTTTCGTTTTATCAACTCTTTTCAAAGCTCTGCCGCATTTGTTTATTTTTTATTACCGCAACAAAAATCCAAATACCTACTTGATTTAATTGGTTACCATAAGGTTTTCTTGAAAATTACCACCACATGTTGTTTTCCCAAGTCCCTGAGTTCCACCTTGAACTTACCAGGAAATTCAGTGGGGTTTACACTTGGATTCCACTAAGAAAACTTGATTGCTCAATGCATTTTCATCACCGTATTTCATTCCACATTTTCACCTCATAAAATAATGCATTAATGGTTTAGAGGATCCATTGTTTTTTAGGTATTTCAATTCTGTCTAGGATCTTGTAGTTCAACCTGAAGGGGTAAAACCCATCGGTTGCAAATGGATCTATAAGAGAAAACGAGACCAAGCTGGTAAGGTACAGACCTACAAAGCTAGACTTGTGGCAAAAGAGTTTACCCAAAAAGAAGGGGTAGATTATGAAGAAACCTTCTCTCCAGTTGTCATGATAAAATCAATTAGGATACTCTTGTTCTTAGCCACATTTTTATGATTATGAAATATGGTAAATGGATGTCAAGACAGCTTTTCTGAATGTCTATCTTGAAGAGAGTATCTATATGTCTCAACTATAAGGGTTTATACAGTAGGATCAAGAGTAGAAGGTTTGCAAACTTAATCGATCCATTTATAGATTGAAACAAGCTTCTAGATCCTGGAATATGAGATTTGACACTACGATCAAATCTTATGGCTTTGAACAAAATGTTGACAAACCCTGTGTATACAAGAAAATCGTTAACAAAACTGTCGTTTTTTTGGTGTTGTATGTTGATGATATTCTACTCATTGGGAATGAGATAGAATATCTAGCTGACGTTAAGAGATGGTTGGCTTCGCAATTCCAAACGAAAGATATAGGAGAAGCACAATATGTTCTTGGAATCCAAATAGTTCGAAATCACAAGAACAGAACGTTAGCATTATCTCAAGCATCTTATTTAGACAAGATGTTGTCTAGGTATAAAATGCAAAATTCCAAGAAAGAATTTTTACCTTTCAGACATGAAATTCATTTGTCTAAGGAACAGGGTCCTAAGACACCTCAAGTTGAGGAGATGAATCGAACTCCATATGCATTAGCAGTAGGGAGTTTAATGTATGTAATGTTATGTACTCGTCCCCATATATGCTATGCCGTAGGAATAGTCAGTAGATTTTAGTCCAATCCTATATATGATCATTGGACTGCTATTAAAAACATTCTCAAGTATCTTTGGAGAACGAGAAATTATATGCTCGTGTATGGTGCTAAGGATTTTATCCTTACTAGATACACTGATTCTGACTTTCAGACCCATATTGATTCGAGGAAATCAACTTCGGGATCAATATTCACTCTGAACGAAGGAGCAGTTGTGTGAAGAAGCATCAAGCAGAGTTGTATTGTTGACTCCACAATGGAATCTGAGTATGTAGCTGTAAGTGAAGTAGCAAAAGAAGTAGTATGGCTCAGAAAGCTCCTAACAGATCTAGAAGTAGTTCCAAATATGCATCTGCCTGTCACTCTCTATTGTGACAACAACGAAGCAGTTGCAAATTCACAAGAACCACGAAGCCATAAAAGAGGAAAGCATATCGATTGGAAGTGTCATCTCATCAGGGAGATTGTACACCAAGGTGACGTAATTGTCACCCAGATTGCTTCACAAGACAACTTAGCTTATCCATTTACAAAGGCCTTCTCGGCTAAAGTGTTCGAGGGTTACCTAGTAGGACTAGGTCTATAAGTTTTGTATCACTATGGAAAGTGGGAGAATTTATGGGTATTGTAATGCCTTAGCTTATTGTATTTGTACATTTTCTTCTCTCAATGTAAACTCAACATTGTGTATATTTGTATATATTGACCCATTGGAGTTTTAGTCCAAGTGGGAGTATGGTTGGGTTTTATGTCCTAAAACTCGCAGTTTGTAAAATGATAAACATTTTCTATAATCAATAAACTTATAGTCAAAATGATCTATAGTACATGAATAAGGTTGGATACCTTATTATGGTAACACTATTGGATATGGCCTACTCCATAGTTGTTACAAAGAGTTATAAAGTGCTACATACGATGTGATCCAAATTCGTACATGTTATGACATGAAGAAAATAAGCGTCTTATGCAATGAGTTTGCATAAGATCGGACCAAGAAATAAGTCACTCTTACTTTATAACGTTGTTTACTGTATAAGATTGACTATTTCACCTAGATGACCTAAGTAACTCGATCTTAATCCTGAGCTAACTATGAACTCCTGTTTATTTAGGATTATCCTCAGATTTGCATAGGTGAGGGTTGGCTCAACAGCGCCGGCTCAATAAGCCTCCCATTTTAGGGGTAAGACCTAATAGATAGTTGGGGACATAAGGTGCAAGATGGAGTTCACGCCTACCCAATTTAGGGATAGGAGAAAGGTTGTTCTCTCAAGTATTGAATCCAGGTCTTGAACAAGGAGCCACACTCTCTCACTGGGCTGAGAGAGTTTGGTTTAGTGATTGGATCACAAACCAATTGTTCATTAGAGGATTAGTAGGAACTTGAGGAATAAGATGTAATCTTGGGGGTAAAACAAATATTTGTCCCAGCCGTTATCACGAACAACCTGTGAAGGGTCAACTTGTTGATTATGGTTAAATCATGTAGACATACTATATCTACAGTGAGAGGAGTGCAACTATGGGCTTTAGTGGAGTGACCCATTAGTTAATGAATGGGGATTAATTTGGTCTAATGAGTTTAGCCAATTAATCTCGGATCGTTGGAACCCATGATCTGTAGGTCCGCAAGGTCCCCCTACTAGCTCGTAATTGGACTAGCTCTAGAATAGCATGATAAGTTAATTTGAAACGTTCAAATTAGAATTAATAGAATTAGTAATTATATGAGATATAATTACGTGTTTAATTTGAGAATTAAACGGAATAGGAGAATTTATATTTAAATATGCTTTAAATATATAAAGATGGATGTGTGTAAAAGTTAATTTAATATTTGATATTAAATTAATTAAGTTTTATTTAAAAATTAATTTATGAAATTAATTTTATAAAATTAAAAATTTCAGTTTTAAAATCAAAATGGTTTTTTAAAAATCAAGTTTTGATTTTGAGATAAAATTGAAAAATTGGAAAAAACAATACACAAATGGAAAAACAAGTTTTTCCATTATTCATCTTCTACTTGCTCACACAAAATCCATCATCATTGCCTCGTGTTACTCCAAGCATGAGCTGAAACTCATGCAACTCTCTTCCTTGCATGATGGTCTACAATATATTGAAGAGTTTGGACTGAATTTCAGGCATGTAATTAAGAGAATTTTAGAGAAAATTCGTGCTAAAGAAAGTGTTCTTCAACAAGATTGCTGCTGTGAGCAATTCTCCATCATCCCTTCATTCAAACTTGTTCTGAGTCCAACAACTTAATCTAGAGCACCAAGAGAATAGTGGGGAAGTTCTTGAGGTGGTTTGCAACAAGATTTGGAGAAGATTGCAGCTGGAGATCGTGCTTTGAAGAGGTTCTACAAAGGTATGTCATGAAACTCACTTATTTTCTGCAAAAGCATGCTTTATATTTTGCCAAAATTAATGAATTAGAGTGCTTAAATAATTCTTGTTGCTTCCGTTATTGTTGATACATTCCTACACTCTCTTGGAGTTCTGCATCGAGTACTTGATTAATATCTTGTCAATGTACGATGTCTAAGACAGTGCAAGCATTTGTTCTTTCAATCTCGAAAGATCTGAATCCCAAGAACAAACTGAGCCTCTCCCAAATCTTTCATTTGGAATTGGGTCGCTAGCCAGTTCTTAACTGAAGTCAGTTGGCTTACATCATTCCCAATGAGTAGGATATCGTTTATATATAACACTAGGAAAACTACTGAAATGTTGATGATCTTCTTGTAGACACAAGACTCATCAACGTTTTGGTCAAAGCCATAACATTTGATCGCAGTATCAAACCTTATGTTTCAAGATCGAGATGCTTGTTTCAGTCCATAAATGGACCGATTCATCTTGTAAACCTTTTGCTCTTGACTTTGGGCTATGAATCCCTCGGGTTACACCATATAAATGGTTTCTTCAAGATTGCCATTCAGAAAAGCAGTCTTGACATCCATTTGCTATATCTCAAAGTCATAATATGAGGCAATGGATAGGAGGATGCGTAATAGACTTCGGCATGGCAACAAACGAGAAAGTCTCCTCATAGTCAACTTCCTCTACCTGGGTATAACCCTTTGCCACAAGTCTGGTCTTGAAGGTTTGTACCTTCCCATCAGCACCCCGTTTCCTCTTGCATATCCATTTACAACCTATAGGTTTAACCCCATTAGGTTGTTCTACAAGATCCCATACTAAGTTGAAGTACATAGACTCCATCTCGAGATCCATTATTTTAATCCATTCATCTCGGTTAACATCCTTCATTGCCTTCTTGTAAGACAATAGATCCTCAACCTCGCCATCAGCTACCATAGCTAGGATTTCAGTTAAACTCATATAGCGAATAGGTGGGTTCGCAACCCTCCCACTACGTTGAGGTTCTCTCAACACTTGAGGTGGATTTGACCTACTAGATGAACCAACATCAACAACTTTTGTTGAGGTAGCAGGCTCTTCAACAACTCTTGTTGAAGGCTCAGTAGTTTCTTTGGAAAGTTCATTCAACACGATTTTTCTTCTAGGACTATGCTCCCTTATATGATCATCCTCAAGAAAAGTAACATTTGTCGATCCAAACACTTTGTTTTCCTTAGGATCATAAAAATAACCCCCTCGTGTCCCTTTGGGGTAGCCTACAAATAAGCATAACCTCGAACGTGGTTCCAGTTTTGTAGGATTAGCCTCAAGCACATGTGTTGGGTAACCCCAGATGCGGAAATGACATAAACTAGCTTTAAGCCCATTCTACCACTCCAAAGGTGTTCTGGCAACACTCCTGAAGGGAACGTAGTTCGGGATATAAGTTGCAGTCTCTACTGCAAAACCCCAAAATGAATCCGGTAAGGAAGTGTAACTCATCATCAACCGAACCATGTCCAACAGGATTCAATTTCTCCTCTCTAATACACCATTCTATTGAGGTGTACCAGTTGCTGAGAGTTAAGAAACGATTTCATGTTCTATCAAATTGTTCTGGAACTCAAAATCCAAAAACTCTCCACCTCGATCAAATCAAAGCGTTTTAATCATTTTATTTAATGTGTTTTCAACTTCAGCCTTGAATTCTTTGAACTTTTCAAAGGATTCAGACTTATATTGTATTAAATAAACGTACTCATACCTTGAATAATCATCAGTCAAAGTGATGAAATATTCATAGCCTCCCCTGGCTCGCACATTCATCGGACCACAAAGGTATGAATGCACTAACTCTAAAAGCTCTTTGGCTCTATAACCTTTCCAGTAAAATGATCTTTTAGTCATTTTGCCTTCAAGATCTGACTCGCACACAGGTAAAGAATTTTCTTCTAACTCTTGTAGAAGTCCATTCTTCACCAACCTCTCAATTCTATTGAGAGTAACGTGCCTTAAACGTAGGTTCAAAGTTGGGAATTTTCTTTAGGATGAACTTTAAGTCGTTTGTTTTGAGTTATGACAGTTTTAAACATCTTTATGTTATGGAGGGAATTTGTTGCTAATGGCCTTAACACATACAAATTATTTTCCAATTGATCTAAACAAATGTCAACACCATTTTTCATAATAAACACTTTATTAACAGAAAAATTAAGTGTATATTTACATTCGAGCAAAGACTTTACAGAAATTAAGTTCCTCTTTAACTCAGGAACTACATAATTCAGAATGATAAACCTATTTTGTAAAGTCAATCAGAGACCTCCCACTGCCACAGTTGAGACAACGTGCTCAATTCCAACTCGCACCATCATCTCACCAGCACCAAGCTGCCGCTAGGAACTAATTCCCTGAAATGAAGAACAAACGTGGTTAGTGGCCCCATAGTCAATAATCCAGGCAGAATCATCATTCTCTACTAAACAAGTCTTCAAAACCAATCAATCGTATTTACCTTCTTTGGCCTTCTTCTTCTCAACCAAATAATGTGGGCAGTTCCGCTTCCAGTATCCGTCCTGGTTGCAATGGAAACAATTTCCCTTGTCAACCCGCACTGGTTACCTACCCCGCGGAGCAGCAAGTTGTGGGTTAGCAGGCGCCTTCTCATAACAGGCAGAAATGCACGTTATTACAGCACAAAGTTATAAAACAATGCAGGATTGCGATGGTAAAAATATACAATATTGCGTCCAAAAGCATTAAGTTCACAACATTGCGATCACATGCGTCCATCACATTAAAACAGCTAACTTATGTATTTTATGTAGGAAAATGCGTTGACGCAAGGCGAAAATGCGATCCAAAGAAATTAACGTTCGAGCGCATTAAGAGATTGTGACCGCAAGGCTATGTGATCATTTGCGCTCGCGAAAAATCTACTCAAGAAGGTGGCCACATAGAGTCGGCGCATTAAGGTGGGCGCATATGGGTGAAAGCTTAATAAATCACGATGGGACAGAAAAGTTGATGACGGTCGATTCTGAATTAAGTTGACAAGCCGTTAACGACAGACTGTAGCAAGTACATTCAACTTTTCGGTGACAAATATTCAGCGCATAAGACAGAGAATTAATGCCATCCCATCGGTGCAATCATAAGAGAGAAAAATCCTCACCCTGAAGTTTTATAAATACCGAAGGCCACCTTCAGTGAAGGAGTTCGCTCAGTTTACAGAATTCACCATATAGATAGAAGTTAGCCTTGTTCATAGTTTTTCTTTGACTTAGAAGGCGGAAGCGAGTAAAGGGAGATTACACCGAGAGATCGTCCTGGTAAGCTCGAAAGAGTGCCGAGAGCATCGAAATCAGAGAGAGGGCCAAATATTGTGGAAGTAAGAACATCTTTTGGGCAGAATAGAGATAACATTACGCAGAAGTAAGAACATCAATAGAGATATTGCTACCAGGCTGTCTACCCTTATTTTTCATTGTCATTTTGTACTCTAAATCTATTGATAAAAATGAAAATTCATCTTTATATCTTTCCACTCTCTTTACATTACGCATGAGTAGCTAAACCTATCGAATGGGGTGAGAATCACTTAGCTAGCATAACCTGAGATCTTCACTCTATGCGTTTATTTTGTATTATGTATGCGTCATTCGTCCATTAGAGATACTCGGGAGGGTAGTCTAAGGATAGTATCTAGGCTTGGAAAATTCATATTAGAATATACGCTCGAGAGAGTCAGATTAGAACCGCATAATTAAGAGATAGAAGCTTAGGAATAAGTTATGTTTGCTATTAACGCATCACATGCACCCTATAGATAGGATATGATTGTATGTGGTCGCCTTGCCCTTGTGTGCATCTTTTGTCATCGCATAGGCAAGAAATAGAGACTTAGGAATAAGCTCTATAGACATTATCGCATTCATCGCATGCGTCCTAGAATTAGAAGCTATCACATTTGCATTGGAAAATGATTTGTTGTCACATGAGTGTAGTAGCATGATCGCATAGCTTGAACGTATTCTCGGGAAACACTAGCTAAAGACCTTTTCAACCCATTCCTCCGCATACTCAGTGTATTTATCGCATAATTACTCTTTCCTTAAATCCGCCGCATACATTTTATACCTTAAACAACAAACCAACCAAACCATTGATTTAATTGTTACCTCAAAGTGGTCTAAAATTACCATTGCATATTGTCTTCCTTAGTCCCTGTGTTCGACCCGAGGCTTTGTAAGCATAAAATTTATCTTATATCACACAACGCATGGATGATTATAACGCAATGATATGTGATACTACTTCTAGATATGTGTTATTAACGAATGTTCTTGTAGTATGTTGTGCGTTATCACAAGTTTCCTTGCGTTGAAACCAAGTATAATTTCATCGCAAGTTTCTCGGTGTGATTCGAGGTCGAACACAGAGATCGTTTTAGGTTATTGCGTTATGTTTGTGATATATGCGACCAGGGGCGGGTTTTTCAATTTATAAAAGAGTTTTGTGTACAAGTAATTAAACATGCAATAAAGTAAAGTAAAGCGGTAAAAATGCGATAATAAAATAAATTGCGATAAAGTAGATCTAAGCTAAGATGATACAAGATACAGGTTTCATGTACAAGATACTGAGGTCAAGGCTGGCCGCGAATATTATGCAAAGATCATGTAATGCGGTGACAAGTCTTATGTGCAAATCAGAAAGAGAAAAGATAACTAATATAAACAGCTCAAGTTCCTTAATTGCGTTAAAGATATAAGCACTGTTCCGCTTTTCCCTTGGCGTACACCTCTCGGTGATCGGTTGCGTTCCCACATCTCTGTGGTAAAACAGGGACGAACATAGTGAACACAATGTTGCTTCCATCTCTGGAAGTACTACTCACTTTAGTTAACACATTCTTCTAACCTTCTCTCGACAGATCAGAATGACATCTTCACTTCTACTCTCACAGGTGAAGATGTCGTCTAGCATGCCTTAGCTAAACGCATTTATCTCTTAACACAGATTAAGTTACTCATTTAATCCATATTAATTACCAAGGTATTAAGAAAACTTCATGGAGAAAACGATTAATGGAGGAACGGAAATAGATATTAAAGTGGAAATGAAAGTGATCGAGACATTCAATAAAACTATTTAACGTCTGATACATGATTTGCGAATGAAGAGATTAAAAGAATGAAATACAATTGATGAATAGAGTTAGAAACAAATACAAATACACGCGAACGTCTTGGCACCGACCTGGATGGAGATTTGCTTACCGGCGTGGATGGATCATGTGGAAGGATGAGCTTTCCTCTTAGGCTTGCTCAACCGGTAGCACGGATCTAAGCACAGAGCTTCACGGCGGGGATCTGGCAGAATCGCACTGAGACTTACCTCTCGTCCTTATCTCTTCTCTTCCCGAATTTCTTTCGATTAGTACTCAGCTCAGCCTTTCTCTCAATCTAGCATCAATTAGCCCTCGTATCAATTATCCTCGTATCAAGTATATCTTCTCTGAATTCTATAGGGGTATTTATAGGTGAAAAGCTTTGAATTTTGGCTTGTGGATCCCACTTCTTGTTATGGAAATTCCAAAGATGAAGGAATAAATATTCCTTATGTTATGCAATCAGACCGTCAAATCTGCACAACGGTTAATTGTACACGTGTCACAATCCTCAGCGTTTGCATTATTCAGCTGCATCTTTTGATCGGTTGCTCGCATGCGGTGTTGTTTTTATTACCGCATACGGTTGACATTCAGCTCGGGATCGACTGTCACATTTCACCGTCATTGTGTTAATCGTCTCTTCATTATTGATTAACGAGCGCAATGTGACAGAGATGCATTGTTCAATCTCTCGTTGAGCCTTGATCGCAAGCGGTGACTTGGTTTCCTACGAAACAAAGTAGAAATATCCTCTTCTACCATCTTGATGATGTTAGTGTGGGTAGTTGCGATAATTTATATTTATTGTATTTTTGAGCTAACTTTCATACAATCGATGTATATTCCTTCACTTTTCGCCGCAATATCTGAATAAGGCAGCATAAATAACTTGTATTTTTACAAGTTATTAGGCTTACCAAGCAATTCAATAGGATTTATACTTGGCTCTTACTGAGAAAACTTGCATGCACAACGCCTATTCCACCATCGCATTCTATACCATTATTTCATCGCATAAAATAATGCATCACCTTCCCCTTACAACCCCTCTTCTTCTTCCACCTGCTGGTGTCGGAAGAAGAAGGTGCATACTTAGTTTCAAAGGTCGAACCTCGGTGGAACTTTTTGGAAGATGAAGCAACATTTGCCTCACCAACCTTCTTTTCTTTGCTTTTCAGCAAACATTGGAAAGTCTGCAACTCATTGAGTAAAGTTGTAAGGTTGTAATCAACCTTGTTCAAAACAGTGTTGCTTACGAAGTGAAGGAAGTTTTCTGGTAATGACTCCAAAATAATGCTAACCTGGCTGGCCTCATCGATGCTCGACCCGTTCATCTCTGCCACGTAGAAGTGGACTATCATGTTCAGAACATGTTCACGAACAGATGTACCCTCCTTCATCTTGGAGTTGAAGATGAACTTAATTAAGAGTGTCGCGTCTGAGCTGCGCGGACGGTTGTCCGAATATTCCCTCAGGGACTCTATGATCTCACGTGCAGTGATCATGGGTTCATGCTTCTTGGCCAAAACATTGTTAAGGCTGGCCAAGATATACGCTCGGGCATTCTTGTTCACTCGTGTCCAATGCTCGTACGCCTCTCGAACATTTCGAGTGGCGTTAGGAGATGGAATAAGAGGACAATCCTCCATAAAAACGAACCTTAAGTCATTGATGATGAAGATCGTGTTAATGGTATTCTTCCAACTAGCGTAATTCTCTCCAGTCAGTTTATCGGCGGCTAAAAGTGATAAAGTAACGGTTGCCATAATTTAAAAGTTGTTGAAAAAAGAACAAACTTAATAAGTCTACTTGCATTAAACCACTTTTAACACCAATTAAGTTTTAGCAAAATAGTTCTTTTGTACCCTAAGTGACATCTATTTTGCAATGATGCTCCAATGAGGCAGGACAAAAATCACCGTAGGGTGATCAAGTGCCCCTTCATTAGAATGAGATGACAATCTCAACCATTAGACAGAAACAACTCCTTGTAACTTAATGTAACAGTCACTATTGTTCGGTCCAGAATTTGTTAACATCCTTAACAACTCTGTGTAAATATAACCCCCTCATTTTAGGCCCTAGAGTCCTGCCCTAATGCATCCACCATAAGGAAAAAGTAGATTAGAACAAGAGACTAAAGCAACCCTATCCATTCCTGGAGATCGGATAAAGAGTTGTGTAAATACAGCCATCCTTTAGGGTAGGTTGGCAAAATTCCCTGTGGGGCCTCGCCCCGATCGGGGTGGGGAATCCCCAGTTTGACCGGGGATGGGGTCCAACCGGGAAAATTTTTAGGGCACATCCAGGGACGGGGATGGTATCCCCACACCGACCCCGACCCTGACCCTGATTAATCCCCAACCCCGATTTTATATATTTATATTTTTAATATATTAAATATATATTTATAATATATAAAATAACTTATTTATATGTATGTTTATAATGTATACTATAGACTTATAGTGTTGTGAGCTCAATATTGAATATATAAATTCTAAATTTAAGCCCAAACTTAAAAAATTAAAAGAAAAAAATGGGGAATCCCCACGGGAATGGCGGGGATGGGGGGGGGGGGGGGGGGATTTTCCCATCGGGGAAACAGGGTTCCCGTGGGGCCCTATTCCTCATTTCCCTGTGGGGATTCCCCATTTTTTTCTTTTAATTTTTTAAGTTTGGGCTTAAATTTAGAATTTATATATTCAATAGGCGGGGATGGGGGGGAGATTTTTTCCCACGGGGCCGGGGATGGGGATCCCCCAGCCCCAGCCCCGTTGCCAACCCTACTTTAGGAGGACACTCTCAGGGTGCCTCGACGCGATGCATTAAAACTTTA
This sequence comes from Benincasa hispida, assembly GCF_027475165.1. Taxonomy (NCBI): domain Eukaryota; kingdom Viridiplantae; phylum Streptophyta; class Magnoliopsida; order Cucurbitales; family Cucurbitaceae; genus Benincasa; species Benincasa hispida. Next base: position 85,481,043 of record NC_143488.1, read on the forward strand.
TCCAACCTAATGAGAGAGACCAAAGGATATGTTGTCACACGTCCCGCTCCCACTTACTATGAATATTCGATCCATTCACCTTGGTATTGGTCTACACAAATGTCATCCTTTAGAGGGACACTCCCAGGGTACCTCGAGGCTGAGGATAAATCTCACGATGTGAACTTTTTAGGGAGAAATGTGTAGAGGTAAATTGAAGTATCATTTACCCCAATTACCTCCCACTTAATGTTCTACCTAGAGATTCATTAACTTAGTAAATCTGGCTACTGATTTTAACTAAGTGGATGTTAATGTGCTGAAAAACAACATTTGCTTTTAATGATTAAACAAGTTTGATTCAAGTCTTATTAAACATTCACAGACTATCATCAAATTTACATGCATGTAACCAATCTATCTAATTCACCTTTCTAGGTAGGGGTGCGACGTTTCCATCGACTTAAGTACCCCAGCCTTAGCCAAAAGGTCCCTTATAGATACATTTGATACATATTTATTAGTCAATTTAATCCTATTAAACTGAATTAAAAGATTAAACTTAGGTATCTAATCTCATTAGAACCGAGATCTTAGGTCTATCTCAATCAAATTTTAAAACTCTTTTAAAACATGATTAAAGCCTAAGTTTGCATGCAACTCTTTTGATTTTAATTATAATTTCATTAATTATAACTCTTATAAAAAAAATAAAACAATTAAAATCATTCACATTGCTAAGCTAGAAATTCACAAGGCATTTATAACTTTTATAAATAAACCTAAGTGACATACTTCATGTAATATAACTTTTATATAACAAGCAATGAACTAAGCATGCATGCTAACATACATCCTTATATTATAATAATTATAATAAAGATAACGCATGGATATTCTTTAATGCATGCATATATTATAACTCTTATATTATATGATGCATGAGCATGCTTTAATGTAATTTAATAATGCAAACTACTATATTATAATACTTATAATATAACGATGATGCATGAAGAAAATGCATAACCTATGATGGGTTTTAAAACTATATGACATACATTATGGCATATAATATAAACATATATCACATGTACATTCAATAAAAATTGGTGGACCAGGATAATATGCCTCAAAACCAGAAAGTAAAGCTAATTATTACAAAAGAATTAAGTCAACCGGTTTAAACAGGCGAACCAGGTCTTGAACCACCCACCTCGAAGCCTCATCACTTGATCGTGTAGCAAATCCTTCTAATCGTTGAGTAACACACATCGAGTGTAAACGATCGTGTAGCGATGATTGCGTGGCTAACGACTATGCGATGAGCATGATAGTCGATGCGATCGTGCAACGCACATTGAGTAACGCATGCCATGTAATCGTGCATCCAACGACTATGCGATGAACATGATTGTCTATAGTATCGAGTAGCAAGCGTCGAGTATCGTATACCGAGTGATCGTGTAGCTAATGACTATGTGATGAGCATGCTAGCCTGCACGATCGTTTAGCGCGCATGTCATGCTTCGAGTATCAAATACTCCACCATCGTTTACCCCGAGCGTCTACGTGATCGAGTAGCCAACGCAACACGATCGAGTAAACTCTTTACTCGATCGGTAGCATTAGTCATGCGATCGTTTAGCAAATACTACACGATCGAGTAGAACACTTCTACATGATCGCATAGCCAAATCTAAATGATCGTTTATCTTGAGCTACATGATGCGACCATCGATTCGTCTTCTCCCTCAAAGCAAACAATAAATCCTTGCGTCTAAAGCTTCATCACGAATGACTTAAAATTACTTTGGTATTCTCGATGTGAGAATCCAAGAGTTGTGAACTCTTACTTATTTTGAATTTAAGGAAGGATTGGAGTGAAGGAGGAGAACGATTGAGTAAGCGATAACACTGTCGTGTAGAAGATGAGGTCTATCGCATAGACTCGATACTCGATCAATTAGGCTCTCTAAAGCCATCGTGTAGTAAAACTCTTTTTACTCGATAGTTAATCTAACAACTCGTTTCGTAGAATCCATTAGAAAATCATTTTTTTTCTTTTATTCCACTCATTTGCCATAAAACCGTAGAACCACCCACTAAGGGTGGTTATTGGAGAAAAAGAAATTTAATTATAAATCAATATAATAACTAACTTATCCTATTATATTTATAACCGATAGTTTTAATATCGCATTATATACAATACATAAACCATAGTTTTTTTTCTCTTTTTATGGCATTTAATATAAATCATATTTATATTAGTTCCTCCAATCAAATAATAATGTATCAAATACATCATATCAATTATATCATATATAATCAAATTCCCTCTTGTTAATTTGAACATTTCAAACTAACCCAAAAACTGATTTTCAACTTGAATCTATTGAGCTACCAAGGGGACCTTATGGACCTGTAACTTGAAGCTCCAATGATACGTGAATAACTGACTAAACTCTTTAATCACATTATCTACCATCCGTTAACTGTCGGGCACTCCACTAAAGACCGACAGCTGCACTCTTCACGCTACAAATATATTTCTTTGTTCATTGGATATAATCAATCAATAGTACGATGACCCTTCACAAATTGCTCGTAAGTACAGTTGGGCCAGTTTACCATTTTGCCCCTGTAGTTACATCTAACTTCTTAAGTACCACTGATTCCTCTAATGAACAATAGATCATAGTCCCACTATGACTAAACCCCTTTTGGGCCAAGAGAGGGTGTGGCGCCACATTGTTCAAGCCCCGGAATCAGCCTTTAAGGGAACAATTTATCTACTTACCTCTGTTTCGGGGAATGAGTGAATTCCATCTTATGTAGCTGAGTTCCTAGCTCCCTAATTAGACGAATCCCCAAAATGGTAAGCTTGTTAAGTCGGCGATCTGGCCACTCTCACCCATACAGATCAAAGGACCGCCCTCATAGGCAGGAGTTCACAACTCACTCAGGATTAAGGTCATGTTACCTATGGTCATCCTAGTAAAATGAAAGTCTCAATTATGAACGCCGTTATATAATAAGACTAAACATTTCGTGGTCCAGTCTTATTCAAACTCCTTTGTATAGAATATCCTCGCTCACATGTCTAATACATGAATGATCAGAATCAAATCATCTGTAGCACTTTACAATATTTGTAACACCTACAAAGCGGGCCACACTTGTAGTGTCACCAGGATAAGGTATCCCTCCTTATCCATATACTACATACCATTTAGGTTATCAATTAAAACAGGATCCACTTGTATGTCTCCACATACATGTTTAAGTTGCAACGATAACCATGGATCTTAGTTTATTGGTTTGTGGTCAATGCAACTAAAATATCAAATATTTCATTGACTAAAGTGAATAAAATATCATATATTATAAATCACAAAGTGTTTGTTCATACAAGTATTTACAAACTACAAGACCCTACGAGATTTAGGGCATCAACCCCAACATACTTATAGACCTTTTTGTTTATATACTAAAACTTGATCCTTCATTTATCTATGTACAGAAAGTTTAAGTATTCATATTATAGCCATGAGTTAGTTTATTGAATTTATGAATGAACGCAATTCAATAACGCCTTTATTGAAAGAAGTCTCGATCAAATCTTTGTGAATAGAATATGTTTAATGTTTACAAACTGCGAGTTTTAGGACATTCCCAAGACAAACCTAGTCGATTAATGAATTATGATAAATGGGGGTTTTCTTTATGAGAAATCAATTTGCAGAGAATGTAAATATGTAATGAAATTTAAATGAGAACAAGTTACTTTGTAAAAATCAATTAAAAAACTCAACTCGAGGATAGGTAAAGATTAGTTACTTCTTATTATTGGTACTAAAAACTTGAACCTTTATTTGTGAACACTCAATAATATACTCACAGGCCCTAGATACCTCTAGCAACGAACTATTAAGTTCATAAATCAACTAAACCGTACTAGTTACTTTGGAGATTAGACCATTTGGAAACCAAAATGATTTGCATTAAGAACATTAATGAATTATCGAGACGAATGAGAAACAAGATAGCTTAATTTACACATTCAATTAACCTATGAGTTACATTGGAGATTAGACTTTTAGGGCATCAAGGCCAGTGCTAGGCTAGTGCAGTGACACTCAACAGACCTCCAAATTCCATTCCCTGTCTCTTCATTTGTTTGATGCTTCCGGAGCTCAATTGGGATGCATTCAAGTCTCTTTCAAACTCTCATGCCCCAACTACCTTCTAACTGCCTATAGTCTACAAAACCAACAATTTAAACTATAAAACCAAGGAACGAGCACATATTAAGCCAAGAAAAAATAGCTCTTTTAGATAGATCAATCATATCCATAGTATAACCAGGATAAGACACTCAACCTTATCCATAGATTACAAACCATTTAGGTTATTACTTAAACTTGGTCCACCTATGTGTCAACCACATACATGTTTAGGTTACATAAAGTAACCTTGGATCTTTTTTTAATGGATAGTTGCATACATAAAATAATCAACCATTATTTCAAATAACATAATAACTACAAGGCTATAGGGCATACATCCCAATAGTAAGAGCCTACTCGACATTCGGGGTGTGTATTAAGAAAATAGGTAAAAGTTATTTTAACTCACGTTTTATTAAAGTAATAATATTTATAACTCGATGATTAAAATAACCAATTATCCACCGTCGGTGACCAACTCTGGTAGCCAACTTAGGCAACTACATCTAGTCACCAACTCCAACAAAAACCACTTCTTACACTTAATTTCGGCCATAACGACCTTAGATGGTTAACTCCGACGATCACCTTCGATGACTACTTATGCGACTAACTCTAACGACCAACTCCGTGACGGGTTCATAGTGTTTAATAGTTAATTTTATAATAGTTTGATGTCAATATAAACATTTGTAATATATAGCATACCGAACAAACATGTGTATAAAAAGAATTTTAAAAAAAAATATAACCAAACAAACCAGTGTTTTATTTTAACCCATTTTTATAAAAAAGTGTTTAAATGAAAATGACTTTTAGAAAACATTTGTTTCCTAGCTAATCAAAACATGCCATAATATATAACACACTTCATAGGTCTCATCAAAGTTTTGTTGGAGTTTATGTCCTAAATCTCATGTATCTTGTGATTTGTAAAGACAAATTACATATCTAATAAAATAAAAGTATTTTATTAACGTTTGAATTGCATTAATTCAATCTAATAAACTAAGATCCGAGGTTATTTTATGAAACTTAAACATGTATGTGGAGACATACAGGTGGATCATGTTTAAGTGATAATCTAAATGGTCTGTAGTATATGGACAAGATTGGATACCTTATCCTGGTGACACTACATATACGACCTGCTTTGTAGATGTTACAATTGTTATAAATTGCTACAAATGATCTGATTCTGATCATTCATGTAGAGACATGCGAGCGGGGGTATTCTCTACTTTGAGTTTGTATAAGAAAGGACTGCGAAATGAATAGTCTCTTTGCTAGAAGAGACTTACATTTCACTAGGATGACCACATGTGACTTGACCTTAATCCTAAGTAAGTTGTAAACTTCTGTCTATGAGGGAAATCCTCTGATTTGTATGGGTGAAAGTGGTCAAATTAGCTAACTCAACAAGCTTATCATTTTGGGTACTTATACTAGTGAGGAGCTAGGAACACAGCTACATAAGATGGAATTTACTCTTTCCCGTCTTTGTAGAAAGTAGATAAATTAATTCCCTAATAACTGATTCCGAGTCTTGAACATTAAGGCCTCAACCTCTCACTAGCCTGATGCGTTATTTTATTAAGTGTGGAATATGGATGATATGTGTTGATGGATAGTGTCGTGCACTCAAGTTTCCCCAGCGGAATCCAAGTGTAAATTCCTCTAAGTTTACTGGTAAGTCCAAGGTCGATCACAGGGACATGTGAAAATAGTTTGCGTTGATAATTTTCTTATGAAAACTTTGCAGTAATCGGTAAAATAAATAAAGTGGTTGGTTTGTTGTTGTATTAACGAAAATAATAATAAATGCGGCAGAGTTCGAAAATAGTTGGCAACGGGAAATACGATGAATATGCGGTGAACAGGTTGAGAAGGGTTTCGGCTAACACTCCCTAGATTGCGTTCATGCCTTGCGATCATGCAACATACATACAATAGTAAACCACCTCTAAGGCTAGAACGTATGCGATAAATATGCGATAAGTCTACAGGGTTTACACATAAACCTCTATTTCTATTTATGCAATGACAATATGACATTCACACAAATATGCGACTGCATAATATCATTCCTATTCCTAGGATACATGCGATGCAAGTTGACAAACAGAGCTTATCTCTAAGTCCCTATTTCTTGTTTATGCAGGCCTAATCTTGCTCTTTCAAGTCAGATTCTAACCTAGCTCTCTCAAGACATTAGGTTCTTTCTTTAGATTCTCTTGAGACATTAGGTTCTTTCTTTAGATTCTCTCTCGAGCAACTCTAAAGGGATGTTTCGCACAGCATAAAACAAGACAATCGCAAGCAATGAACTTCCTAGATCATGTTAGCTTAGTTCCTCTCAACCCATTCAACTAGTTTAGCTACTCATGCGTATTAAGAGAGTGAGCAGATGTAGAAATAGAACTTCCATTGAATAGATAAAAGATGAAGTACAGAATAACAATGCAAGTATGGAGCAATTTCTTGCCACCAGGTGTTAAACTGTTATACTCGTGCTTTAAAGATATTCTCGCTTTCGCGAGAGTCAACCCACTCTCTGCTCTTACGCCCCAAGGTTCTCTCTCAAGCCACCTTGGACGATCTTCGGTGTCACCACTCTTCTTTAGCTCCGCTGTGAAATGGAAAAGAAACTATGAACAAAGGTGTGAACTTGTAAAGTGATGAAGTAATCTACTGCTTAACACCTTCTCTAAAGAATGCACTTGGTATTTATAGGGTATTAAAAGTGAAAGGCGGCTTTTCTCTCCTGGTTGTACAGATGAGACTGCTTTAATTCCTAACTGAGGCGTCGGATAGTTGTCACCAATAAAGCTGGATGCACTTTGTGATTGTTATCGGCTGTCAACTTAATTTGGATCCGACTGCCGTCAGCTTTCTATCCCATCCATCTTAATTTTTCTTTCGTTCGGATGCGCCCACCATGTTGCAATGATTCTTCTTGGGTGGATGTTTGCGAGCACGATCAACACAAAGTCTTACGGTGAAGTTGCGCTTGACCAATGTATTACTATGATCGCATTCTTTGTATTGCATTAACGCATTATTCTGCACAAAAATATAAAGATCAGCTGCCTTAATATGTTGGACGCATGCGACCGCAATATTGTAGAATTTATGCTTAATGGACGCAATTTAACATATTCTATCAACGCAATCCAACATTGTTTAAGAACTTAGTACTATGATAACGTGCATTTCTGCCCGTTATCACACCTCCAAATTTAAACAATTCTTGTCCTCAAGCATAAGCTAAAGATTCCTTTAGCAAGTTAACCGCAAAGTTCTTTTCCTAGATTTTCTTAAGTCTTGTTCAAGTCTACTCTTAAAATATTTCTAAGACCTAGGGACTGCAAGTTTAATTTTCAAAAGGACTTTACTAAATTGTGGAACAACGCATGATTTATTTCAAAAAGAAAATTTCTACCGGGGTGACAAAAGATTTATCCTTGCACAAAAATTTTCTTTATTACTATTTTTTTTTTGACCTTGCATTGATCTGAGCACCTTGCCTTCGTTTTGGCTTGCCCCCACAGGTGTCATGCGGACATCCAACTATGAGCAATGCACTTTTTCTCAGACTAAACTCATACTGATTTGGCATTGGAGTTGTGGTCATTGATTTATGCGTTGATCCTAGTAACTTACTTTCGTTTTGGTTTGCCCCCACGTGTGTCATGCGGACATCCAACTACGGGTAAGTGCCTTTCACAACTTAACTCTTATCAACATGGGTTTCCCCTTTACGTTGATAGTGGAGTTTTTATTCTCAATTTTTTTTTTGATAGAACCAAAAATAGTAAGGTCGAAAATAAATACCTCACCCCCAAATTTAAAATGCGGCAATGTCCCTATTGCCAGAAGATTAAAATAAGTTATGCGATGTTCTAGAATGCGTAGTAAGAGAGTTTGAAAGAAAGCTAGCAAACCCCTAACTTCTAGAAATATTTTATGAGGTGGCTATTTTAAGATTAAGTTGACTTTGATATATACGAAAGAAATAGAATAAGCATATTTTTCATCATTGAAATCTTACTTGGCAAACAAACAGAATGTGGAAAACTACTAAATTTATCTACTTGTTAAATGATTGCGGTAATCAAGAAGGATGTTGTGATAAAACTTCGAAAAGCAAAATACAATGTGATAGCGCTAAATTTGAAATAAAGATAAGGAAGAGTACACCCCCAAATTTTGCGTTGTTGCCCGCATTGTGTTGATGCATCCATCCTTGCGGCGATCTTTCTTCTATGGGTTGTGGTTATGGAATAAGATGAATGCTTCTTCGCATAACATCGCTGTAATCCAGCGCGTCGATCATTGTAAGAAAAACAAAGAGTGGGTCAAATTATTTTAAACAAAAGAAAAATCATTAACGCAATTTTTTTTTTTAATAAGATAGCTGAAAGATAGTGAAGATTCTGAGTAGTGGAGAAAAGAGTTGAAGACTTGAAGTTTTCCAAAACTTGCATCCCCGAGAAATTGCGATCATGTGACAACGCAGGGACCACCTTCTTCCTTCTTTATTCAAAGTTTCTTAGTTCCATGGAGTCGACTTGGCGATGTCAGTCTTCTCTAGGGTATACCTTTACTCGCTACCTATTGACTTTGAATATGTTGGTACCGTCGTCATTTGATAATTCCACCACGCCATGCAGAAGTACTTGTCGAATTATGAACAGTCCGGACCAAAGAGACTTTAGCTTTCCCGGGAAGAGTCGCAGACGTGAATTGAAAAGCAAGACTTTCTGCTCGACTTGGAGGTTCTTGTCGCATATGCGTTGATCATGTCAGCGCTTGGTGCGTTCCTTATAAATTTTTGCATTTTCATATGCGTTGTTCCTCCATTCTTCTAGCTCGACCAATTACATTTTTCGCGCTTCCCCTTTAAATCGAAATTCAGTTTCTTGACCGCCCACAATGCTTTATATTCCACTCCAAGGGCAAGTGACACGCCTTGCCGAATATCAACGCATAGGGGGACATGCTTATAGGTGTTTTAAATGCGGTCCAGTATGCCCATAACGCATCATCAAGCTTCATTGCCCAATCTTTCCGCGAAGGTTTGACTACCTTCTCAAGTATTGATTTAATTTCCCAATTGGACACTTCATCTTGGCCATTTGTTTGTGGATGGTATGCGGTGGCCACTTTGTGGAGGATGTTGTACTTGCGCAACAGCTCCTTTATACTGCGGTTGACAAAGTGTGATCCTTCATCACTTATGATGGCACGGGGAGTGCCAAAACGCATGAAAATATTTTTCTTCAGGAACTGGAAGACTACTGCCGCATCACTTGTGGCGCATGTAATTGCCTCTACCCACTTGGAGACATAGTCAACGGCTAATAAAATATGGTGCTTACTGTCTGAAGGAGGGAATGATCCCATGAAATCAATCCCCCATACATCAAATAGTTTCAGCTCCAAGATAGTATTCATCGACACTGCGTTCTTCCATGAAATGTTGCCAGTGTACTGGCACCGATCACATTTCATTGTATAGTCAGTAGCATCCTTAAATAACAAAGGCCAGAAGAATCCACTTTATAAAACTTTGGCTGCAGTACGTTGTCTTCCAAAATGCCCTCCATAAGGTGAATCGTGGCATTATGACAATATGCATTGTTGAGTAGGATCTGGTATGCATAATCGAATGATTTGGTCTGCACCTTTTCTATACATATACGGCTCATCCCAATAGTAGTGTCTGCATTCATTCTTGAGCTTCTTCCATTGATGGTAGGTGTAATCTTTAGGAAATTGTTCACAGACCAAATAATTAACGATGTTCTCATACCATGGCAGTTCTTCTATGCGAAATAGTTCCTCGTCTGGGAACACAACACTCACTTCAGATTCATTGCGATCAACCTCAGGATTTTCCAGTCTGGACAAGTGATCTGCAACTTGATTCTCTGTTCCCTTTCAATCAATTATCTCGATATCAAATTCTTGAAGGAGGAGAAACCATCTGATCAATCTCGGCTTTGCGTCCTTCTTTGTCATCAAATATTTGATTGATGAGTGATCAGTATGAATGAGTACCTTGGTTCTCAACAAGTATGCTTGGAATTTTTCCAACACAAAAATCACAGCCATGAGCTCTTTTTCGGTGGTGGTATAATTAAATTGAGCAGGGTTCAGGGTTTTACTTGCATATGCGATGGGGTGCAAAATTGTTTTCTTCTTTTGCATTAGTGCGGTTCCCATCGCATACCTGCTTGCGTCGCACATGATTTCGAACGACATTGTCCAATCCGGCGCAATTAAGACGGGTGCGGTAATCAGCGCATCCTTTAAAATTCAAAATGCGTCGAGGCAATTGTTGTCAAATTCAAACTTTTTGTCTGCCTCTAGTAACGCACTCAATGGTCTTGCTATCTTAGAAAAGTCTTTAACGAATCGTCTGTAGAATCTAGCATGCCCCAGGAAGCTTTGTATTGCCTTTACGTTGGTTGGAGATGGAAGCTTTTCAATCGTGTCAATCTTTTCTTTGTCCACCTCCAACCCTTCTCAAGAGACCTTGTGCCCCAACACTAAACCCTATGTCACCATGAAGTGACATTTTTCCCAGTTAAGCATCAGGTTCGTCTCTTCACATCTTTTCAGAATTTTCTCCAAATTGGCCAGGCATACTCCATAAGTGTTCCCATAAATGGAGAAGTCATCCATAAATATTTCTACTGAGTCCTCGAGATAATCTGAAAAGATTGCCATCATGCACCTTTGGAACGTGCTTGGCGCATTATAGAGGCCGAACAAAATGTGGCGGGAAGCGAATGTTCCATATGGGTAGGTGAATGTGGTCTTGTCTTGGTCTTCAGGAACTATCATGATCTGGTTGTACCCGGCGTATCCATCCAAGAAATAGTAAAAATCATTCCCTGCCAATCTGTCCAGCATTTGATAGATGAATAGCAGAGGGAAGTGATCCTTCTTTGTGGCCGCATTCAATTTGCGGTAGTTTATACATATGCACCATCTAGTGATGGTCCTTTGCAGTATTAATTCATTGTTCTCATTGGGGACTACCGTTATTCTGCCCTTCTTTGGCACACATTACACGGGGCTGACCCACGTGCTATCTGTAATGAGATAGATAATGCCCGCATCCAGCCACTTGATAATTTCCTTTTTGACGACCTCTTTCATCGCAGGATTAAGTCTGCATTGATTCTCAATGGTTGCTTTGTGGTCGTCCTCAAGACGAATGTGGTCCATGCAGTACAAAGGGCTAATTCCTCTAATATCAGCGAGCGTCCAGACGATTGCTCGCACATGCTTTTTAGAATGCTCATCAATGCATTCTCTTAATCTGCGTTAAGTGCGAAGGAAATGATCACTGGCAGCTTCTCATTCTACCTCATAAATGCGTACTTCAGATGTGTTGGTAGGGTTTTTAGTTCAAGGGTTGGTGGCTCCACGAGAGAATGTTGCGTTATTTTTCTTTCTTCCTTCGACTTTTCTTCTTGCGTTGCGATCGATCCTTCTTCTTTGTTTGTTTTTGCTACGATCGCATTGCAGGTAGCTACGGATGCGTCAGCATCTTCTTCTTCATACTCTTCATCAAACTTTTCTTCTTCAATCAAATTCAAGTCATCTTCCGAATCTTGTAGGTCTTCCTTATCAGGAAATTTCATGGCACGAATTATATTAAATTTGAGCTTCTATCCGTTTATGCTCAAAGTGATCGTGCCCTTGTGCACATCAATTTAAGCACGATCTGTTGATAGGAAAGGTCGCCCCAAAATGATGGGTAAAATAAATTTATCAATTGTGATCAGCACGTCCTTCACCTTACCCTCTGGATGAACCAGAGACCTGTCAGCCAGTTGGAGAGTCACGAATGTAGGTACAAGTTGCCCCACATTTAGTTGTCGAAAGATTGATAGCGGCATCAAATTTATGTTGGCCCTCAAGTCACACAGGGCTTGCCCAATATAGAATCCTCCTATGGAGCAAGGAATAGTGAAGCTCCCAGGATCACTCATCTTTGGTGGGATAATAGATTTGGAACTTTGCGTTAATGCCACCGTGGCAAATTTTTCAATGCCTCTTTTCTTGGTTACCATGTCCTTCAGAAACTTGGCATAAGCAGGCATTTTCTCGATCGCTTCACTGAAAGGAATGTTAACATGTAATTGCTTTAACATAGATAGGAAGCATTGGTACTGTACCTCTTCGTTTTTCTTCTTCTTTAGCTTCTGGGGGAAAGGTGGTAACTGGACTTTCACGGTTCCTGTTTCATTTGACTTTGAGGTTAACGCAACCTCAGGTTCTACTGCTTCATTTTCTTTTTCTTCTTCTTGCGTTGCTGCAATCTCAGGTTCAGCTGCGATGGAGGTTGATCTGTTCTCCTCCTTCTTTTCTCCCTCCACAGTCTTTCCACTGTGCAATGTCACAACCTAACATTGTTCTTTACCTGAACCCCCTTGGTTACATGGAAGCTCGGTTGAACTTGGCAGCACCCCTTGCGATCTACTTTTGAGCTCTTGCAATCTGGCCTATTTGCAATTCAAGGTTGCGGATGAACGTAGCCTGGCTTCAAAGCACCGTCTCATTTTTCTCTATATATTGCTTCAATAAGCCTTCTAAGGAAGAATATTGCAGTGGTTGTTGTGAGCTACTCGCTTGGTTGCTCTGTTGACCGTTGCTGCATTGAAAGAACCTTGGTGGCCCTTCTTTTTATGCCATAGATTGAAAAATTTGTTGTGGATTATTCCAAGTAAAGTTTGGGTGGTTTTTCCACCCGGGGTTGTAGGTGTTGGAAAAGGGATTGTTCTTTACAAAATATATAGACTGTGGGTTTTGTGGACAATCTCCCATCGCATGCCCATCATCGTAAGTCAAACACCTTGCGGTGTTTTGAATTATTGCGTTGATTTGTCCACCTTGTGGTGTTGGACTGCTAATCATCATTCCTTGAATCAAATTCATCATTGCGGTCATTTGGTTTTACAATGAAACCGTTATTTGCATCAGAATCTTTGAGTCTTAATCTCTGGTCGCTCTCCCTTCAGTCTTCATGATTCTTGGAGATGCGATCCAGGATATTCTTCTCCTTATCATAAGTTTTGTCAAGCAGACCACCAGCTACTGCCGCATTGGCAGCGGTCTGCGAATAAGGATTCAAACCGTGGTAGAAAATCTCCATTTAAAGACAGTCTGGCAGTCCATTATGTGGACGATCTCGGACCAACCTTTTAAACCTCGCCCAGGCATCGCTGAGTGATTCATCCATATCTTGTTCAAAATTAGTAATAAGCTCATCTCACATTCTCTGTAGGTGGGAAATATTTCTTCATAAACTTCTCCACCACCTGCTCCCAAGAAGTGATCTCTCCTAGTTCGAGCGAATAAGCCCATTTCCTAGCCTGATCATAGAGAGAAAATGGGAACAACGTTAGTCGAACCTCCTCATCAGAGATATTCGGGAACACAAAAGTATTGCAGATTTCAATAAAACTTCGGAGATGGGCGTGCGGATCCTCGCCACGCCTTCCTCCGAATTGACCTGTAGCCAGGATCATCTACAACATCACTGGTTTCATTTTAAATCTACTTCCGTCTAAGGCAGGCATCATGATTCCCAGAGAGAAATCATAGAGGTTTGACGATGCATAGTCTCTAATGGGCCTATTACGATCGTTGGCCAATAGAATTGGATTTGCCATGACATTGTTGTTGTTTGGTGCTTCATTCCTAGGCTGCCCCGCCATCTCTTCTTTATCGAATTGTGGTTGCTGTTGGCAGTTCCTTAGTCTCCTTCAAAATGTTCTCTCAATCTCCAGATCGTATTTCGTCAAAGATTGAGAGTTCTGCAAGGAATTCACAAAAATTACCGTTAACAACTATTTTGTGGAAGTCCCCGACAATGACGCCAAAAACTTGATGCGTTATTTTATTAAGTGTGAAATATGGACGATATGTGTTGATGGATAACGTTGTGCACTCAAGTTTCCTCAGCGGAATCCAAGTGTAAATTCCTCTGAGTTTCCTGGTAAGTCCAGGGTCGATCATAGGGACTTGTGAAAATAGTTTGCGTTGATAATTTTCTTATGAAAACTTTACGGTAACTGGTAAAATAAATAAGGTGGTTGCTTTGTTGTTGCGTTAATGAAAATAATAATAAATGTGGCAGAGTTCGAAAAGAGTTGGCAACGGGAAATACGATGAATATGCGGTGAACAGGATGTGAAGGGTTTTGGTTAACACTCCCTAGGTTGCGTTCATGCCTTGCGATCATGCAACATGCATACAATAGTAAACCACCTCTTGGCGTGAATGCCACGGCTTCTCAGGCTAGAACGCATGTGATAAATATGCGATAAGTCTACAGGGTTTACACATAAACCTCTTTTTCTATTTATGCAATGCAACATGACATTTACACAAATATGCAACTGCATAATATCGTTCCTATTCCTAGGATGCATGCGATGCAAGTTGACAAACAGAGCTTATCTCTAAGTCCCTATTTCTTGTTTATGCAGACCTAATCTTGTTCTTTCAAGTCAGATTCTAACCTAGCTCTCTCGAGACATTAGGTTCTTTCTTTAGATTCTCTCTCGAGCAACTCTAAAGGGAGGTTTCGCACAGCATAAAACAAGACAATCGCAAGCAATGAACTTCCTAGATCATGTTAGCTTAGTTCCTCTCAACCCATTCAACTAGTTTAGCTACTCATGCGTATTAAGCGAGTGAGTAGGTGTAGAAAAAGAACTTCCATTGAATAGATAAAAGATGAAGTACAGAATAACAATGCAAGTATAGTAAAGAGCCTAGAGCAATTTCTTGCCTCTAGGTGTTACACTGTTCTACTCGTGCTCTAAAGATATTCTCGTTTTCGCGAGAGTCAACCCGCTCTCTACTCTTATGCCCCGAGGTTCTCTCTCAAGCTGCCTTGGACGATCTTTGGCGTCACCACTCTTCTCTAGCTCCGCAGTGAAATGGAAAAGAAAATTATGAATAGAGGTGTGAACTTATAAAGTGATGAAGTAATCGACTGCTTTACCTCTTCTCTGAAGAATGCACTTGGTATTTATAGGACATCAAAGGTGAAAGGCAGCTTGTCTCTCCTGGTTGTACAAATGGGACAACTTTAATTCCTGACAGATGCGCCGGATAGTTGTCACCGATAAAGTTGGATGTACTTTGTGACCATTATCGGCTGTCAACTTAATTTGGATCTTACTGCCGTCAGTTTTCTGTCCCATCGATCTTAATTGTCCTTTTGTCTGGATGCGCCCACCATGTTGCAGTGATTCTTATTGAGTGGATGTTTACGAGCATGATCAACGCAAAGTCTTGTGGTGAAGTTGCGCTCGACCGATGTGTTCCTATGATCGCATTCTTTGTATTGCGTTAACGCATTATTCTGCACAAAAATATAGAGTTCAACTGTCCTAATGCATTGGACACATGCGACCGCAATGTTGTAGAATTTATGCTTAATGGACGCAATTTAACATATTCTATCAACGCAATCCAACATTATTTAAAAACTTGGTACTATGATAACATGCATTTCCGCTCGTTATCATAGCCCGAGAAATGACTAATCATCATAGGAATAAGAGTTATTCTGGTGTGATGATTGGTTGATAAGTGTCTCAATTCAGTGGAGAGGTGACTGACCACTGATAACGAGCAGAAATGCACGTTATTACGGTGCTAAGTTCTTAAACAATGCTGGCTTGCATTGATAATATATGCTAGATTGCGTCCAAAAGCATTAAGTTCATAACATTGCGGTCGCATGCGTTCATCGCAGAGAAACAGTTAATTTTTGTGTTTTTATGCAGAATATGCATTGACGCAAGGCGAAAAGTGCAATCATAAGAAATCATCGGTAGTTGGATGTCCGCATGACACACGTGGGAGGCAAGCCAAAATGAAAGTAAGTCGCCAAGATTAATGCATAAATAAATGACCGTAACTCCGCTGCTAAGTAGGTATGAATTTAGTCTGAGAAAGAGTGCATTGCTTGTAGTTGGATGTCCGCATGACACATGTGGGGGCAAGCCAAAATGAAGGCAAGGCACTTGGATCAATGCAAGGTCAGAAAAAAAAATAATCTCAACAAATATGCAAGGATAAAAATCATTTGACACCCTGATGGAAAAGTTTTCTTTTTGAAATAAATCATGCGATGTCCCGGAATTTAGTAAAGTCATTTTGAAGGTTAAGCTTGTGGTTCCTAAGTCTTAGAAATATTTTCAGAGGAGACTTGAATAAGACTTAAGAAAATTTTGGTGTATAGGATTCGAATGAAGTATCCTTGAGAAATCTAGGAAAAAAGAATTGCGGTCGACTTGCTAAAGGAAATCTTTAGCTTATGCTTGAGGACAAACATTGTTTAAATTTGTGAGTCTGATAACGGGCAGAAATGCACGTTATTATGGTGCTAAGTTCTTAAATAATGTTGACTTGCATTGATAAAATATGCTAGATTGCCTCCAAAATCATTAAGTTTATAACATTGCGATCGCATGCGTTCATCGTAGAGAAACAGTTAACTTTTGTGTTTTTATGCAGAATATGTGTTGACGCAAGGCGAAAAGCGCGATCACAAGAAATCTTCGGTCGATCGCAGCATTATCGCACGACTTTGCGATGATTTTTGCTCGCAAACATTTGCTCGAGAAGGATTGCTGCATAGAGCCGACGCAACTTGGTGGGCGCATCTGGGTGAAAGGCATAATTAATCACGATGAGATAGAAAATTGATGACGGTCGAATCCGAATTAAGTTGATAAGCCGCTAATGATAACAAGTACACTCAGCTTTTCGGTGACAAATATTCGGCGCATCAGTCAGAGAATTAAAGCCATCCCATCTGTGCAATCATAAGAGGGAAGCCGCCCTTCACCTCAAAGTTCTATAAATACCGAAGGCATCCTTTAGAAAAGGGGTTCACTTGTTCACCTGTTCAGGAGTTCAGAATTCAACAAGTCTTTGTTCATAGTTTTCTTTTATTTTAAAGCAGAGGGAAAGAAGAAAAGAGACGTCGGAAGATCGCTCAGGGCAACTCGAGAGAGAACCCGGAGGCGTAGAAAGCAGAGAGCGGGCCGACTCTCGCGAGAGCGAGATTATCTTTTGAACACGAGTAGAAAAGACAGTATAAAAGCCTGGGAAGCAAGAGATTGCTACCAGGCTCTTTATTCTCTTTTTCATTATTATTTTGTACTTCAACTCTATATTTATACAATGGAAGTTCTTTATCTACATCTGTTCACTCTCTTAGCACGTATGAGTAGCTGAACTTTTCGAATGAGTTGAGAAGAACTAAGCTAACATGGCCTAGGATCTTCATTGCTTGCGATTATCTTGTTTTATGTTGTGCCCAACATACCTTTAGAGCTACTCGAGATAGAGTATGAAGAAAAAACCTAAGACTTGAGAGAGCTAGGTTAGAATCTAGACTCGAGAGAGCAAGATTAGAACTACATAAACAAGAGATAGGGACTTAGAGATAAGCTTTGTTTGCCAACCTGCATCGCATGCATTCTAGAGATAGTTATGATATTATGTGGTCGCCTTATTTGTGTGTTTGTCATTTTGTCATCGCATAAATAAGAATAGAGGCTTATGTGTAGGTCCTATAGACTTATTGTATATATCACCTGCGTTCTTGCATTAGAAGCCGTAACATTCGCATCGAGAGATGGTTTACTATCGTATGTGTGTTGCATGATCGCATAGCATGAACGTATCCTAGGCAGTGTTAGCCGAAACCCTTCTCAACCTGTTCACTGCATATTCATCGCATCTTCCGTTTTATCAACTCTTTTCGAACTCCGCCGCATTTGTTTATTTTTATTATCGCAAACAACATTCCCAACAACTACTTGATTTGTTTGGTTACCGCAAAGTCTTCCGAGAAATTACCCCCGCACATTGTTTCTCAAGTCCTGAGTTCGACCCTGGACTTACCAAGAAATTTAGTGGGGTTTACACTTGGATTCCACTGAGAAAACTTAAGTGCTCAACTCATTTTCATCATCGCATTTCATCCATAATTCCACTTCATAAAATAAGCCATCAACCACCCTGAAGGAATTCTTATCAAAGAGAACCTATGAGCAGAAGCAAGATCATTCCAAATATACTGTGACAAAAATACCACATTCACATACATACATACAAGTTATGCATTTCAGAAAAAATTACAACATGCTTTCAACAAATAAAT
This sequence comes from Benincasa hispida, assembly GCF_027475165.1. Lineage (NCBI taxonomy): Eukaryota > Viridiplantae > Streptophyta > Magnoliopsida > Cucurbitales > Cucurbitaceae > Benincasa > Benincasa hispida. The sequence goes on from NC_143488.1 coordinate 85,499,466, forward strand.
AATAAAGGAACAAGAGACTTACCTTTGAAGAACTTTTCCTCCCTTTATCTCTCGCTTTCGTTAATATCGGCAACTCTAGTTGTCACTGTGATTGCTAAGTCAATCGTCCACCAAATCTCGTTGTCGCTCACCACCGCACGGTCTTCTACACGAACAAGCAACAAGGAGGACACCACCACTCAGTGACCCCTGTTATTCTCAAAGTGAGAATCCAATAGGTTTAGGCTCTATTGGATTTGGTAGAGGGAAGGAGGAAAGCACGATCGTATTCAACAACCAAGCAAATGGGAGAGATTTTGTGTCTATCATATAGACGGATGCTTGATCGTTTAGAAAAAGGTGCACAATCGTTTAGGTAATCGTATCTGATCTTTTAGACGATTGTTTAGGTAATCTCGCTCTCACGCGCGATCTTTTAGGTCGCCTGCGCGTGTACACGATCATAGGAAAAATTGAGCTATCGTGTAGGCTCTTGTTAGCTATATGATGGGCAGTGTACAAATCGTGAAGCGATAATTCGATAATTTTGCAAAATGAAAACTATTTTCATTTTATCCTTCAGTTATGAAAACTGAATGCAATCTCACACTTTCACGTACAGCTATGGAGAAAACCACCAACAATTATCTCATAATTGTTTAATTATAAATAAATATAATCATATTATATTTTTAACCTATAGTTTTAATATCACATCATATGCAATATATAAACTATAGTTCTTTTCGCCCCCACTAGATATAAATCATATTTATATTTTTTTCCTCCAATTAATGTATCTCATACATCATGTCAACTATATCATATATAATTGACCAGTTTAATCATATCATATATAATCAAACTCCCTCTTATCAATTTGAACACTTCAAACTGACCCAAAAGCTGATTCTCAACTTGAATCTATTGAGCTACCAAGGGGACCTTATGAACTTGTGGCTTAAAGCTCCAACGGTACGTGAATAGCTGACTAAACTCTTTAGCCACGAGATCCACCATCCGTTAACTGCCAGGCACTTCACTAAAGACTGACAGCTGCACTCTTCTCACCACAGATATATTTATGTGTCCATTGGATATAACCAATCAACAGTAAGATAACCCTTCACAGATGCTCATAAGTACAGCTGGACCAATTTACCATTTTGCCCCTGTAGTTACATCTAACTTCTTAAGTACCACTGATCCCTCTAATGAACAATACAACATAGCCCCACTTCTTAAGTACCATTAATCCCTCTAATGAATAATACAACATAGTCCTACTATATATGGACACCTCTCAGGCTATGAGAAGGTGTGTGGCGCCACATCGTTCAAGTCTTGGAATCAGCCCTTAAGGGAGCAACCTATCTACTTACCCCTGCTTCAAGGAAGGAGTGAATTCCATCTTGTATAGCTAAGTTTCTAGCTCCTAAATTAAATGAATCACCAAAGTGGTAGGTTTGAGTGGGCAATCTGGCCACTCGCACCTATGCAGATCAAAGGACTGCCCTCAAAGGTAGGAGTTCTCAACTCACTCGGGATTAAGATCATGTTACCCATGGTCATCCTAGTGAAGTGAAGTCTCTGTCATGAACAGTGTTATATAACGAGACTATAACACTTCGTGGTCCGGTCTTATACAAACTCTTTTGTATAGGATGCCCCTACTCGCATGACTCCACATGAATGTCCATGATCAGACTATTTGTAGCAAGTCACAACAATTGTAACTCTTCTACAAAGCGGGCCACATCCGTAGTGTCATCAGGATAAGGTTTCCCTCTTGTATCCATATACTATAGACCATTTTGGTTATCACTTAAGGCATGATCTACCTATATGTCTTTACATATATGTTTAAGTGACAATGACGACCAGGGATTTTAGTTTATTGGTTTGTGGTAAAGGAACTAAAACGTCCCATGTTTCATAGACAACAGTGAAGAAAATATCATATATTATTACATCACAAGCGTTTGTTCAATATAGTGTTTACAAACTACAAGACCCAACGAGAGTTTAGGGCATCAATCCCAACACACCCTTCGGTCACTTTTGTCCTAAACCATAGTGTTTATGAAACTCGTCATGTCAGACTGATGTAGAGGTTCTTGTACCTGAAAGAATTGAATTCCTCGCGAAAAGTGTGTGAACGTCGTGCCTTTGATAGTCAATTTTGAAAAATTAAAAACACAAAGAAATAAAACAGAGAAACTAGGATAAACATTTATAATTCACTACTACAAAAATTGTATTACTTGATGTTTTTTCGCAATAAGTGTCAGTGTTACTTGACGTTTTTAAAAATGTCAAGTAATCCAGTGTCAAGAATAAAAGAATTTTTTTACTGGCTAAAAGCGTCAAACTACAATTTACTTGATATGTTATAACTGTCAAGTATATGAGATTTGTTGACTTATTTTAAGTATCAAGTATCTAAATTCTTGACATTTATTATGAATAAGGATTTCAAAACTATTAGAAATTACCTATATAATTACTCTTGTTTTGAGGTCCAACAATCACACTGATATATATAAGACAAAGAATATTCATCAATCAAATAAACGACATTTTCAATATTGTCAACCATATAAACAAATAATATATATTCACAATTTTATGTCAACAACAAAGAAAACTAAATTCCCATCAGTTTAACAACAAAGAAAATCAAGTTCTTCTCCACCATATGAAATTTGATGAATGATGATTACAAAGAGTAATGTTCAAACACTACCATAAACCAAATCAAGAAAAAATATTAAATTTAGTATCGAAGGCTTCATGGTCTTTGATTACCTCGTTAAGTTGGTCATGGATTTGCCAAAGTGAATCACTAATTCAACGGCGTCCAACACCTTCCAACCATTTGTCCAAATGACAAGGTATATTTAGTGATCCTCAAATCATCCGACGACTTCAAAACCAAGTTTTGGATACCCAATCTGCACGATTTAAGAGTAGGGCCTGAGCAAAAGCTTCATCATGTTTGATATATTTGTTAATGGCAGTTTCTTCAGCAACTAGCAAGACATGAAGTTCTTCAATGGAGGTTTGACCATGCATTCTCAGAGATGTACGGAACATATTGTAGTCATCAAAGAGCCCATTTAAACCATAGATCACTAGATCTTTAGTTTCAACAATAACATCAACATTGGCCAGTTTATCTTCAAGTTCTTTAACCTAAACATAGAGGGTAATAGTTTGTAACTCAGACTTCAGATTGATAATGCTAGATCGAAAAGGAGAAAAATAGTGCTTACCAAGAACTTCCCGCAACTCTTTCGAAGAGGTACAACCAACAACATAGGCGAGAGCTGAAGGTGATAAGGTGGCAGTAACTAACGTCATTAGTGCATGATCTTTAGCAATCCAATCTTCAATTTCAAAATCTGATGGCGTAGTAGCCGCTGTTGAAGAAGGTGTCAGTGTCAATTAAAACCATCGATAAAGCTAAATAGTTTGTGCCCATTCAAGATTGATGTAATTTGGAAATTCCAGAGAACAAAACTGGTAGATTCAAGCCTAATAGGACAAGATTACATATATTGGAGAGTAAAAAGATTGGTGAATGCAGAGGTTGATCTTTATTTGTAGAGTCAGCCATGGCGAGAAGAAGGAAGAAGAATCGTGACAATGTTTGAAGAAGAAAGGAATAGTAGAAGGGTGAAGGATCGTGACGTTAGTCAGAGAGAAATCCGATACCATTTAATAATCTTTCACTACATTGAAAGAGTTTTTTCATTATCTCAAATGAATATTACAGAGCAGTATTTATACAGAAAACTTAAATAGAAAAGCTCAAAACTTCCTTAACTAAATTAAAATACAAAATTTAAATCCTAGATTGGTCCCTAGATTTTTAAAAAGTGTTTATTTTGGTCTCTACAATTAAGATTTATTAACTATTTGATGAAGTTGCATCTAACCAGCAAAATGAAGGGAAGTAAAATGTCAATAACCAATATGTCAAAATGTAAAATGATTTTTGAGTTATAGAAAATCACTTTACCACCTAACTCAAAATTGAAACCTACATTTTTTAGCATGACTAACTTATTTGGTAGTCTAGTCATCTAAAAATATAAGTCATCCCATTATTTTGTTTAAGGGTTAACCTAATTTTAGTAGCAGATACTAAAGTAAACACCTTCTAAAAGTTCAATGACTATAATAGATATTTTTAAAAGTTCAAGAATCAAAATAAAACAAGCTTCATGTTTAAGGACAAAAATAGAATTTAAACTAAATAGAAAAGTAACTATTATTTAACAATCCAAACCAATTAGTTAGCTATGATTAACATGAAGCACATGCAACATATGTAGTATTCACCTAATATTATCAAAATTCGTTTCGTATAATTAAAATGATATTTCAAAATGATTTTTAAAATAAGAAAATGATTTTATCACTCTCAAACATGCACACATTGTTGTAGTGATAATAAGAAACTATGGATGAATGAATAACTTTAATTAAAAAAAACGTGAGATTAAATTGTTTGAGAAATGAGATTTTAAAATCATAATTGGTTTTAAATTCCATGTGAATTTGTTTAAAATCATAACTAACTTAAAATCTTTCAATATAAGTTTAAAACATGAGTTAAAATAATTAGGCTAGTAACTATTTTGTTTTTTATTTTAGATTTTTAAAATTAAATCTATTTCCCCACATTATAATTTACATATTTGTTTAAGTAGAATGATTAATTTCTTAGCAAATTCTAAATTTTATTTGTTTAAAATATGATTTGCATATTATTTAGTTTTCTTAGATAAAAAAAAGAAGGAATTTAGTGGTAAAAATAATATTTATAGAATTAACTTTAAAAATAAAAATAAAAAACAAAATAATTACCTAATCGTGTCAAAATTGGTTTAGTTAGATTTTATTTGGTTTTTAGTTAAAATAAGATAGATTTTGATAATAGATTTAATGATAATTGAGAGAAATTTTATATGAGATTTTGAAAATGGTGAGGTTCATCCGTTTCTTAGTGTGTAGGCAAAACAAAACATATACCCCGTCTTCCCTTCTCTTCTCTTTAGCATTGACAGGAAAAAAAAAAAAAAGGTTCAGTCCTTTGATCTCCTTCTTCTTCTTCCTTATTCTCAACTCTAATGGCGACCTCAAAACCCCAAAGGTCACCTGAGGAGGTCGAAGACATTATCCTTCGAAAAGTCTTCCTCGTTTCTCTCACCGATTCTTCCGATTCCGATTCCAGAATCGTCTATCTCGAGCAAACCGCTGCCGAACTCCTAAGCGAGGGCAAACAATTGAGGATTTCAAGAGATATTATGGAGCGCATCATAATCGATCGTCTTTCCGGAAATTTCCCCTCCGCCGAACCCCCTTTTCAGTACCTAATCGGCTGCTACCGTCGAGCTCACGACGAGAGTAAGAAAATCGCTTCCATGAAGGATAAGACTCTGCGCTCTCATATTGAAATTTCCCTCAAGCAAGCCAAGAAGTTGACGATTTCGTATTGTAGGATTCATTTGGGGAATCCCGAATTGTTTTCGGGTGCCGATTTAGGTACTCCTAACTCCAACACTTCGCCTTTGCTTCCTTTGATTTTCTCTGAGGTTGGAAGCTCCATGGATGGATTTGGGGCTAGTACCAGTGTTGGTGGAGCCTTTCAGTGCCCTCCGGGTTTCCTGGAGGAGTTTCTTCGTGACCCGGATTTTGATACATTAGACCCCATCTTGAAGGGATTATATGAGGATTTAAGGGGTAGTGTCCTTAAAGTTTCTGCTCTTGGGAACTTCCAGCAGCCCTTAAGAGCACTTAGGTTTCTGGTCAGCTTTCCTGTTGGTGCTAAGTCTCTTGTCAAACATCCTTGGTGGATTCCCACTGGTAAATATTCCAATGGGCGTGTCATTGAGATGACAAGCATTTTGGGGCCTTTCTTCCATGTCAGTGCTCTGCCTGACCATGCCATTTTTAAGAGCCAACCTGATGTTGGGTGAGTGTTTATTAATGTGTTCTGAGGTTTTCTTTCTTTATGTACATTGGTTCTGTTCTGATCAGTGAATGTCTTGTTGGGAACTTCAGGCAGCAGTGCTTTTCAGAAGCATCAACTCGTAGACCAGCTGATTTACTATCTTCATTCACTACAATTAAGACAGTCATGAATAACTTATATGATGGCATTGCGGAAGTTCTTCTCTCCCTTCTTAAGAACACAGAGACCCGTGAAAATGTTCTTGAGTATCTTGCAGAGGTGATAAATAGAAACTCATCAAGGGCTCATATACAGGTACTTTAATATGAGTTTAGTGGTGTCAACTGTACATCACGAGTTTGGTTATTGTCAACTTGTAGCCATATTCAATGTTCTTTATTTCAAAAGAATGATTTAGTTTTAAGCTCAAAGGTCGATGTTTTATTTGTATTTTTATGTTTATCTTTCTTTTTGGTGACTATAGAGAAATGTTGATGAATGGTAACATCTAACAATCTATGCAATACATTTTCTTTTTGAAGGTTGACCCTCTCTCCTGTGCAAGTTCGGGCATGTTTGTTAATCTCAGTGCCATCATGCTACGTCTCTGTGAGCCATTTCTAGATGCAAACTTGACCAAAAGGGATAAAATTGATCCAAAATATGTATGTTATAGTAACCGCTTGGAGTTAAGGTAAGAGGATTTTGTTTTCTTGCTGATCTTATTGTTCGTAATTGACCTATTACAAGTTTTCTTAAATGTGGGTATGTAATCGTCAGAGGATTAACTGCTCTACATGCTTCATCGGAAGAAGTTACCGAATGGATTAACAATGGTACTCAGTTGAGAACTGATAACTCTGGGCAGTCCAGCGACAGTGAAAGTCGCTTGCTACAATCACAAGAAGCTTCCAGTTCTGGCAGTAATGCTACTCTTGGATCTTCTACTGCAAAAGCAAGATTGAGTAGTGATAAAACTAGGTACCCTTTCATATGTGAGTGCTTCTTTATGACTGCAAGGGTGCTGAATTTGGGCTTGTTAAAAGCATTTTCAGACTTCAAGCATTTAGTACAGGTAGCTATAAATCATGCATTGGTGGATAAATGAAATGCCGCATACAATTTTCTGATTTTTTTGGTTAATAATTTATATTCATTTTATATTTTTGTCTTTCATTTGTTCTGTTTGATGGACCTTTTCAATTCAATTAATTTTTTGTTCAGGATATATCTAGGTGTGAAGATACACTGTCCACGCTTAAAGCCATGCAGGGACAAGGGCCTGCCCCACAGCTTGAAATGGATATAGCTCGCCTTGAGAAGGAAATAGAGTTGTATTCACAGGAAAAGCTTTGTTATGAAGCTCAAATACTGAGGGTATATTTCTGTTTCACCCTTTATTTGAATTGGGTTATTGAATGTTGCATTATTGAATTTTGGGAAAAAATAATATTACACATTTACACTATACTTGGCTAAGTGAATCAATTTTAACTTAACCTTTTATTTTGTAAAATTGAACTTTAAACTTGAATTAGTGTTGAAAACTAAATTAGAAAATTGCTCAAGAACCAATCGATAAATCATGCAAACTCAACCCAAAAACTGAAACTTGAAATTCATCAATCAAGCTACGAAATCAAGTAGGTAAGAACCTCCCACCTAACAATAAGATGGTGAAACCCAGCTAAAAACCATCCAAAGCGATTATATAAATCAATATCCACCAAAAAAGTCTCATAAATCACAAGAATGCTCAGTACCCCCGAGGGGTGGCTCTGTTGGCAATGGCTTGGGGTCTCTTGGTCATATTGACTTAGAGGTCCCAAGCTCAAACCTTCAAGGAGAGCTTAATACTAAAAATACTTGTTGTCTCCCCAGTTTAGGCCTTGGGCCAGGCGCAGGTACCCCTGAGCATAGAGGAGCAAAGCAATGACTCTCGGTTATCAAAGAAAAGGAAAGAAAAGAAAAGAAAAAAGATACAATAAGAATGCTCATTTGAGTTTAGTGTTCATTTGGATGAATTAAAGGTAAAGTGAGTTTTAAGAAAAAGCTCCACAATTTGACCCATTGGCATAAAAAAAAGAAAATTTCCCTACACTTTTCTTGCCTCTAGTCTTGGCAAGTCCACTTGTAGGGGACTTGCAGGTAGGGTGATGTGGCATTGGAACCTTAATGATCGATTGATCGCTGTAATGATATGAACTTTGCTAGCTAATTTATACCATTTTTACTCATAGAATTTGTTTAACATATGAAGCCTTTCATGGGCAGTAAGAGAGCAACAATAATTACTCGTGTTGAATCACCCTATTTTAGCTCGGAAGCTTTCATTCTTTTATTTATTTATTTATTTATTATTATTATTATTGAAATAGAAAGGAAAGAAACGACACAAGGAGTTTACGTGGAAAACCCTAATTCAGGGAAGAAAAACCACGATGGAAGAAGTTTTATTATTTTAATGTCATGCTTACAAGAGACCCCAACCTCAGATATAAATAGGATGAGGAGAAACCCTAATTTAGTAAATATAGAGTAAACTACAAAAACTCCCTTAGGGCTAATTCAGCATATTTCAACACCCCCCTCAAGTTGGGGCGTAGATATCGGCAAGCCCCAACTTGCTAATACAAGCTTCAAACGTCTGTCTCGATAACCCTTTCGTAAGAACATCTGCAACTTGTTGGACTGCATAGGGAATACAGATAACTCCACGGTCTAACTTCTTTTTAATAAAATGCCCGTCAATTTCCACGTGTTTGGTTCTATCATGTTGCACTGGATTATTAGCAATACTGATGGTAGCCTTATTATCACAATACAATTTCATGGGACCCGAACTACTCTGGTGAAGATCAGACAAAACTTTCTGCAACCAGATTTCTTCACACACTCCCAGACTCATAACTCTATACTCTGCCTCAACACTACTTCCAGCCACTACACCCTGTTTTTTATTCTGCCAAGTCACCAAATTTTCCCACACAAAGGTACAGTATCCTGAGGTTGACTTTCTATCAGTCACAGATCCGGCCCAATCTGAGTCAATATACGCCTCGATGCTCCGTGTGTCATATTTTTTGAACACTAAGCCCTTCCCAGGGGTAGACTTCAGGTATCTCAAAATTCGAGTCACTGCTTCCATGTGCTCCTCATATGGATTCTGCATGAACCGACTTACCACACTCACAGCATAGGAGATGTCGGGTCTAGTATGAGATAAGTAAATCAGTTTTCCTACCAGGTGTTGATACCTCTCCTTATTCACAGGAACTCCTTCCGAAATGCTTTTCAGTTTGCCATTGACCTCAATAGGAGTGTCAATGGGTTTGCATCCGGTCATTTCTGTTTCCGTCAACAAGTCCAGAGTGTATTTCCGTTGAGATACAGATATTCCTGCTTTTGATCTCGCCACTTCCATCCCGAGAAAATACCTCAGACTATCAAGATCCTTGATTTCAAATTCGCTTGCCATCCTTTGTTTCAGCTTAGCAATTTATGTCGTGTCATCTCCTAATAAAATGATGTCATCAACATACACCACTAACACAACAATCTTCCCTAAAGGTGATTTTTTGGTAAACAAGGTATGATCAGAATGCCCATGAACAAACCCTTGGGACTTAACAAACACTGTGAACCTATCAAACCATGCCCTAGGGGACTGCTTCAACCCATATAAGGACTTCCTAAGTTTGCAAACATGATTCCTAAACTTAGCTTCGAAACCTGGAGACGGACTCATGTAAACCTCCTCTTCTAACTCACCATTCAGGAAGGCATTTTTTACATCCAGTTGATGTAGGAGCCAATCTTTATTTACGGCAACAGACAGAAGAACACGGATCATGCTTAACTTAGCCACTGGGGAAAATGTTTCTGAATAATCAATCCCATATGTCTGAGTGAACCCTTTAGTAACTAACCTGGCCTTATATCTCTCGAGCGTTCCGTCAGACTTATACTTCACTGTGAACACCCATTTGCAACCAACTATTTTGTGACCTCTAGGGAGAGCTACTAACTCCCAAGTCTTATTTGTCTCAAGAGCTCTCATTTCTTCCATTACTGCCGCTTTCCACTCGGGAACTTCCATGGCTGCATGTACACTGGTAGGTATTGCTAGAGCATCCAGTTAGGTAGTGAAAGCCTTAAAACTAGGAGATAAGTTACTATAGGTCAGAAAACTATGCAGAGGGTACTTTGTACATGACTTGGTTCCTTTCCTCAGAGCAATTGGCATATCTAGAGTGGTATCATAATTGCCAGTTTTCGTCGGTCTCTCTCCGGTATCAGACTTCTGAGACAATTCTGCATCTTCTTGAGGACTTATTATCTCCTAAAATTTCAACCTTCTCTGAGTTCGTCTCATCATTTTCTATGTTCCCAGACTTCTCTTCAAGAATCTCCTCTGAAACAACAGGATCTTGAACTTGAGCTGGTTCCGATGCTTGGACACTTTCCGATGGAACATCAAGGGTTTCCTGAGTTTCCTTTCTGAGATTCTTCCTATAATATGTTATCCAGGGCACTTATCTAGTAGGAAGGACAGACACTGGAATAGCAGGAGCAGAATTAGGTTCGAGACTAGGTAGACTGGATTCAGGAATATTAGGACTAGGCTCAAGATTGAAGCTAATAGGTACAGAGTATGTGGAACTGTTGGTCTCTTCACTTGTGGTCTCCCCCTGAAGATGACTAATGGGAAAGAACGGTTTATCTTCAAGGAACGTGACATCCATAATGACAAAGTATTTTCCGGAAGATGGGTGAAAGCATTTATAGCCTCGCTGATGAAGGGGATACTCGACAAACACACAGTTTTGAGCTCGTGAGGCAAACTTAGTCCGGTGTGGACCATGAGTATGAACAAAAGCTGTACACCCAAACACACGAAGAGGAACCTCAGGAATAAGACAAGTAGACTGGCAGGACTCTTTGAAGCACTCAAGAGGTATTTGAAACTTTAGAACTCGTGAAGGCATCCTATTAATGAGATGGGCTACGATAAGCACTGCATCTCCCCACAGGTACGAAGGGAGAGATGCTGGAATCATCAAGGAGCGAGAAACTTCAATGAGATGGTGATTTTTCCGTTCAGCCACCCCGTTTTGTTGTGGAGTATACACACACGAGTTTTGATGGATGATCCCTTTTGATGCTAGGAATTCCTGGAGGGTGTGATTGACAAACTCACGACCATTGTCACTCTGAAGAATGACAATCTTTGTGTTGAACTGTGTTAATATAGTGGCATAGAATTGTTTGAAGGTAGGTGGAACCTCAGACTTATCAGCAAGGAGATATACCCATGTAAGTCGGGTATGATCATCGATGAAAGTTACAAACCACCATTTACCAGACAGGGTAGAGATGTTTGAGGGACCCCAAACATCACTGTGGATTAGGTGGAAAGGCTGGGTAGGTTTATAGGGTTGAGAAACAAAAGACACACGAGGTTGTTTAGCACGTATATAGGCATCACAAGATAATGACATCACAAGATAACGAAGAAATATTCACATTATGGAATAAGTGGGGAAACAAATATCGCATATATTGAAACTTGGATGTCTAAGACGAAAATGCCACAATAAATAATCTTTTTTAGGCATAGTAAAAGAGGATAAAAGGCTAGTCCTAAACAAGTTCCTGGAGGAAGCATCTTCAGAAAGGAAATAGAGGCCTCTATCATATCGGGCAGTGCCAATCGTCTTCCCCGAGCTCAAGTCCTGAAACAAAGCAGCATCTAGTGAGAAGACAACTCTACAGGTAAAATCTTTTGTTATTTTACTTATTGATAACAAGTTGTAAGAAATTTTGGGCACATGTAGGACATTTTGTAGAATTAATCCCTGAAATGGTGATAGTCTGCCTTTTCCAGCAACAAGAGCGAAGGACCCATCCGCAATTTGAATCCTCTCATTTCCAGCGCTTGGATAGTATGAGAGAAATCGATCGGATGAGCCAGTCAAGTGATCGATCGCTCTTGAATCTAGAATCCATAACTCATTCCCTTCAACAAGGAAACTAAAAGATTGAGGGTTACTTGATTGAGCAACTGTTTCGATCCCTATGGTACCTGAATCACCCGGGTTGGTCATTGGAGGCTGTGTCTGAGGTTGTGTGGCCCCCTCAACCAATTCACTCACTAGAGCACGACCAGATTTCGACTTGTCATTTGGAGGGTGACGTTTACCATTTGGAGGTCGACCATGCAGTTTTCAGCATTGATCCTTCGTGTGGCACTGTTTTTTACAATGCTCACATACTGGGGGTGTTTTACTATTCTGCTTGTCACCATCAGATCCAGCAGATTTCACCCTAAAGGCAGCTGACTCTACAGTGGTAACACCCGGCCCATTCATTGCACTTGATCTATCTTCTTGCAATCTAACCTCTGAACAAACCTCCACGAGAGACAGTATTGGTTTCTGCCCTAGTATTTGACTCCAAACTATATCAAATTTGGGGTGCAACCCCGCAAGAAAATCATCGCTCAACCTCTTCTATCTTCGAGTACTGAATTCCATCTTGTGGGCAGTTCTAGATGATCTCTCGATATAGATCCATTTCTTGCCATAACAAAGACATCTTGTTGAAGTATGACGTTACATCCATGCTCCCTTGTTTGCATTCATGAACCTGTTTACGTAGAGTATACAGGCGGGATGCGTTCTGACGCCTCGAATATAACCGTCGGACTGCATCCCAAATATCTCGGGCAGTGGCTGAATAGAGTAAAGGTTTCCCAATTTGTGGTTCCATGCTATTGACCAACATTGAGCAGAGCAATGAATCCTCTACCTTCCAGACACGCTCTTGAGGATCCCAGGATTCGGTCGTGGTATCTCTCTAGTCAAGTATCCAAACTTATGGCGTCCCTCAAAAACCATTTTAATTGTTTGGGACTAAGAGAAATAATTTTGTTCATTTATCTTCTCTCCCGTGATCATTCCTGCAGAGTTTCCTATAATCTCAGATAAAAGATTAGTAGTAGGAAGAGTAGGAAACATTGTTATCGGATTTTCTGAATAAATCAAGGAAGAATCATGGCCATTCAATCTGGCTCCGAGAGCGGCCATTTGTTGTTGGAGTTCCCCATGAGATTCAGATCTGGGGTGTTTTTGTCCATAGGTCATGGAATTTTCTTCAACGGAATCGCCCATTCGAAACTGAGGTTGAACTGGGTACACATGAGGAAGAGGCTGTCCACCATGGTACTGTGAGGAGGCTATTGCTGGAATTCCACTGGCGCAAAATACGGTGGCCCGTGATCGGCGTTGCTCCCAGATGGCTATGATGGTGGGTAACGGCCAGAGGGCTCGGCAATTGGCTGCGAGGTTGAAGAAAACACGTCGATCTGACTTGACCCGGCAGCTGGAGCGAACCCACGGCCATCTGGAGCGAACCCGATCGTGTGCAAAGTCGAAGGACCCCCATCGGCGATGTTTGAGTGGAACGGGCTCGTACGTTGAGTCTGGGAGATGTTCGGCGTGCCGGCTAGAGCGAACCCACCAGAGCCCCGTGTCGATCGCGATCCAAGTCGAGTCTGAGGTCCGAGATGCACGGCGACTGGGTTGGTGATGCTCGACGATTGAAGCTGTCCAAGGTGCGTGCTGACTGGGTTGTTGAAGTCTGGCAGCGGGGCTCCAGATGGGTTGGGTTGCGCTGGGTTTAAGATGGTTCGGAGATATCGATCAACGACTGCTTGAACACAGCCACATTAGTCTTGTTTGCTAGTGTACCTTCACCTATCAAGTTTGATGACTGAGTTTCTTCTATCGGGGCTAGGGTTTCATCACCTTACTTTGATACCATATTGAAATAGAAAGGAAAGAAACGACACAAGGAGTTTACGTGGAAAACCCTAATTCAGGGAAGAAAAACCACGATAGAAAATATTTTATTATTTTAATGTCATGCTTACAAGAGACCCCAACCTCAGATATAAATAGGATGAGGGGAAACCCTAATTTAGTAAATATAGAGTAAACTACAAAAACGCCCTTGGGGCTAATTCAACATATTTCAACAATTATTTTTATATATATATAATTTATGATTTTTGAGATTTTGAAATCTTCATTTGTAATTTTTTTTTTATTATTATTATTTTTTTATATATATAATGAGTTTGATTGCAATTAGTGAATTGAAATTGAATGGATACTATAAGACCTACAAGTTCATCCTTTGTGTAATTATTATATCCTCAACCTTCCTCATCTACTGGAAGCTATCATTGTATATACACATCTGCAGTTTCCTTCACCATCTTTATTTGAAAATTTAAAGATAATATTTACACCAAAAAATGTGATCTTTATTTTTGCTACAAAACATTTGATTCCCAGTTGAGATCGTTCTTGATCTTGAATTGAATTAGGAACTTGAGAGATAATTTTAACCTTTATGAACTTGATTGTGGTTGATTTTTGGGTATATCAGTTGACCGTATGTTTGTAACTGACCGTTGCCAACAATGGTGGTTATTTTTTTGTCCTCTTTACAGGATGGGACACTAATCCAGCAAGCTCTTACTTTCTATCGATTGATGGTTGTCTGGTTAGTTGGTTTGGTTGGTGGATTTAAAATGCCTCTTCCATCAACTTGCCCAATGGAATTTGCATCCATGCCAGAACATTTTGTGGAAGATGCGATGGAATTGCTTATATTTGCTTCTCGGATTCCAAAAGCTTTGGATGGTATCAATTTGGTATTTAACTGATCCTAATCAATTCTTGCATATCTTAAAGCTGAGCATCTGTCCTGTTGTGTGGAAAATTTTTATATTTTGTTTTCATTTTGACAGGATGATTTTATGAACTTCATTATTATGTTCATGGCAAGTCCAGAATATATCAGAAATCCTTACTTAAGAGCAAAGATGGTTGAAGTTCTGAATTGCTGGATTCCTCGTAGAAGGTTATTTTACGTGCTTGATATATACATATATTGATCAATTAATATTTTTTCTGTGCTCATTTTGAAGTTGAGTACGGGTTTCTTGTTTACATGCAGTGGTTCATCTGTAACAGCAACATTATTTGAAGGCCACCAACTATCGCTCGAGTATCTTGTTAGGAATCTTTTAAAACTCTATGTAGACATTGAGTTCACTGGTTCGCATACGCAGGTACAGCACGGTTGAACAGCTAACTTAAATGTAGGCAAAGGCAATTGTTCTGTTTTCAGAGAGAGCTCGGCTCCTTTTTCCATGTGTTTCTGTATAATATTCTATTAATCTTGCACTAATTATTCTATGAACGCTTGAAATGATTTTATTAGGAACCAAGGTAGTATGGGATGTCTTTGTCCCACATTGGTTAGAATGGGATGACCAATGTGGTACTTAAGTGACTTGGCTCTCCCACCAATAGCTAGCTTTTGGGATGTGGTTCTGTAAGACTCTTCGATTCCCTGCACAGAAACAACTAACAAACATAGAACAAAAGAAGAAGAGAATAGAGAATAATAGGGCAAAACAATGGTTGTTTCTTTATTTATATACTTCCTCTTCAAGACTCAACATAGACAAAGAAATTCCCCTGCAATTCCTTCCCAAAATACACAAGCACTCTTCCCTCTAAAACTCTCGAGGCTAACGACCAAAAAAGGAAAATATCACTCCCAGCACCTTTGAGAGAGTCGGGCATTTCTCTCCAACAAAAAGCCTGCTCAGCTTTTACCAAATTTTTCTCTGACCTCCTCCCTTACCATTGTTGTCCTTTATAACCTCATCCCCTACTCAACATTCCCTTCCCTTGCTCCCATAGATGATTGTTCATTTCCCTTTTTACCCCTTCGTTTATATGTATAAATAATTTGTGGTCTTACAATACCTCCCCTCTCGAAGTGAACTTTGTCCTCAAGGTGGAAATGAGGAAACTGTTGGTTCATGATCCGCACATCTTCCCAAATAGCTTCATTCTCAGTCGGTCCATTCCATTTGACAAGCCACTCGTTGGTAGCTAAGTCTCCATTCCATCTTACTCCCAAGACTGTCTCCAGAATCGTTTGCAGCTCAAATTCTTCTGTCAGGATGGGTGGATGTTGTTGGATTTGATGGCCTTGACCCAACTTCTTCTTCAATTGCGATATATGGAACACATTGTGGATTGCAGCTTTAGCCGGTAAGGCTAATTTATAAGCAACTTCCCCCACTCGTTCGACTACTTGATAGGGACCATAGAATGTTGGTGCCAACTTCTCACTCCTCTTCTTTGCTAAGGATTTCTGCCTGTAGGGTCGTAGTTTCAAATAAACCTCTTCCCCAATTTCAAAAGTCAACTATCTTCGGTGTTTGTCTGCTTGTTTCTTCATTCAGTTTTGCGTAATGACTAAGTTTTCCTTTAGGGCATTGAGGGCTAGGTCACGTTCTTGTAGCTGCTGTTCTACCGAGTTGTTGGAGGTTTTCCTATCTCCATATGTGACTAGGGGTGGAGGAGGCCTTCCATAGACTGCTTGATATGGGGTTGTCTTAATAGAGATGTGAAAGGTCGTGTTGTACCATAGTACCCAAGCTATCCACTTGTTCCATTTCGTCGGTTGTTCATTACAAAAACAGCGTAGATAGGTCTTAAGGTAGCGGTTCACTCTCTCAGTTTGTCCATCTGTTTGGGGATGGAACGAAGTACTTCTCTTCAGTTGAGTCCCCATGGTCGTGAACATCCCCCTCCAAAAGTTACTCAAGAATATTTTATCTCTATTTGTTAAAATTGATAAGGGGACTCCATGGTGTCAAACCACTTCTTGGATAAATATTTCAGCTACTTGTTTGGCCGAGAAGGGGTGTTTGAGGGGTATGAAGTGTGCATACTTACTTAAACGGTCCACTGCCATCATTATGGAATCATAACCCCCTGCTTTCGGTAATCCTTCCACAAAATCCATGCTCCAATCTTCCAAAACCAGACAAGGAATGGGAGGGGTTGTAATAAACCAGCCGAAGATAGAGCGTCACATTTGTTTCTTTGGCAGATTTCACATCCTTCCACGTATTTCTTCACGTCCGTTTTCATCCCTTGCCAATATAATTCTCGGCTCATCCTTTTATAGGTCCTTAAGAATCCGGAGTGTCCACCTAACACTGAATCGTGGAATGTATGAAGTAACGAAGGAATCAAACTAGACCTTCGAGAGAGTACCAACCTGTTTTTATATGTCAATCTGTCATGTTGCCATTTGTATTTCGGTTTCCCCTCCGGATTTTCCTTCAAAATGGCAATGATCTTTTGAAGTTCTTCGTCCTCCTCAACCTCTTTGAGTGCTACCTCAATATTGATTATAGTTGGGGCTGACATGACACACAATTCCACAGAAGCCGGCACCCTAGACAATGCATTCGCCACCTTGTTTTGCAGGCCTGGTTGATATAGGATCTCAAAGTCGTACTCGAGTAGCTTTGTCAACCATCGTTGGAACTGGGGTTTGTACTTGTTGCTCAATCAGAAACTTTAAAGCTTTTTGGTCTGATATCACCGTGAATTTGCTTCCCAGTAGGTAGTGTCTCCATTTCTGTAAGGCTAGGACTACAACCATCAATTCCTTCTCATATATGGACTTGGCTTGAGCCCTTGCTGATAGTTTCTGACTGAAGTAGGCTATAGGCTTCGATTCTTGCGATAGCACATCTCCTAACCCAAATCCAGAAGCATATCAGTTTCTATTACAAAGGTCTTGGAGAAGTCAGGGAGGGCTAATATCGGAGCTGCCACCATGGCTTGCTTCAACTTTTCGAATGCCTGAGTGGCTTCCTCGCCCCACCTGAATGAATTCGTCTAAAGGAGCTTGGTAAGGGGGTGCAATGCTTCCATCTAAAGGAGCTTGATAAGGAGGGCTGCAATGCTTCCATATCCTTGAACAAATCTCCTATAATACCTTGTGAGCCCTAAGGATCCCCTCAGTTTGGATACATTTTGTGGCTGGGGCCATTCTCTCATCACTTTGATCTTCCCATCATCCACTTCCACCCCTCGGGGTGATATCCAATGGCCTAAATATTGGACCCTGGTTTGGCAGAATGTGCATTTTTTTTCGATTGACATACAGCCGGTGATCACGAAGGATGTTGAATACAACTCCCAAATGTGTCTCATGAGTTGATATGTCCGGACTGTACACCAGAATGTCGTCAAAGAAAACTAGGACAAATCTACGAAGGAATGGTTGAAATACCTGGTTCATGAGCGATTGGAAGGTGGCCGGGGCATTTGTGAGACCAAAGGGCATCACTAAGAACTCGTAGTGGCCTTCATGATTCCTGAAAGCTGTCTTTTCAATGTCCACCTCACTCATTCTGATCTGGTGGTAACCCGACCTTAGATCGAGTTTAGAATAAATCGCCGCTCCATGCAATTCATCTAGCAGCTCTTCGATTACTGGTATGGGGAACTTATCAACCACAGTCGCTTGGTTTTGCTTCTGGTAGTCGACACAAAATCTCCACCCACCATCTTTCTTCTTCACCAACAGAACAGGGCTGGAGTAGGGGCTGCGGCTTGGTCGTATGATTCCGACCTTGAGCATCTCTTACACTAACTTTTCAATCTCCTCTTTTTGGTTATGGCCATATTTGTAGGGTCTCACATTAATTGGCTTTTGATCTGGACTTATCAAGATGCGGTGGTCAATTGCTCTTCTAGGGAGAAATGTTGTGAGTTCTTCGAATATGTCTAGGTTTTGCTTCAATAGGGCTCTGATCATGACTGGTAGACTTTTATCTTCATTTGGTTCGATCATCTCCTCATCTCCTTCCTCATTCTCGAATTCGAAGTTATGGAATTCTATTAGAAATCCTTGATCCTCCGCTTGCCAGGTTTTTGTTAATGCTTTGAAGGACACCTCTGCCTTGGTCAATGATGGATCACCTCGCAGCATGACTTGTGATTCCCTTGCCAAGAAAGACATGGTTAGCGATGGCCAATGAACTCCCATAAACCCTGTTGTGTATAACCATGGCATCCCTAACACCAGGTCCATTTGTCCTAGATCGATTGCCAGGAAATCTGCCTTTACAGTCAGGTTGGGAAGCTTCAATTCTACTGCTCTGTATAAACCTTCACCTCGTATGGTTGCACCATTCCCAATCATCATCGAGAAGTTTTTCTTGTTCAATGGAAGTTACAACTCTTCCACTATCTTTTGGTGAAGGAAGTTGTGGGTTGCTCCACAATTGATCAACACTACCACTTCTTTCCCCTTCATTTTTCCTTTCAACTTCATTATGCCTTGGGCAGACAGCCCACACATAGACCTCAACGTGATCTCTGCCGTCTCCTCTGTTTCTAGGTCTTCGTTTCCTCTCGGTTCCTCTCCTTCCTCCCCTTCTCCAGTTGTTTCCTCTCTTTCGTTGGTAATAAACAACATTAACTCGCGGTTTTCCTTAGCTTTGCATTGATGTCCAGGTGCATACTTCTCATTACATCTAAAACATAGTCCCTTATCAAGTCGGTCCCGAAATTCACTGTTAGAGAGGTGCTTCATCGGTGGGTCCTTCCTCATGAGGTTGCCCTTCATAGGTAGTGTTATGCGTTTAGTCGCCTGAGTCTCTAGTATTTTCCCGCTCTTTCTGTTTGTTGTCACACTCTCCTTCACTTGGGCTTCCTTATTGCCTGGCCCAACTACCCCTAGGTTTGCTAAAGCTAACTTTAGGGCCATGTTTCTATCGCTCACCAGCTGGGCTTCGTGTATACATTCTTCCAAGGTGTTTGGCCTTCTACTGATAACCTCTGCTCTCAACGTTGGTTCCAGCCCATTTATGAAAGTATCCTTGAGAACATCTTCGGCCAGGTCAGGCAGGGGGGTTGAGTATGTCATAAACTTCTTCACGTAGTCCGTATACGATCCTTCTTGCTTTATCCTTAACAACCTCGCGCCAAGACTTCCTTCTCCGGTAGGTCTGAAATATTCAAACATTCTCCACTTTAGCTCCTCCCAAGTATTGATTGCTTTTCGGTTGTGGCTCCATCGGAACCAGTCGACTTCATCTAGCCCAAAACTGATGACTGCTACCTTCACCTTCTCCTGATCGGACAACTCGTGAATCTCAAAATAATGCTCAACTCTGTACACCCATGATTCTAGGTTCTCTCTAGCGAACACAAGTATCTCTAACCTTTTGTATTTGCTTCTATCGGCTCCTCCCCCTCCATTCTGGGTGTTGAATCGGCCTCGTCGATCTTTCCAAGCTTCATTCCTTGTCCTTCAGTTGTTCCCGATTCTTCAGCCTTTCGAGCAACATTTCTCTCTCTCATCTCCTCCGTGAGTTTTTCTATGTTCTTACAAAGTCCCATCAGCATCTCCTTCATTTCGGAGACTTCTTTCTCGTTTTTTTCCATTCTTTCCTCTATTTGTTTTTGAGCCATAGCTCGTGTTCGCCCCAGGATGAAGCAGGCTTTGATATCACTTGTAAGACTCTTCGATTCCCTACACAGAAACAGCTAACAAACACAGAACAAAAGAAGAAAAGAACAGAGAATAATAGGGCAAAACAATGGTTGTTTCTTTATTTATATACTTCCTCTTCAAGACTTAACATAGACAAAGAAACTCCCTTGCAATTCCTTCCCAAAATACACTAGCACTCCCTCTAAAACTCTCGAGGCTAATGACCAAAAAAAGGAAAATATCACTCCCAGCACCTTTGAGAGAGCCGGGCATTTCTCTCCAACCAAAAAGCCTGCTTAGCTTTTACCAAATTCTTCTTTGACCTCCTCCCTTACCATTGTTGTCCTTTATAACCATCTGGTGGTCCCCTACTCAACACTCCCTTCCTTTGCTCCCATAGATGATTGTTCAATTCCCTTTTTACTCCTTCGTTTGTAAGTATAAATAATTTGTGGTCTTATAGGTTCTCCAAGGTGCTTAAGTACCTAACAATGGTATCAGAGTCGGTTGTCGACGTTCTGGAGTGGAACCAGGGGAGGGTTCTGACCGGGTGTGGCAGAGTGAAGTACAGCCGGAGCAGTCGTTGGGACGTCAACTTTTCGGGGATGGGGTATTATTAGGAACCAAGGTAGTATGGGATGCCTTTGTCCCACATTGGTTATAATGGGATGACCCAAAAGCTAGCTAATTGGGATGGGAGAGCCAAGCCACTTAAGTACCACATCGGTCGTCCCATTCTAACCAATGTGGGACAAAGGCATCCCATACTATCTTGGTTCCTAACAGATTTATGCTTTTATCAAGTTCAAAGCTGATCCTGCAGGATATTAGAATGTATACGATGCAATAACAAAAATGACTAATGACTTACATTCAAAAATAACAAAATAAGCTGCCCTCTTGTTCAAGATCTTAAAATTAGTCTAGGAAACGTTTTGGATATTATTTTAAGGCTATGTGTTATCATTTTTTTTAAGGCTATGAGACCTTCATTTTGTCTACTCAAATTGAGATTGAGTTATTGTTACGCCTGATCCAATTTTGAGGAATTGGGAATTTTCAACGTTGCTTGACCGGTCTTCTTTCCTCGGCTGCAGTTTTATGACAAGTTCAACATCCGTCATAATATTGCCGAACTTCTCGAGTACCTTTGGCAGGTTCCTAGTCATCGCAATGCTTGGAGAATGGTAAAGTTCTTCCTGTTCCTCCGTGTAATTTTTTAGTTGATTGGCGTTATGGCTCTATCTTTTACATGTCATTTCCCTTAATTTGCCATCCCAGATTGCCAAGGAAGAAGAGAAGGGCGTCTACTTGAATTTCTTGAACTTCCTAATCAATGATAGCATTTATCTTCTTGATGAAAGCCTTAATAAGATTCTTGAACTTAAAGAGCTTGAAGCTGAAATGTCAAATACCGCAGAATGGGAACGGAGACCTGCTCAAGAGAGGCAGGAGAGAACTCGGCTGTTTCACTCCCAAGAGAATGTTGGTTTGATGACCCTTCTATGAATGCACCTTGTCAACTGTTGTAAATTACTCTCAAAGCCTTGATATTGATCTTGAATTTTGAGTATCTGGTTCTATCATTATTTGATATTCTCAGATCATTCGAATTGATATGAAATTAGCAAATGAGGACGTGAGCATGCTGGCATTTACTTCAGAGCAAATCACGGCTCCTTTCCTACTTCCGGAGATGGTACTCTCCCACTGTTGCCCACAAAGCATACTTTCTATGCGTTTTCACTACAGTTTCCTCTTTATTTTATCACATTTGGTAATTATGCTTCCAATTTTTCCTTACAGGTTGAAAGGGTGGCCAGCATGCTTAATTATTTTCTCCTACAACTTGTTGGTCCTCAGCGAAGATCTCTTAGTCTGAAAGACCCTGAAAAGTATGAATTCCGTCCAAAAGAGTTGCTTAAGCAGGTACGTGAAAATTAGATTCTAGTTTCTATTATTATAGGCAACTAGATTATTCCATCTTCTAATGTGACATTAGCGTAAATAGACGTAATTGTTGTCTTGTAATTTGTCTGTACTTGAGGGAGTGGTAGCATGATTGGATTATTTGTTCATGTAATCATGTGGGGGAAAAGTAATTAAATTTATATGGGATCTAACATCACAACTAAGATTAGCTATTTTAATGTTGGTGCTCGGGCATCAAACAGTCGGGCTAGCTCGTCCTCGTTGACGTGCCCCGAAGTATTTCGAGTGGCTGCAGTCGATTGGTTCAAAAAAAAAAAAAGGATTAGCTATTTTAATGTTATCTAAGGTGGGTAAGTTCATGTACCCACATTTTCCACATACATTCTCTTGATTATTACTTATTAGGCGAAATGCAGAGTTTGATGCATGAGAAATATAGAGTCCATACCTTATGATATATATATATTATAATTTTGAATTATAGATATCCTTGTTTAAATTCGATGTGTCATTTTCAATTTCTAGCCAATTTTTGTCTTTCCCTTTTGTTTACTATGATGAAATAATATGAAATGCTTCCCTGCTAATAGCGCAGATGTATTTAGGGCACTTGGAAAGGAAGTTTAGGCAGTTATTATTATTAACTCATTATTTGGGTTGTGCATTCGGTGTCCGACTTTTTTTTTGTTTGGTTTTGAAGATTGTTCACATATATGTTCATTTGGCACGAGGCGATTCGGAGAATATTTTCCCAGCTGCCATTTCAAAGGACGGCCGATCGTACAATGAGCAGGTAATTTATTTACGCTTGTTTTGTGATAAACCCTTGGGAAGATACTTCCATTGAACTGAAAGGAAAAGAGAACGTCCTAGTATAAGTACAGTGTCTGTCCACAGTTAAATAAAGAAATGTATATTATTATCATTGTGCATCTTCTGCCTGAATATTGGAGCTTTCTCCAGTTGTTCACTGCCGCAGCAGTTGTACTTAACCGAATTGGAGAAGATGGTAGGATAATACAAGAGTTTATTGATCTTGGTAACAAAGCCAAGGATGCAGCTTCCGAGGCCATGGATGCTGAAGCTACTCTAGGAGATATACCGGACGAATTCCTCGACCCAATCCAAGTATGTTTTGCTCCACTCATTATATGTTTATGTTGCGCGTTTCAATCACTCTTTCGGGTTACCAATTTATTGATTTCATTATGTATGATCACTGAGCTAAAGAAGCTTTTGATGTGTGCCTCAAGAATTAATGGTTTTGATCAGACATATTTGAAGCTTAAGAAAAATGAAACCGATACCTATGTTGGGGATAAACCAGTTAAAGATTATCTTTCCTCTTATGCAGTACACTTTAATGAAGGACCCTGTGATCTTACCTTCTTCGAGGATCACAGTCGACAGACCCGTCATTCAAAGACATCTCCTCAGCGATAGTGTAAGACTTTCATTTCCGTCAAATAACATCTCTCCTACCGAAATAAAGTGTTGGGTTTTCTTTGCTAAACTTTACACAATTTGCAGACTGACCCATTCAATCGGTCTCATCTGACCGCAGACATGCTAATACCGAATGAAGAATTGAAAGCAAGAATTGAAGAATTTATCAGGTCACAAGAACTGAAGAAGCAACTGGATGGAGGGGTTGCAATGCAGAGCAGCAAGGCAACCATCCAACCCACAATCGGAGAAATGTTGATTGATTGATTAAAAGTAGAGAAATAACATAATTGCTTGTTATCTTATGGTCTGGGAATTAAATATTTTCTGAAAGATTTTTATATTTGATGATTTATATTATTATCTTTGGGCTCTATTCAGTGCTTATGCTGCCTAACCTTGTAAGTTGTAATATTTGAAAATAAAGATTTGTAACTTATCAGGAAAGTAATAACTGGAAAATGATCCGAAAGGAAGAATGATGAAATTATGAAATGAAATGAGACTATAGGTTGAGAAAAAGGCACATTTGATTTGATCATTTACAAGCTACTAAAGTTAAAATAATAGTTTATCCCTTGAATTAGCTACCAAAGTTTCATTCACAAACTCAAAAAAAAGAAAAAAACTGTCGGTATAGCTGTGACTTTGAGTTAGATACTGAGGAGATCTACCTTTGACATTTTCATCAGTTCTCAAGGAACTGTAACTATCATATCCAAAAGTACTGTAACTATAATTTGATGAAGACTCAATTATGTTCGCAAATGTTCCCAAGTATGACAATAGTAACAGTAGCTAAAACCATATTGTCACACACTATAACTTAACAACTACAGAGAGCAAAAGTATGATCAAAGCAATACTGATGCAACAATGCGAGTGACGGTAACAATTATGATGATGCGGAGGCGAGGGGAGGATATGAAAGACTTGGCCCTTCATTGGGGAATTGCAATTTGCACGTCATACATGAATATAGGACTGATGGACCAAGAATTGGAGAGAAAAACCTTTCATTGGAAGAAGGCCCATGAATTATGATTTTCAATTTGACGAGAGCGCTCGCTTATCTAATATGAACAAGGGCAATGTAAAGCAACAGTAACTATACTCATTCAAATGATTGTAGTATTAATAGTGAAGGCCAACAATTTCATCATACATTGAAATATATGCCAGTCTTATATTTCATTCTTTACCAAACCAAACTAAAAACTCTCAACCTCTACAAAATCTTCATTCTTCAAAGCATTCTTGTTTGAATGAGACATGGTTTGATGGAATGTATCATTGTAATGATATCAATCTTAAGAATTGATCGGTGATACTCGCATGTAAACTTCAAATTATGACAAAAATTAAGAAGATATAATGAATTGGGGAGAAATACCATCATTATCAAATCAATTCTATTAATATTAGTTTAATACCCTGAAGAGCATCATCATATTATTGAGTTACGAATTTGACCAAATATTCTTATCATAAATTATTTAAGTTCAGTTTCATTTTTTGATATCCAATACTATTTATTAATTATTATTATATCAATATACATATTTGGTTTACTATTATTGATACATGCTATAATAATTCATGACTCAAATATATAATTTTTTCCCTTTCATTTCCTATATTTGAACAAAATGTTTCATTTATAGTATGGAAAAAAAGATGTAAAAACATGTGTCACATCGAGACTTTCCTTTTCCGGTGGACAGAGTGGCTTTGGTAAATTTTACCTTCCAGTTCCATTTGGTGTCAGTATTAGTTGTTGTTATCGCCATTCCTTACGCTGCCAGAACTATTATGATCATCTTCTCTCTGCAAAGCACAAATAAATAACATTTTTTTTTCCAACAAAGTAAACAAGTGGAACAAGACAATAGGTTAGAGCATATTACTAAGAATGACATTAGGGGAGTTTAAGGAATTAGTTGGTAACTTACTAAAAAGTTAAACCAGTTATAAGGAGGGTGTTGGGCTTAGTTTGAAATGGCTTAACCTTTCCTAATACTTGCTCGCGCAAGTGTAATTTAAAAAAAATCAGCTCAAATATAAAGTAAATTAGAGTTTGATAAATTTCAATCTTATACGTGAAATAGATTATAGTATTTGGAAAAGTAATAATAAATTGTTGTGATTTAGCTATAGTGATTAAAGTAGGCGTAATAGCTTTGTGTAGTTCACAATGCAACTAGGTAACTCTTAAGTAATAGCCCAAGGGCTACTGTTCACGGCTATTGATTTGTGCTAAATACTATCTGACATAAAAAAGAACTAATGACCGATACCGAATAGTAAAAGCACAATTACAGCCCCTTGGCACTACATCTCTAAGATGTCTAGCGGTGTACAGCAAAGAGTTCGGATAAAGATTGGCTATGAAAGGGAGTTCTTTTCTGGACAGATCAGTGGAATTTGATTGCCTCTTCCGACTCCCCTAAATTATACAGCTTATCTAATAGCCCAAGGGTTACTGTTCACGACAATTGGAACCCTGATTCTATTTCTTGGTTGCTTGACATTAGAAGAAACCTGAAGGAGGATAAAATCATAGAATTGCTTGAGCATTTGTTTTCCAAAATTGTGCTAAATGAGAGATCGGAAGAATGGAAATGGATTATGGACTCCACATCAAGTATCATGGCAAAATCTCTCAATCTAGAACTTATTGCTCATAATCCAAGAAAGAAAAGGCCTCTTTTTTATTACATTTGGAAAGGATCCTTCCCCAAAAAATCCAAGTTCTTTCTATGAGAGCTTGCACAAGGAGTAGACAGGGGGGATAGCCTTTGAAAGAGACTTCCTACCAGTTCACCTCTCCAAATTGGTGCTATATTTGCAAAAAAAGTGGGCAAAATCAAAACCACCTCTTTATATCCTGTACTTTTGTGGTGGACTTTTAGAGCCAAATGAGGGAGGCATTCAGCTCAAAAGACCTTTTTGGCAGTCATCTTGGACCCTCTGGCACTATATATGCTGTATGCAGAAGTTCTGGCTGCTCTGGAAGGAAAAAAACCACCACACTTCCAACAACAAAGCTATGAGTTGAGTACTGGTTCTGATTTCAGCTTTTTCTTGGTGTAAATCCACTCATCATTTCAAATCGCATTATCAAGAGAAGTTACAATATACTAAAATAGACTTTCAAGAGAGATATCCTCTCCCAAAGTCTCACAATGGAAACTCTCACTAAAATGATTCCCACCTCTAAGGACACTAGCACCCTCCTATTTATAACCAAGACACTCCTAGCTAATTTATCAATATTATACTAATATTATCCATATACCCCTAACTAGTATTTTCACACAAAATCTATATGATTATTACACTCTAGATACTTTCTTGATGATGCTTCAACTTTTTCTGAATTTAATTCTAGTTTATTTTTGGAGAAAGAAACTCCAACGAAAATTTAAAAAGATTGAACCAAACAAAACACAGCCAATCACCTCTGTCACAAGAACCATACCAGAAACAGGAATACAAGTCACACCCTACCTCATTAGTGAAGAAATACCTCCAACAACTACTGTTAATCAAATGAGAACAACTAACTTTAGATCGGTAAGCACCTCTCCTCAGTCCTTAGACCTATCATCGAAGAGTTTATTATTCATTTCAAGCCATATATTCCACAAAAAGTATTTTACAGTATTAACCCAGACTTCCCTTCTTTCCCATTAGTGAAAGTACCAGTGAACATATCTCTCGCCAACTTGACATGCATTGTGGATAATCTATATGTTTCCCACTCTATGTACATTTTTGTGGCTGTTTAAATCAAAAGATGAGTTAAATCCTAGTTAGGGCTGAGTGATGCATAGGTTGTTATCATACTGTCCTGATTGTACTTCAATATCTTTTATGTTTCACAATGTCCATTGTGGTCTTCAATAATTAATTGGTTAGCCAGGCCTGAGAGTTATACGAGACCTAGTTTAGACAAAAGGTAGAGTTCGTGGTAACTGGAAAGCTTGCAATACTTAAGCCATTTCATGAAATTTTTGTTTCCTACCAATATATATATATATATATATATATATATATAAGATAATAACTTAGCCATTTAAGCCACCTTATCCAGTTCTCAAGGTAGATCAGAGATTCATAACTAAATCAGATTTATTAAGCATTTTAGCTCTTTGAGCACATAAAAAGAACATCCAAGATATAATAATGAGCAATTTGGATATTATTACCTTCTTTGTTAGACCATGAGCTGACATTATTTCATAAAACTTGCGCATGAGCATTTCTTCTTCTACCTGAAATATTAGAATTCCAATTACTTAAGCACTAGCGACAGAACCAACAACCTTCAAATATTAGCCCGAAATTCCAGGAGTTCTCTCAAAAAGCAACGATTCATCTCAAGAGCTGATATTACAGACTAATAAAATAAAACAATATTACATTGATTTTGAATTTTCAACTGCATTAAATGAAGACTCGTTTGCATATGTGAATACCAGTTACTTCTCTTTTTTCTACACTTGTAATAACAAGGCAACATGACAACGGTAAGTTACTTCAATGATCCAAAAAGAAAATACTTCATCTTGTAATCCTAATTGATTACATCTGAAACTAAGCACACTCAAATGTTGTTGGCAACCTACCTCCCAGGCTCTCTCTTCATAGTACAAAATTATCATAAAAAACCATATCAAAATCGATGAAATACTGGTAACACTCAAAAAACTAAAACAACATTATAATTGCAGTTTCTAAAAGAACTATATCCAGCAATCAAAACAACACAAGTTAGAGGTCTACAACCTTAAGAACTTAAAAAATGTAAGTCAAATGAAATAAAGTCTCAAACTGAATGAAATATTCACGGATGCCAGTCAGGTAATTACGTAAAGACAAGAGTTATGAAATCATAGATGTATTAATATGTCAGTTTCCTTCCAAATTTTTCGGTAAGGTAAAACCTTAGAAAGGTGTGCAATACAGCTCAAACATTTGCATTAGAACGGACTCAGATAAAATAATATTAAATCAGTAAAACAGGTTCATCAAATAAATTATAAATCCAGAGAAAAAAAAAAAAAAAGGAACCTGAAGTTTATGTAGTTCATGGGACATTGATCTATAAGCATCCATAAGAAACTCATCCTGCTTCTCCAAATGCCTGCACCATAAAATCAGAAGTTAATGATCACTGATCGGCATCCAATATCCAAAGATACTAAAGGGATTACAAAAAAAAGTTCGTTGAAAAGAACTTACTTCAAAATCTCTCCTGTGTGCTTGGGGTCCATTCCTAGAGCTTTAGACTTCAAGAGGATCCAAAACTAAGATTTCAATTTTTCAAAAAACCACTCTAAATCAGTGATGAACATGTAGAAGTTTGCAAAGCTTAAAAGGGATTATTTATTTAGATTGGTTGGACGAGTTTCATGAAATACGATCCAGTAAGAAAAAAACAAGCAATTTGAGGCAATCAGATTCCCGTTTGTGACATCCTCCATTGAAAACAACTTTTAAACAATAATGTAATTGACATAAAAGCATCCTAGAAATACTGGAACACAAACAAGAACTCGAAGTTATTATCAAACTAAAATTGCTGTCCAACATTCAGATAGGTGCGAACAGAGAATAGTACGATGGTGAATAATACTCTTCTACGACACTTGATTCTGATTATCGGTAAGAACTCGCTATTACATTAACATAATAAATCAATTATCTGACTGAGATTGGCAAGAAAGTGGATTCTAACTATGACAAAGCAAGATATGCTACGCTTTGCACCCAAATTATCTCGTCTATCAATTGATTAATGGCTAAGTGAATTAGAATGAGAAGGCGGAAGCACAAAGCGTTAAGAATAAAAATGAAACTCACTGTCGCCAGTGAACAGATTGGCTTCTGAAATCTGGCAGACGCTCCACGCCGGCGGCAGCGGCGATGACGGCGATATTGAGGGAGAGCGACGATGGAGGAGCAAGGGAAGCGGAGAGGTCGGTTTAATCACTGAACATAGGAGTTATGAGTATGGATTTTCTAACGAAAGGTTAGACAAAAATTATATATTTTTCGTTTTTTTTAGACAATATATTTTTTATTTTAGGTTAATTTACCATGAATATGAAATGCATTGGAAATTAGAATTGAAGTGTTTGAAAATTGGACTATTGCTGTTTCGAATAAAAAAAAAGGAAATTGGTTATTGTAAAAATAGTCTCCCTATATTTTAGTTTGAATGACACGTTTTTTTAATATAATAATTTTATATACAATGAAAATACCTATTTTATTAGAAAATTTTGAAAAATAGAAAAATAGAAAAAGATATTTACACAAATAGTAAAATTTAATTATAGTTGTAATAGACACGGATAGAAATGTTTAACAATGATAAAAATTAATGGAAGTCTTTTATTGATATTATCAGTGATAGAAACTGATATAAGTTTACATTGAGGTTGATAAAAGTTTGTTAATGTGTATTAGTGCTTTTTCTTTTACTATTTTTGTAAATAGTTTGACATTTTTCTTACTAAAAATTTCTCATTTTATAATTGTAATTAATTTATATTTTATGTTTTCATATTGTATAAATGTAGGGAATATATGTTTTTAAAATTTGTTTTCAGATTTTATGATCGTGCAAAATCTAAAAACGAGATTATATTTTTAAAGTATCTACATTTTGGATTTTAAATTATAAAATGTATAATTATATTAAATAAACATAAAAATATTTAGAAATACAACATGTCATATTATAAGTTCAATTATTTTTTTTAAAAAAAGAATTTACAATATGTATTGTAAATTATATAATATTATAAAATAATAATTGAAATGTTTTTTTAACGTGTTCGTAAATAAATCAATAAACATCTATTGTCAATTAATATTTAATAGATATCTATAGTTATGATTTATAGAGATAGAATCATGGTTTAAATTAGAATATAATTTCTAAATATGCTGTGAAACACATATCTAGAAAATGAAAATATAAGTATGAATAATTTGTTTTCAAATTTCCTATTAATAATATTATCAGAATCCGATAAGTTTTAGATAATTTGAAGTTAGCATTTTACTTTTATTATTTTAAAATACAAGATTTAAGTTAGTTATCTTGCGCTTGAGGTTGAGTTTGAAAGTTGTTTTGTTATATTAGTTTTTTTCCTTTTTTAATTTTCCGATCAATTTCAACAAGATTTGGGTTTTTAGAACTAAAGATTTAAAATTGAAAAAAAAAAAAAAAACTTGAATCTCAGTTAATTCCAGTAAAATTAGATGAATTCCGAGCAAAATCCAACAGAAATTCATCAATTATAGTCAATTTCCTACCGGAAGTCATGGATTCTGATCAAATTTCGATCGACATTCAAGAATTTCAATCTCAATTCATGATTCTCGCCAAGATTCATAAATTTCGATCAGATTTATTGTTTTTAGAAATCAACTGCTGTTTTTTTTTTCCTTTTTAATATTTTTGTATTTTAAATAAATTATATATTTGTTTTTTTTTAGATTTTTAGGATTAAAGAAAAAAAATCATCTTAAATAATCCTTTTAGGAAATTTCGTTAAAGAAGTTTATACACTTAGAAAAAAAAAGAATTATTTGATTCAAGAGGATTGCATCAACTGAAAATGTGGAACAAAAGTCCAGTTTTACAATTTCTCAGTCAATTTTAATAGGTAAAGTAGGTAAAAATAGTTGATAAATATTTATTTCTGTAGTATTTACTGAGTGAGAACATAAACCTCATTTCATAGCTAGGGTGTAGATGGTCCCAATGGAAAAAATTTCATGGACCAACCCAAAAATCCTTAATTTTTTAAGGCTCAACCCAATCCAATCCAATTTTTTTTTTTTTTTTTTTTAAATTGAATTTTGACTGCATTTTTTGTGGGTCAATAAAACTTCGTATTTACAAAAGTGAACTAATTCTAAATATATTAGATTAATTAATAAAAATTTAATAATAAAAAACATATAATCTATGCAAAATTTTAGCATTTACATTAAAATACAACCACCATAATTCAATATAAACTTCAAAAGAAACTTCCTCAAATAATTCAATTCAATGTTCAAGTTCAAATCACTACTCAAAATATTTAAAGTCTACAAAAGTCCAAGTTTTTGAGTGACTTTTATTCTTCATCTTTGGTCTTTTCACCTCTCAATGCCTGAAAAATTACAAATACATTAAACTAAGAGGATCGTTTATAAGTAATAATAATATTTGATCTTATGGTAGTAAACCTTACTATTAATATCATTCATTATGCTCCAAATCTAATTCCTTATTTCAAAATAACAGAGGATGATGAGCTCTCTATAAAACAAATCATGCAAAATTAAATATATTAATTATTTGAGCATGATACATGTTAGATATGTACAATAAAAATTCATTTAATTACTTAACTCAACATTTTCACAAGTCTCTAACTCTTCAGGTTGTGGATGGAGATCTAGTAACTTGCCACGAATCCAATTTTGTGTACATATCAAGGTCTCCACTGTTTTTGGAGTCAAAGAACTTCGAAAGGAATCAAGAATTCTCCCTCCTGTACTAAACGCAGATTCAGAATCGACGATAGATAAAATGGGATATTTGTAGTCATTCATTTTCCACCCGTACAATATCTCAAAATCATATTTATTTCTATAACCTTGTCAGACAAATAAAAAGTCAAATAATTCTCCACTTCCAATGAACTTTCTTCTTCTTTCAATCTCTTAAAAGTTATCCACGAATCATCTATTTCTTCGTCCACCCTATGATCATCTTCATTTATAATGACAGTCTTTGATTGTTGAGAATCATTGGTACTATGACTACCTCGAGACGAAGTGTTATGTGATTTGTAAAAGTCATATAGACGATACAAATATAATTTCACACTCTCAACCATATTCTTAACCACATCACTGTCATAAACATTGGAAAGACAATAATTCAAGTACTTTAACTTGTACCGAAGATCAATCACTATAGCCACAAACGTCAATCTATTCATTTTTTCAAGCGAACCCCAATACTTATCAAACTTTGTCTTCATATTCATAGCCATCATAATTAAAACAGAGTTGGTATTGTTGCTCCATTTGTTTAAAGCAAACTGAATTTTATTAATTTCCTTATAACCAACATTAGAAGTCACACATGAAGATCCACTTATCGTTGTGGTGGTTTCATAAAACCTTTTTAAAAACTTAATAAACACACCTATAGTCAACCAATCAGATGTACTTGGTGGCCCCAATCTTTTATTTCCACGATCATCTTCCTTGAAGTAATCAACAAAATCTGAGTTCTCTTTCTTCTGCTCTAAAGTTGTAAAAGCTTTCTCCAATTTAATTGCGTGTTCAAGCATTAAATAAGTAGAATTTCACCTAGTTGCCACATCTAAACAAACAAGAGATTTACACTGAATTTTTTCTTGTTTCACATAAACTTAAAATTTTTCCATTCTTTTAGGTGATGATCGAACATATCTCACAACATTACAAACACTGGAAATAGAATCATGCATATCTTTCAGTCCATCATTCACAATAAGATTAATAATGTGGGCACAATACCTCATGTGTAATAGTTCTCCATCTAAAACAACCGATTTCCAACTTTTAAGTATTCTCTTTGTTGGAGTTGATGCCCTAAAGTCATGTGTCCCGTAGTTTGTAAACAGTATGTACGAACACTTGTGTTGTTAATATATGATATTTACTTCACATCTTGTATTTTGCTCGGTTAATTGTTTTATTTGCTTTACCACAAACCAATAAACATAAAATCCCTAGATATCTGTATGTGACTCAAGCATGTATGTGGTTACGTATAAGTGGATCATGTCTTGAGTGATAACGAAAATGGTCTGTAATAAATGGATAAAGGAGGGAAACCTTATCGTTGTAACGCTATGGATGCGACCCGCTTTATGGAATGGTCACAAGTGTTGTGACTTGTCACTAATGGTCTGATCCTGATCATTCGTGTTGAGGACATGCGAGCGGGGGCGTCCTATACAAAGAGTTTGTATAAGACCTGACCACGAAGTGTTAATGTCTCGTTATATAACACCGTTCATGACAGAAACTTCACTTCACTAGGATGACCATAGGTAACATGACCTCAATCCTGAGTGAGTTGGGAACTCCTGCTATTGAGGGTGGTCCTTTGATTTTTATAGGTGTGAGTGGCCAGGTCGCTGATTCAAACCTACCATTTTGGGGATTCGTCTAATTTGGGAGCTGAGAATTTAGCTACGCAAGATGAAATTCATTTCTTCTCCGAAGCAGGGGTAAGTAGATAGATGGCTCCCTTAAGGGTTGATTCCGGGGCTTGAACGATATGGCGCCACACACCTTCTCTTGGACTGAGAGGTGTTCACACATAGTTGAACTATGTTGTATTGTTCATTAGAGGAATCAGTGGTACTTAAGGAGTGAGATGTAACTACAAGGACAAAACGGTAAATTGGCTTAACTGTACTTACGAGCATCTATGAAGGGTCATCGTACTCATGATTGGTTATATCTGATGGACACAGAAATATATCTGTGGTAAGAAAAGTTCGGTTGTTGGTCTTTAGTGGAATCACTGACAGTTAATGGATGGTGGATCTCGTGGCTAAAGAGTTCAGTCAACTATTCAAGCTTCGAACCATAGGTCCATTAGGTCCCCTGGGTAGCTTGGATAAAGTCGAGAACCAGTGTTTGGGTTAATTTGAAATGTTCAAATTGACAAGAGAAAGTTCAATTATATATGATATAATTGGACTGGTTAATTATATATGATATAATTGGCTAAATGTATGAGATACATTAATTTGGAGGAAATTAGATATAAATATGATTTATATAAGTAGATGAGAAAATACTATAGTAGATATGTGATATCAAACTATAGGATATAAATATAATATGATTATATTTATCAATTAATTGATTGATTAATTATATGATAATTAATCAATTTTTCCAAATTCGGACGTGGGTAGTGGACAGCGTTGGTTATGGTAACTGGTGGGTTAAAAATGAAAAGAGTTTTCATTTTTTGTATAGTGCATTCATTATTTTCGACCGCCCAATAGAAGCTCTTCCGTCTAAACGATCGTTTACCTCATGATTTCTCTAAACGATCGTATACTTTTATCTAAACGATCATTCAGCTTTTCATACACGATCGTGTAGCTTTTCTATACGATAAGCACTTCCGCTATACGATAGCACAATATTATCTTCCACTTGCTTATCGTCTACACGACTCGTTGTCCTCTGTCCTCTACCAAACTCACCAAAGCCCACTCTTTAGGTTTTCACTCCGAGGATACCCAGGGTTCATTAGTGGTGGTGTCGTCCCCGCTGCAGTGTTCGTGTTCGTATTGATCGTGCTATTGCAGTTGACATTCCCGTCGAGTATTGGTAGATCTGTTGGAGGGATCCGCTGCTTAGGGTTCAGAAGTTCGAAGAGAGTCTTCAACTGATATGGAACCCTTTCCCTATTATTCATTTTGTTCTGAGCATGTCGATAATTAGATTAATGTGCATAACTGTATATGTGAATGTATATCATTTGTATGTCGGTCACTGTGAAATTGGAACGATCTGAACACGCTCATAGAACTCTCGATTTGAGATCCTTCACTCTTAACATAAGAAATAACCACATCATTAGAACTTGCATTATCAACGGTGATGGAATTTTTTTTTTTCAATCCTCCATTCCAACAAACAACTCTCAATCATCTTCCTAATAGTCTCCCTTTATGATTAGTAATTTGACAAAAACTCAAAATCTTCTTATGCAAAACCCATTCAGAATCAATAAAATGTGCAGTGATGACCATGTAGTTCACATTTTGTAACGAAGTCCATATGTCAGTAGTAAGACAAACTCTTTGAGAGTTTTTAACTAGAAATGATTTCAACTTTTTTTTTTTTCTCCTCAAAATAAAGTTGATATACATCTCTAGCGATTGTGACTCTCGATGGAACATCAAACTTAGGACACGAAACACTACAAAAGTGTCTAAAACCCTTTGTCTCAACAAATTTGAATGACAACTCATTCATAATTATCATCTTAGTGCATGATAGTCTACACGCTTGTTGGCTAAACAATGTCATCACAAAATTACTAGCATTGACTCATTTCCATCATTTGAAGGTATAGTTTGTTCTTTTTCTTCTTCTTTATATGGGTACTTTTTACATTGATTTCTTAAGTGCTTCCATAAAGTACTAGTTCCACAAATATTACTATCACATGCGTGATCTTTACCACAATAGTTATACTTGCATCTTGCTCCATCATTAGCACTCGCTTCCATTTTTGTGAAATGATCCCATGAAGTTGGTTTATTAGGTCTCTTTCGATTGGACTTGGGAGGTAGGGGTGGTATATTTTTAGGAGTTTGGTTAACATTGGGAGGGAGAGGAGGAGGATACATTTCATTATTACCGATTCCACTTGCATTACCACTATAAAATAAATGAAACTAGTAAACAACTAATTATACTTACCTATACAAGTAAAACAAAAAAAAAAAAAAAAACAATCACTAGTTTCTCAACTCTTAACAACTCATGTATAAAGATCAATCATCAATCATGACGACTTTGAAGAATCTAACTATTAACGAGACACTGTGAGGTTGAACAAAAATTAATTTATTAATCAATCTACGTTTGAATGGAATAACGATTTGTTCGGTTAAATAGACAAGCAAAAGTATCTAAAATTCCCAATCCTACCTAAAAAGCAAAAGACAATGCGATTTGTTCGATTAATTTATTAATCAATCCACGTTTGAATGGAATCACAAATCCCAAATAAAAATCCCAAAATTAAATAAAGAAGCAAAAGTACCCAGAATAAAAAAATGTACCGAAAGCGTGAGTTAGTGAAAGCGAGGGAACTGAGGGGAGACCGGACCGGAAGCGTGAGGCATGGGCCGGAGCGACGAGGGGACTAAGGCGCTCAGACCGGATCGAGCGATTTGAGACTGAGTGAGGCTGAGAGTAGTGAGAGGAGGGTTTTCGTTTTCGGAGTTCAGACTGAGACGAGGGCTAGCGACTGAGACTGAGAGGAGGATTCGAACTTTGGAGTTCGGACTGTTCGGTGAGGGCGAGCGAAGCGACTGAGTGAGACTGAGAGGAGGGTTTTCGTTTGCGTTTCGCGACGTGAGGGCGACTGGGTGAGGCCGAGGGAGGGCAACTGACTAGCAAGGCAAGGGTTTTCTATTTCTTTTCTCTTTTCTGCTTTGTTTTTTTTTTTAATATATATATGTGTATGTATATGTAATATGCGAAGGAGCGTCTGCGTGAACCGGTTTTCTACTTTGTTGTATATGTAATATGTAATATATATATATGTGTATGTATGTATATATATATATATATATATATATGTACGAGTCAGGTTGGGTCAACCTGACCCTAAATGTGAGCAACCCGAGACCCGACTTAAAATTTAAAATTTTTAAATTTTTTTAACCCAACCCAACCCTTAGTCTGAGTTGGTCGGGTTATCAAGTTTTTTGAACACCTCTATTCATAGCTAAGTTTTGTATACTAATATCATATTCTTCCAAAATGGGTAAAAATACTAATTTTTTCCAAGGGTTTTTTTTTTGGGTTAAATTGTATGAGCCACCCATTAAGTACGGTATTAGTTACAGTTAAACCCTAAAACGTTTAATTGTAAAAATTAAGCTCTCAAACTTATACAAGTAGTAGAATTAGACCTCAAATTTATAATAATTGTAGAAATTGGACTTATAAATGATAAAAATTGAACACTTAAATAAGTTTTATCATTTGGAAGTCTAATTTCTAGAGTAAGTTTGTAGGTCAAATTTTAACATTCTATAGGAGTTGTTTTACAATTAAATTCAAGGCTATTTCAAGATAGTATCCTTGTTGTTTTCTTTGAATAATGAGTTCAAAATTACATTCTTTTATCTTGGATTAGTTTTACACAATTTTTTTTTCGCGAGATATTGCTACATATAAAAAATGTGCATTAAAAATATTTAAAAGAATAAACACTTGACTATTAGTTCTTTTTCCCCCATTGATAATCCTTAATGAGAATTGCTTAAACTCACTTAAAATAGGTATAAGAGCAAGTTCATAAAAATTGAATTGTGATCACTTTGAAGTATATACAGAACTGACATTTCTTTTGTTGGGGGGTGGGGGGGTGGGGGTGTGGTAGGGACGGGGACCTGCAAAATCTTATACTCTAAAATACAAAATTTGTGTTTATTCCTCCTAATGCCTTCCTTCCACCAATAAAAAGTCCAATTAAATACAAATGGTTTTCACAAGGGTTGTTTGCTTTCTGAGAAGATGATTTGATTACAGGGGATAATGTGTTTAAAACTATTCTCTCCCTGTCTGTCTGGAAGAAGAAGAAGAATGAAGAAGAATGAAGAAGAATTATTCTACATTTTGAGATTTTAAGACAAATCATTTTGAGGATCTTCGTCGTCATCCGATGAAGTCAAATACGAGTGTTTTGCATTGGCAGGACCAAATACCAACTCCAAACAGAAGGAAGGACCACAAAGTGACCTTCCCTTTTTCCCAACTTTGTCCAAATCCTGCAACCTTAGCTGCAACAAGCACCATCAATTAAAGGGTGAGAATAAAAAGTCTCTCACTTTCCCTAGTTCTTCAATATTGGGAAAAGTTTGCTTAGGCTATCCATCACAGTGTTTTGGTTAAATTACCATTTAGTCCTATAGTTAGTGTTTGTTTTTCCCCTTTTTCAAGGGAATGACACACAAACAACCAACAGAATTACATCAAGAGACAATAACAAAACAAACCACTTCGGATAAGGAGAGGGAGAAGGAAAATTGTAGAACTACAGGGATTAAATTGGAACCAAGCATGAACCATAAGAACTAAATTGGTAACTTAATCTAGTTCTTTTTCTCTAAGTCAGCCTTAAATGTGAGAATGCTATCACAGCATTCAGCTGCAAGTTGAAGCCTTCTCAAACAAAGAATAACCATGTTGTACGAGATGATGGTTTTCAAGCGCAGAGCAAGGATTTAAAACCAGTAGAAAATCAGTGTCAGGGTACCTGTAGCAAGCTGTTTTTAATGAAAGCTGTGTTGAAGCAAGCATAGAAGAGACGCCCTCCAAACATCTTTGCGTAGAATATGATGCGCACATCTCCAGTTAGCTGTTCAGTCAAATTACATAGCTTTTCAAAAGCAAGGACAAACAAAATTCAAAGTATACAAATAACTTCTAGAGTGAGTTTCAGATAACTTATCAAAGTAGTACTTCTGGATGAGCATGTTTTTCATTGAGAGATTAAGGGGTTTCTCTAAAAAGACTTTAAAGTGCTTTTTAATTAAGTCAACAAAACTAACGCTATAAAATTTTGGAAAAGTAATTTTAGTAAGCTAAAATCAATTTTCACTCTTCTAAAAGTCTTACCAAACTCGCCCTCAGTAGATCAATCAATGTGTTCCCGAGGCAAGACCTAGTGATTTTACTCTATTTTACTTTTTGACAGAGGCCTGCTGAATTGTTTCCAAAACAAATTTAGTAAACCAGGTGTAGGACATCAGTTTTTCTCAAATTATGTGTACATTATGGGCAAGAAATGACGAATATTCAACTGATTGTTAAGCGTAATGATAGAAAAAAGCTGCCTTTTTGTTACTTACTGGTAAAGGCTTCTCAAAATTGTAGTCAAGGCAGGATTTATGGTATAGTGCGGAACTCTCAGTATCCATTTGAACAATGAGATGGGGCTCTACTGTGGACTTGCTCCCTTCATTTTCGCCTTCAACAAAAGATAGAAAATAACGAGGACTGTTACTTCTCTCATATCCTCTCTTAAATCGTCTGCAACAACTCCTGGTAAGTTCCATAGATGGACGGTATAGCTGAGAAGGAACCTACAAACATTAATGAATAAAGTCTTAATGTACATAAAAAAGAGGATAATATAATCACTTGTTCCCTTCATTAGATTAGCAAATTAAGGATCGCAATAAAAGCAATGGAGAGATGATGTTATCAATTTATGGAAGGAGAGTGTGAGAAGTAATTCACATGGACTTAAACTACCTCCTGCAATTCTGAGACCACAAAGAAAATTGATTCAGTGTTCACTGTGTCATAAAGACGAA
Organism: Benincasa hispida; assembly: GCF_027475165.1. NCBI lineage: Eukaryota > Viridiplantae > Streptophyta > Magnoliopsida > Cucurbitales > Cucurbitaceae > Benincasa > Benincasa hispida. Next base: position 85,539,339 of record NC_143488.1, read on the forward strand.
TTCTCTGCAACTCCCTCCTACATGGTTTGGGCAACTTCACCTCAGGAGGTCCATTATAAACTCCCTTGGGAAAGGAAAGGCACTTTGACCAGTAGCCCACGTACCGTCGTTGGCTTGGAATCGATACCTGTTAACATTAGAAGCAAACTTATTCTGATAGACCAAGCACCACACTCAACATTTTATATTTGATTTACAAATATATACTTCAGAAAAGATATGAAGAGAAACATACATAACAAATTGCTCATTGAGCTAGACTGTTTTAGAGAATAGCTTCAATTCGCCCTTTCGTTAACCAAACTTTTAATCTTCACATTATACCTTGAATTACTTGTCTTTTCATCCTTTTATTTACCAGACGGATATTATTTATCTGCCTACATAGATTTAAGTCATAACAACTTTTTCCTAGTCTTGTTGAGATCATATTAAATGATGATATTTATTCTAGTTTATATCAATAATCCATGTGTTAAATATCATGAAAAATAACTGGAATTTAAGCTCACAACTGGGCAAAAATGTTAAGAATGTAATGAAATCAAACTTATAGTCCAACAAATTCAGTTTTTGGGTTCAATAGTAATTTAGCACAAGGCAAGGTCAATATTTTATCCCTCTCTCAGCCTAAGATTGCTAAAATTACATTGTAGTCCAATATTAACTACAAAAGGGACCTGATTTTTCAAATCAATAGTTTTATGCTACTAAATCCATCCATCTACTACCATTAAACTCTAGCACCTAACATGACTTACTCCTTCGTTATTGGTCGTCCGCCTCTGAGCATACAGCTGAAGTGCATCCTCGACTGACATGCCACAGTAAACCAAGTAGGCACATACCATCAATCCCGTTCGACCTTTTCCAGCCTGAACGATAGTTACAAGTAATTTGAAACTAAAAAAGGAGTTAGCAAAAAAATAAGTACGATAAAGAGGTGAGATTTTTTTCTTAGTTTTTCTTGTTCCAGAGTATGTCAAAAATTAAACAGCAGTCATGCTCTTCCCATGGCTTTCAATCAATTGTCTGTTAGCTATATGATGGATTTCAACCATCCACCAAATATTAAAGTAAAGATATCTGATGATCCTTTTCTAGAAGTAGGAATCAATGTAAACTAATTAAGATCTTATGCTCATTAATGGCAAAAGAAATTAGCCCTGTACATGATAACCATTTTTTAGCATTGCAAGAAATCAAAAGAAAAATACTAGCAACAAAATGACCTCTTTCAGCCCGAAACTGAGAGGATAGGCTTGTTCCATCCGGGCTGATTTATTGGTAAAATTTGATTATCATACACCCATCTAATCCTTCAGCTAAAGGGACAGAGTAGGCCAACGTGTTACATGTCTCATGACAAGGGTTCAGTTTCTTTGAATAGAGCAAAGGCATCAGATCATTATCATTATGCATATAAGCAAAGACTTCCAAAGTTCAAACTATTTCAACTGACAAAATATTTTGATCATACTAGAAATACTAAATTACCATGCAATGTATAGCATTGAAATGGGTTGGGGAAATTAAAAATATTGAGTTCCAGTAGAACAACCATTTTAGACTTGTCTAGGAGGTCACAATTACCATGCAATGTATAACCGCAATATTCTTTGGGTGGGATGATAGCCATGAAGAGACATTTTCACAGAAGATTTTGATCATCTGTAGATGCGGAACATGATTATCATCAAAAGGAAATGACTCCACGCGTCCATGAAAATGTGATGGATCATATGATTCTTCAATACAGAGATTATAGATCTGTGTTGTCCCAAAAGAAATATCAAGATGCACATGAGTCATGTTGGTTTTACATGGCACAAACTAGAAATAGTTAGAGAAATAAAATTGGATGGCAAATGCATAACTGTACAGGAAGTGATAAGCTCTTAAAATATAGCAATCATAAGGACCGCAAGAGGAAAAATCATCCTCATGAATAATATATAAATTCATGCTAGTTAAAATTCCATTAGGATACCTGTACATTACAAACTGCAATTTTAACATAAAATTTATGGTTATAATCAGTTTCCTTGCAATATGGTTGTGTATAGAAGTATTAACTTCCTAAGGTAGTAAAATAAGAGCCTAGACGACATCTAAATTATAGCAAGACCAAGTAGAAAGAAATGGTAGATTGAATGATTTATTATTAAGCAGGCAAACACAAAATGATACCTTGTAGTGTCCTTGATGCCTCATGTCCAATACGGACTTAACTTGCCATAGGGGATTACGATACACTGCGCGCATCCGTTCTGCAGGGAATGACATTGCCAGTACATGATCAGTGATGTATGACATGTCAAGATCATAGCCAGCAACAAGCATGCGCCTCCTTTGCTTGGATACCAAGTTACGGATGTAAAAGCTTTTAGAGAGATAATTGATCAGGTGGTGTTGCAGACTAAGGTTTTCCACCTTCCCCTGACTTGGCTTTGAAAATTTAAATCCCATTTGACCTCTATGACAGGCTCCTCCTCATAGATAGTAAGCTACCTGTCAAGAAAGCAGTTAGTCCAGAATAGCATACATGCATCAATTACTATTTTTGGAGCCCCTTTCGTATAAAAGACGATTGATTTCAATATTTTACCCTCATTAATCATTCATAAAGTGGCATTTACGGGTTCTGCAGTTGAAGAATGACGAATTGAACTGCTGTACTTAGCTACCGGAGGATGAGGGAGAAATAAGTGATTAAGAATTTAAATCACTTCATTCAACAAGATCTCGAGCAATGAACCAAAACTTACTCTACTTGAGAAAAAGAGATTTATCTTCCTTGATCCAGTAGAGTGAAAGGATTGTGATTTACACAAAATTAACAATTGCAATTATCTTTTTCCATAAGATTAACAAACCATTTTATAATTTTTCCAATTTCTAAAGAGACATTATGTTCTTTTTAAATGACTGATAGACCCAAAAACTTAAGTTGATGGATGAGGGTAAATTTAATTATATTATCTAACACTCCTCTGCTCATGGGCTTGAAATATGAAAGAAGATATAATAAGTGAAAACTAATATTAATTAGAAAGGAAGTAACACTAGTTGAATACCCTGGTATGATACGATCTTAAAATCATTATTGACCCAAAAGTCGATGAATGAAGGTAAATTTAATTATGTCATCTGATGGTTCTCAACAACGTTACAAAATTCAAGCAAAGCAGAGGTGTAAACAAACCAGAGGTAAGAGAATATAGGAAACGAGAAGGAAGTAATTACCAGGAATGGTAGATCATAAGCTGCTGAGATGAAAAGAAAGAGAAGACAGTTCTAGGGCACCCAATTGGGTAAAGAGGGTGCAAAATGAGAGATTTGGAGTACCCTAGAAAAGCTTGAAAAGAAAATAGAGGTGGGATTCAAGGAGGCCGGGAGGTGAAGAAGACGTCCATATTAGGGCAAGACAGGAAGTGGGAGGTAAAATTAAGAAGGGAATGATATGTAGGAGGTAGAAGAGAGAGTTTAGGGGGGAATTTCTCAGCCCCAAATTTGGAGGAAAAATGGCCGCCATTATAGGGCAAAACACTAAAAATTGGAAGCTTTTAGGGTTGATGGTTATGGAACATGGAAGCAATTTGAGGGCAACTTCCGTTTACCGTTGCTTTTGGCGGCACAATATGAACTCCCCGCTCTCTTCTTCTTCCCATTATAACCGATTTCTAATTTACCTTTATTTGGATGTTGCTTCATAACACGTGCCATAATTTATAGTTTTATTATCAAAATTTTAAAGCCAAAATAGAAAATTAGAAAAATTCTTTTCTATAGCTCAATTTATAAAATAGAAAGATAAACATAATTTATAATAAATGTGAATTAAACATTTTCAAAATTTTAAACTAATATTTTTTGTAACACAATCGTATATTATATACCATTAAATATAAGGACAAATAGCAATATCTCTTTACTCACAAAGTTGTGTTTTATTAGCATCAATTGTGTTGATTGAATTAAAAAGACATTTACAATCAATCACATCCCATCAATTTGGGTATAATAAAAATTTAAGAAAAATATAAGATCAAAATGAAGACGTAAAGATTCTTGTTTATAGTCTCTTTTATATCAAGAATAGATGTACGTTTTGAAGTTTCGTTATTACCTTTTGAATGTCGTTCATTCAACAACAAGTTTTCGTTTTTTTAAATATTTTTTTCATTTTTTATTATACATTCAAACAAATAAAGCAAATTTAAATAACTGAAATCTTCAATCATCCAAAATTAAAATTTAGATATTTGACTGATATATCTTAATTATAGCTTTTAAATCGAACTTATTAAATATATTTTTTTTAATACTTTTGACTTTATCAATTAGTGAATTCCATTGAAATTGAAAAGAAATCTTGTGAGGATGTAAGAATAGTCTCCATTCTTGATTATGGAACTTATTATTGTGTTTTTCATGATTTTGTGTAGGTCGAAGTAGAAAATTGCACAATGAATTTTCAATTTTGGCCAATAAGCTTTTGGTTTTACTAGAGATTTCTTTGTTTGATTTGAGGATCTTGGATGAGTTCATAACTCATTCAATATTAAGATTGAGTCGCATACATCATCAAATAAAATATATAATATTTTTTTTCTCAATTTAATGAACTGATAAATCCCAAGTTCCACCATTATATAATATATTATACCAACATTATAACAATCAAAGTTACATTCATCTTTTTTAAATTCATTGATTCAACCACCACAAGGACGGGGAGTCAATAGGGGTGGCCATTCTTAAAAACCAAACCGAATAGAATCGAAAACTCAATGAAACCGAAAAATGCGATTCGATTCGGTTTGAAAAAAATTTGAACCGAATTAATTCGGTTCGGTTCGGTTTCAATTTTGAAAACCGAATTTGAAACCGAACCGAACCGTTTTTAACTATAATATATATCTTTTTAAAAAAAAGAGTAAAACCGAATTTAAAACTGAATCGTTTTTAATTTAAAGAACAAAACCGAATTTAAAACCGAGTCGAACCAAACCAAACCGTTTTTTAATTAAAAAAAAAATATAACATAAGTTTTTTAAAAATGCAAAAATCGAATTTGAAACCGAACTAAACGGCATATATACCAAATCGAACCGGTTTAAGATATTATAAAATTTTATAATATAACATCGGTTTCACATATTATAAAATTTGATTCGTTTCAGTTTGACCACCAAACCAAATCGAACCGAACCATTTCCACCCCTAAGAGCCAACATTGTTATTTTATCATTAAAAAGTAAATAAAATATAACAAATATATCAATAAAATATCACTAGTGTAGAAAGTTTAAATTGATAACAAGAAACTTATACTTATTTATTGAAATGGTTCGTCATTAATTTAAATATCTTTTTTCTTAAAGATATCCATCAAGATAACATTTTATCCATATTTCACATTGATGTTCAAAACGTTAATAATAATTATATGAGTTTGGATCATACATTCATTAATATACCTACAATGAGGCATTTTGGTTCATTCTTTGTTTGTGGGCTTGGGAAGGCTGTTTGACATTAGTGGCCACTCCAATGGCTTGAAGTAACATAATCACATACCAACCAAAGTCGATTTCCCACCATTCTAGTCCAAATCTAGCCGAATACTCAAAAGCATGGTGATTATTGTGCCACCCTTCTCCATATACAACCAAACCCAGTAACCTATATCATCAAACATTAAAACATCGATATGATCGAAGTTTCAATTTTTCGATATAAATATATATCGATAAAATTTGAAATCCGACCGCATATTCAAATTAATAAATTATATCTTTTTAAGATTAATATATCGATAAATATTTCAATTTTGAAATAATGTATATCATAAACAATAAACTACAATACTTTTGTCACTAAAAAATTGTGACTAAGAGTATGTGACATCTAAAGGAATATATATGATTTATTAGTTGAATAATAGATAAATTATCTTATGACTTATAAATTAATGATACTTTTTTATATACTCTATACCAAAAGTCATATAAATAAATAAGTTAATACAAATATATTAGTAATTTGGAAGTTTTTCTTTTAAAAAAAAATTGACAATTATTTTTGTTAGAAGTGTAATATAGATCGATCTACATTATAGTTTAATAATGAAATAATAAACAAACTACTTACTGTTATCTATAAGTTTTGTCAAATTAAAATCAACCGAAAAAAAATGTTAAATTAAAATGAGCATTTAAAAAAAAATGTTATTTTTCACACTTACCAATTGTTTGTAGATAAATTGTTATTTTTCCATGGTTGCTTTCCCCATGTATGACATATTGAGTTTACCATAAATGTTGAGTGTAGGAGCGTTACAATCCTCACGCCCTGCATGGAAACGAGTATCATACCAAGGATTAAAATATTGATGTTCATATTGAGATTGTAATTTTACAGATGAATCGATAAAATCTCGATCTAGACAAATATTTCTATTAGTCGCGGAATTTATAAAATTTATTTAGATTGATAATTAAGTTTGTTTTTATTCCAAAACTAAGTTGTAGATATTATTATTAGTAATCATATTTGTATTAGTCTAAATAGAAATGACCTTTTTTTTATATTTTACGAGCATTTATAAAAGATGTTGGAGATATCCATGAATATTTAATATCCATGGACATATCTGTATATCTGCAAATATTTTCATCCCTGTATCATATGTCATACACGGTTTCTTTCTATAAATTTATGAATGATTTTATCTACATTATAAATGAATGTAAAGTTGAAATTTAGGTGTTACAACCTCAATAATAAATCTAGCACACCGAACTCACGTAACAAGAAAAGAGTAGTTTGATTCATTTGATTATTATTATTATTTTGAGTTCAATATTGAAGGAGATATTTGAATCACGGATCTTTAAATCTCAGATTTATATACTTTATGGTAGGCTTATATTTTAATTATAAACTAAACATATTTAGATTTCATATTTTTTTAGAAAAATATTATGTTTTGAGGATCATTTGATTAAATTGGAGTTGATTTTCTTTACACGCTAATCAAATGATTTTAATGTAAATAAAATAATCTACACTTTTTCATGATTAATAAATTGATAATGGAGCAAGTAAACACAAGTTAATTAAATGGTAATTAATATGTAATACTTCTGATGAGGTTGGAAATTCAAATCTCACCCTTCTATTTATTGTACTTAAAAAATTAAAATAAAATTATTCGTGTAGTCTGTAAGTTTTGAGTTTAGTTTTTATTTGGTTCTTGGATTTTAAAATCACACACTTTTACCTCTTAATATTGAGTTTAATTTTCATTTTATCACTAGATTTCATAGTATTATATTTTTACCCTTAGTTTTGAGTTCAATTTTCATTTGGTCATACATCTCAACATATATTTACATTTTTATCCCCAAATTTTTCCTAATGCTCACTTTGAAAATTGACATAAGATATAAGTTAATTAATTTGAAATAATTGTGATGTTAAAATTTTTAATTAATTTTAATAGTGATGGAATATTCATGAGTGAGAACTAACTTATTTGTAATTCATTTAAATTAATTAATAGACATTGTCACAGACACATAAAGTGAATATTTAGTGAAAAATTAAGTTAAAAATATAAATCTTGAAGCTATAAAGACTATATATTGAAACAAAATTTAAGGATAGAAACGTAACATTCCGAGATCTAGAGATAAAAAAGAAATTAATCTTACAATTTAAGAGTAAAAATATAACATTATAAAACCTTGAGACCAAATAAAAACTCAATCTAAAACGAAGAGATTAAAGAAATATTTTCGCAGAAAAAAATAATAATTGAAAGAAACAAATTAAGTGAGAGATTTTACCATTCCCCATATGAGAAAAGGAGTTCCCCCAACAAGAAAAAGTAGGATTGCAAGAATAATTGGATGAAGAAGATAGGTTTTGTGAATAAATCTATAGAAAGTTTGCTTCTCCAAGTCACCAACATTATCTGCTCTCCCATATTTCCTAACACTTAAAAAATTCTTTTTTTCAATCTCTTTAAAATTATTAAAGGACGGATTTGAACAAACTTTTTTAGCATAAAAATTGGAATCAAACAACCAAGTCATATGACTAAACAAAAATCCTTGAACAGGACTATGTGGATCCCTTTCAGTATCAACAAACTGATGATGACTTCTATGCGTGCTCACCCAACCGATTGGATCACCCTAAAACGTTAAAAGAGAAACAATGAAAGATTTTATTAGACAATAGATATATTTTCATATACTAAGTTAGCCAACTGTATGTAACAATCCATCTTCATGTTGATATATAAGTAATTATATAAGTTATTAGATGTCAAACCTGTAATGCATGAACTCCACAATAAGCAAATAAGTATTCAAAGAACTTAGAGAGCTTAAAGCTTCGATGTGAAAGATTTCTATGATATGAAATACTAATACCGAAAAGTCCCGTAATGTTATGTAATGCAAAAGCAACCCAAAATGCACTCCAATTGAAATAAAATGGGGCAAAAATACAAAGCACATGAACAAAGAAATAAAAGGAAGCCATTCCTTTGTCGATCTTCGTCCATTCTCTCCTAGAAGGCTTTGCCATTTCGTAAGGGCTTGCTAAAGATTAGACTATATATCTTCTAACCCCCATGTGTGTGTATATATAATTTAAGACTTGTTGAACTGATTAATTTAGCTACGTTTTGAGTTTAATTTAGCTAATTTAAGCCTAGTTAAGTAATCATTTCTTTAAAAAAAATTAAGCTTATTTTCTTTCAATTTTATATAATAATTTGTATTTTTTTTTAAGTACAATGGTTAATTAAATTTTTAGCCAAATTTTAAAAACAAAAATAAATTTTCAAAAGCTACTTTTTTTAGTTTTCAAAAATTGACTTGGTTTTTTAAACCATTGAGAAAAAGTAGATAACAAAAAAAGAGATTTGGAGGTGGAAGTAGTGTTTATAAGGTTAATATTCAAAAACAAAAACAAAAAAAACTAAGGTTCCGTTTGGTAACCATTTTGTTTTTTTGTTTTTGTTTTTGGAAATTAAGTCTATGAACATTATTTCCACCATTTTATCTACTTTTCACCAATGGTTTAAAAAGCAAGCCAAATTTTGAGAACTACAAAAATAGCATTCAAAAAATTGTTTTTGTTTTTTAAATTTGACTAAGAATTTAACTATTGTACTTGAAAGATGCAAGTCATAGTAAGAAATGTCGATGAAATATGCTTAATTTTTAAATATTGAAAAGAAATTAAATGGTTATCAAACGGGACCTTAGATACTAAGTTTTGAGTGTAGTTGAAACTTCAAAATTTTCCAATGACCTCTCCATTACCATATTTATAAAAAAAAAATTTATCCCTAAATTTTGAATATAAGTTTTCCTTTATAACTTTTTAGTTTAATTTTCATTTGACACTTATGTTTTAAAATGTTACATTTGAATATCGAATAATATGTAATTGACCGAAAACACAGCTTGAAAATGAAAATAACTCTTCGGCTCATAAATGAATTGTAATTATTTTTGGTCCCTATATATCTAGACTTTTTACTTCTACTTCATGCTTGCCTCTTTTTTTTTCCTTTTTTTTTTTCATTTTGAAAAACTTAATGCTTGCCTTTCATTCACGTGGTATTAATTTTAATTAATTAATTTAAAAGAATTATTAAGTGGATTTCTATATTAATTTTAATAGGATAAAAAATTAATGAAAATTAATTTAATTATAATTAATTTATTTTTTAAATTAATAAATCGAAAATTAACACTAAAACTTAAAAATGAGCATGAATGAAAATTCAACCATAAAAATTTTGGATAAGCGATACTAAACTCAAAACAAATGATAAAAAAATAATATTTTAAAATATAACAACCAAATAAAATTACAATAAAAAAGTATTTATTATAAATATTACAAATAGGTGTTAGATGCTCGTGTTTAGTGTACAATGTCAAATGTCATTTTTCTATTACCACGTATGTTGCCCATGTATCAAATCACTTATGCATAGTGTCCAAAGTGCCACATTCTAGTTGTCACTTTGTCTATAAATAGTGACACTTGGTAGATCTTGAAATAACACATATTGGTGATAAATCCACTTCAAAATCCCACTCCATTTTTCATATTATCCAATTTTTCATAATTTTAGTTTTTTTATTATATTTGTATATTATTATATTATATTTTCTCTATATTTGTGTTTCTATTATGCTTCTAAATTTCACAACACATTATCAGCACGAGCTTCCATTGCATAAGGTTTTTCACAAAGACCTAGTATTAATTATGAGGAGATGTACTCTCTGGTGGTGACGCAATTACACAAAAATATTTAATTGGTTTGATTGTGTATGAAAATCTGAACATGCATCTTATAGATATAGTCACAACATATTTATATGGATCTCTTGATAATGATATTTATATGAGAATCCTAGAAGAACTTAAGGTACCTAAAGCATATAAATCAAGTTCCTAGGAATTGTATTCAATAAAGTTATAGAGATCGCTATATGGATTGAAACAATCAGGATGAATGTGGTACAATTGCTTGAATGGATATTTTTTGAAAGAAGGATATCAATACAATCCAATGTATTCATGTGTTTTTATAAAGTAATCACAGTCAGGATTTGCTATTATGACTGTATATGTTGATGACTTAAATATAATTGGGACTCTTGAAAAGCTTTCAAAGGCAATATAGTATTTTAAGAAAGAATTTGAGATGAAAGATCTAGGAAAAACAAAATTTTGCCTTAGCTTGGAAATTGAGCATTTAGCAGATGGGATATTTGTTCATCAGTCAACTTATACAGGAAAAGTTTTGAAAATATTTTATATGGATAAAGCACATCCATTATATGGATAAAGCATCTGTTCAGGCGACTCTACCACATTTTCTTGCACTGGATTTTTTTGCCCTAGTTTATTGCTTTGTACTAGTTTTTGTACATCCCACTTCACTTTAGGACAAGCAGGAAATGGTTGAGGTTGATGCCCTAAAGTCTTGTGTTCTGTAGTTTGTAAACAGTTTGTACGGACGTTTGTGATGTATAATATATGATATTTTACTTCACTTCTTGATTTTGATCAGTTAATTGTTTTATTTGCTTTACCACAAATCAATAAACCTAAAATCCTTGGTTATTTGGATGTAACTTAAGCATGTATGTGGTGACACACAAGTGGATCATGTCTTAAGTGATAACCAAAATTGTCTGTAGTATATGGATATATGAGGGAAACCTTATCTTGGTAATGCTACGGATGCAACCCGTTTTGTGGAATGGTCACAAGTGTTATGACTTATCACAGATGGTCTGATCTTGATTATTCATATAGAGGACATGCGAGCGGGGGCTTCCTATACAAAGAGTTTGTATAAAACCTGATCACAAAGTGTTAACGTCTCTTTATATAATACTGTTTATGACAGGGACTTCACTTCACTAAAATGACCATAAGTAACATAACCTCAATCCTGATTGAGTTGGGAACTCCTGGCATTGAGGTCAGTCCTTTTATTTGCATGGGTACGAGTAGCCAGATCGCCGACTCAAACCTACCACTTTGAGGATTCGTCTGATTTGGGAGCTGGGAACTCAACTACACAAGAAGAAGTTCACTCCTTACCTGAAGCAGGGACAAGTAGATAGATAGCTCCCTTAAGGACTGATTTCAGGGCTTGAATGATGTGGCGCCACACACCTTCTCTTGGCCGGAGAGGTGTTCACACATAGTTGGACTATGTTGTATTGTTCATTAGAGGAATCAGTGGTACTTAAGGAGTAAGATGTAACTATAGGGGAAAAACGATAAATTGGCTCAACTGTACTTACGAGCATCTGTGAAGAGTCATCGTACTCATGATCGGTTATATTCAATGGACACAGAAATATATTTGTGGTAAGAAGAGTTCGGTTGTTGGTATTTAGTGAAATGCTTGGCAATTAACGGATGGTGGATCTCGTGGCTAAAGAGTTTAGTCAGCTATTCACGTATCGTTGGAGTTTTGAGCCACAATTCCATAAGATCCCCTTGGTAGCTTGGATAAAGTTAAGAATCAGTTTTTGGGTCAATTTGAAATGTTCAAATTGACAAGAGGGAGTTCGAATATGATATAATTGAACTGGTTAATTATATATGATATAATTGATTAAAAGTATGTGATACATTATTTTGGAGGAAATTAGATATAAATATGATTTATATCAAGTAGAGAAGAAATTACTATAGTAGATATGCGATATCAAATTATAGGTCAAGAATATAATATGATTATATTTATTATTTAATTGAATAGGCGATTATGAAAAAATTGGCCATGAATTTCTCTTAAATCATGCGAAAGTGGGAAAATTGAATTCGGTTATTGTAACTGAAGAATAAAATGAATTTTTTTTTCCATTTTGTAAAGAGTTCGAAAAGTTCGCTCACAGTGTGGAAACTTCACGATCACTTAGTTGAGAGCCTATATGATAACGCCCATCGCATAAATGATCGTACACCCGCGTACTAAACGATCGCACGCGTTCTCTAAACAATTGCTCACCTTCTCTAAACGATCGCTTAGCGTCGAGCTTTCCTAAACGATCGTTTACTATTTGCTAGACGATTACTGAGTAAAACCTACATGATTCTGTACCTTTCTCTAAGCGACAAGCATCGGACTATACGATAGTCACCTACTATCTCCCACTTGCTTGTCGTTCTACACGATCGTCCTTTCCTCTTCCCTCTACCAATTCCATCAAAGTCCACTCTTTAGATTCTAACTTTGAGAATACCAAGGGCTTCAAGTGGTGGTGTCGTCCCCGGTTGCGCTTGTTCGTGCGCTACCGTTCGTATAGACGATCGTGGTGCTGTTAGGCTATTGATTGTTGGGCGATTTGGATCGTAAAGGAGTCACTTCCGCTGGATTGAGTTCAAGTGAAGATTTTCTTCAACTGGCACGTATACTCAATTTGTTGTATTTTATTTATCAAAGCATGTCTATAATTAGTGTTAAAATGCATACTTGTTTGTTAGAATGAGTGTGTGATAATTTGATCACAATGAAATAGGAAAGATTCGAACCCACTCATGGATACTCTTGTTTAAGAGTTCCTTCAATTGGTATCAGAGCCAGGTTCTGATATTCCAATTTCATTGATGCAACGAATTACATAGACATTCGTGGTGGGTGCATATTTGCTCTCTGTTTAATTGTTAAATTGTTTGTGGATGTGCGGACTCATGGAATTTTCTGGTATGTAACCTCAGTTTGATTAATTCTTTTGCATTTTCGGTTAATTGTAAAGGCCCCTGCGTTTTTTGGCACAATTAATTGTTATCGAGCCTGTAATTCAAAGTCAGTTTGAGTCTTGAGTCGTTCATGAAGAAGTTCAGAGCAAGGGTTGCTGGTCTTCAAGGAAGAAGACGATCAAGAGTTGATCGAGTCATGTAGACGATGAGGTAAGCAATCACTGAATATCGGATGATCGGGCATCATTTCATGCACACGCACTAGACAATCGTTTAGCTCAGCAAGCATCATCGCTTAGTAATTGACTAATCGATCATGGAATATCGCACGGTAAATCATTTACCTTTTCCGCGTTAAGCGATCGCTTAGACGATCAAACTTTGTAGCCTCATTGTCATCTAAGTGATCGTAGCTTTTTCACGTTATCGTCTAGTGTGCGCTAAGCGATCGTTTACCTACGCCGTTTACTAAACAATGGATTTTCTCCTGGCGGTTCAAGACCCGGTTCGCCTGTGAAATGGTTTGCTCGGTAAAAATTGTAGTAGATAGAATTATTTCATTCTGGTTTTTGTAAAGATTCATCTTGGTCCATTAATCCTTGATTTAATACATGAGATGTATGATTATTTATATGTCATAGGGTATGCACATATAGTAAATCACACCTTAGGTTATGCATTGGTCATGCATCATCTCTTTATTGTAAATGTTATAATTTAGAGAAACATGATTTAATTAAGTAAGAGCATGCTCATGCATCATATAATATAAGAGTTATATTTATGCATGCATAAAAGCATTGACATGCATCATCTTTATAATATAATTGTTATAGTATAAGGGTATATGGAAAGCATGTTTGCTTGGTTATTACGCGTATATAAAAGTTATGTATAGTAATGATCGGACATTGCATGAAACATGACATATAGGTTTCTTTATAAGCGTTATAAACACCTAGTTATGCACAATGTATTTTAGTTGTTTCTTTTTAATGGTTAAAGAGAAATTAGAACTAAAAGTAATAAGAAAGACATGCATGCTCACTTAAGTTTAATTCATGGTTTTAAAATGTTAAAAACTTGGATAACATAGACCTAATATCATGGTTCTAATATGATTAGCAACCCTTGAGCTTTAATCTTTTAATCAGTTTAATAGGATTAAATTGACTAATAAAAGGTTAAAGTGTAGCAAATCTATCTATAAGAAACCTTTTGTCTAAGGCGGGTTTTGTCTAGGTTGGGGTATTTAAGTTGACAAAAATGTAACACCCCTACCTGGGAACCTACCTGGAAAGGTGAATTAGATATATTTGATGCATGCATGCAAGTTAATGACAGTTCATTAAAGTGTTTAAATGTGACTACTTGAACTTGTTCATTTTTCATAGACAAAAGTTGTTTATGAGCGGACTTAAAAAGATTACTTAGACTAAAATCAGTAGCTGATTGTCTAGGTTAATGAACCCATAGGTAGAACATTCAATGGGAAGTACTTGGGGCATATGATGCTTCACTTAAACCTTTCACGTTTCTCCTATATAGTCCACATCGTGAGATCTACCCTCGGCCTCGTGGCACCTTGGGAGTGTCCCCCTAAAGGATGGTGTTTAGGTAGGTCAATATCAAGGTGGATGGAGAGAATGTTCATAGTAAATGGGAGCAGGAAGTGTGACAGCATATCCCACGGTCTCATTCGTTGGATTGAATAAAGTTTCTGCGCATCGCCTCGAGGCACCATGGGAGTGTGATAACTTGTAGAAATACAAGTTATTTATGCCACCTTATCTAGATATTGCAGCCAAAAGTTAGTGAATATACGTCGATTGTATGAAAATTAGCCTAGTATTACAATAATTATAAATGTTTGCAATTACACCCACTAACACCATAAAGATGGAAGACAAGCTGAATTTTACTCTATTTTGCAGGAGACCAAGTCACCATTTGCGCTCAAGGCTCACGAGAAACTGATCAACGCATCTCTGTCACATTGCGCCTGTCAGTCAACAATGAAGAGACGATTATCACAATGACGGCGCAATGTGATAGTCGATCTAGAGCAGTATGCAACCGCATGCGGTAATAAAAACAACACCGCATGTGAATCCATGATCGAAAGATGCAGTTGAGCAATGCAAAAGCAGAGGATTGAGACACGTCTACAACTAATGGTTGTGCAGAATTGACGGTCTGATTGCATAACAGAAGGAATAATATCCCTCCATCTTCGGAATTACAATGACAATCAAGTGGGGACCACAAGGCTAGAGTCAAAGATCTGCACCTATAAATAACCCATTGATTTCAGAGAAAAAGAATGCTATGGGATACGGGGTAAATGTTGCAAAACTGTTGAGAGAAAAGGTTGAGCTGAGTGCTTAAGTAAAGAAATTCGGGAAGAAGACGAGATAAGGCCGAGAGGTGAATCTCAGATCTACCCTGCCAAACACCCGATTGAAAGCTCTGTGCAAAGATCCCTGCTACCGGTGGAGCAAGCTTGAGAGGGAAGCTCTTCCTACCATCAAATCCATCCTATCTGGCAAGCAGATCTTCATCGAATCTATGCCAAGACATTGGCACTTGTTTATATCTGTTCTATCTCTTTCATCGTTATATTTCACTTTCTCATTATCTTTTCATTCACACCATGTATCAAACGCTTAATAGAGATATTAAACGTTTCGATAGCTTTCCTTTATCATTTTCTGTCTATTTCTGTTCACCCGTCAATCACTTTCTTCATGATGTCTTCTTAATTCCCTGATAAGCAATATGAATTAACTAAGTACTTAATCTGTGTTAAAGATATAAAATGTGTTTAGCTAAGGCATGCTGGACGACATCTTCACCTGTGAGAGCAGAAGTGAAGATGCTATTCTAATCTATCGAGAGAAGGTCAGAAGAATGCGTTAACTAAAGCGAGTAGTACTTCCAGACATAGAAGCAACCTTACGTTCAATACGTTAGTGTCTGTTTCACCACAGACATGTGGGAACGCGGCCGATCACTGAAAGGTATATGCCAAGAGAAGAGCGGAACAGGATTTGTAGCTTCAATGCAATTGAGAACTTACGTTGTTTATATTATTTTTCTTTCTCTTTCTATTCTGTTCATAAGACTTGTCGCCGTATTCCACGTCTTTGCACAACTTTCACAGCCAGCCTTGACCCCAACATTGTGTAACATGAAGCCTGTATCTTGTATCATCTAACTTAGGTTTATTGTATTTCATTTTATTATCGCATCTTTACTGCTTTACTTTATTTTATCACAATTTATATACCTGTACAAACACATTTTTAAAGATTGAAAACTTGGTCGTATATATCATGACATACCACAATAACCTAAATCAGTCCCCGTGTTCGACCTCGGATCACACTGAGAAACTTGCGGTGGAATTACACTTGGTTCTATCATAAGGAAGCTTGTGACAACGCATGGCATGCTACATGAACATCCATAATTAACGAATATTTAGAAGTAGTATCGCATCATTTCAAGCATAGAACATCATCAATCATACCTATCAAAACCTGCGGTACAGAGTGTCCTCCTATAGGATGGCAGTTTTGCGTGTTTCTTTGGATCTCCTGTAAGAGGATAAGGTTACTTAATTGTCATACCTCGCCCTGAGCCCGCCTCCTGAACCCAAGGAGAGGTGTGAGGGACCGAAGATATTACTCTTTTGTGATACCTACTGTTCAACTAAACCTCATTGCTCTCAGTAAACTTTAAGTCAAGAAGATAAACAATAACCAATTGAGTAGGTTTATTACAACAATATAATGTTTATACAACTCCACGACTTAACTACAAAGTTTACATTAACAACTCTAAAACCCTGGAAGTGTAACTATGGCTTGTGGCAGTCCTTGACCTTAGCAGCATCCTGGAACTCCTCACCTTTCGCTACCTGGGAAGAAAACATGAAAGAAAAGAATGAGCGTCACAAAGCTCAGTGAGTGGTAAGTAACTTCTAGAATCTATTTCAACTCATAAATAACAAGCATATCATATATATACAAGGTTAGTACTCAAACCTCATCTTTGAATGAGTCTGGTCTCACCTTCTATCTACACGCACGGTAGATAGTTAATTGTTACTAATTATAAATGCTTACTCTTTTGTGTTCCCTTTGTTCCCTATGTGCACATAGCTCCCCTCTTATGGGCTTAGAAACTAGGCCCATCGGTCCTTTGACCATCCCATACGAGGCTGTTCCCACAGGCTCAGAAACTAGACCTCTCGGTCCCCTGACCATTTTGTGAGGTTCCATTTGGGGCTCAGGAACTAGGTCTATTGACCCCCTGACCATCCCGATCATATGTTCTCATTTTCATGCTAATTACTCATTCACAACATCAGCATATGCATTTTACTCTAAGAGATATGGTTAAGACTTAAAGGAAAGTACCACTCACCTTGGTAAAGTTGGAGTCTTCCTTTCTAAAAGTTCCTTGATCACTTTAGGCTCCCTTTTGAACCCTAGGATCCATATTCAAATTAAAGCTCATATTACTCATAATTCTAAGCCTTATCTCGAGATACTTCCTTCTACAAACATTCTCTACAATGTCTCAAGAATCTTACCTTAAAAACTTAGCTTAGAACTCCTCATGGTCTGGCCAGAATCATCAAAACATCAATACTGGCTCAAGCTTACTCGACAGCTCGACCCTTCTGTCTTTTCCTCATTCTTCAGACCAATTCCTCGAAACTTCTTTTCTGGCAGCCCTACTCTAAGAACTAAACTCTCAAATCTTTCAAGTGGCTTTAAAATCACTCTAAATACACGAGTATTCTGGGAGAAATCCTCATCCCAAATTGATACTACTTCCAGACTTCACTGTCTGATAGCATATTCTCCTTTTGGAATTTCATGACCGACACATGATCTCACTTCCAACGCTCTCCTTCAAATTTACTTTCTAACACTCTTCCTCACGTTCTTTGAAAAGGATTTGGCTTGTGAATGGAAGATACATCTTGTGGTGGTATTTATAGGCCAAAGGAAATGATCTTTATCATCATTACCAAGTCTCAACGCAAGACACCTCCTACTTTGGAGTGTTTGCACCATGTTTTGCCACCACCTACTCCCTTGACATTCACCTACTCTCATGCCACTCATATACTTTAGTTGTCTTCATTATGCATAAGACTTTCTTTACATGAAACTTAATTCATCTAGCTTATACTAACTCAAGTTGAACCTTCTCTGGGTATAGCCATTTGTCCAAATGAGCTCATCAACCTTATGTAACGCAAGCATCAGCACCGCTCTATCGCTTAGTTCTTGCATCTATCGCTTAGCTCCAACACCCTATCGTGAAGCTCAATCGTTTAGTAAACGATCTCACTCTCAACGATCTCGCACATAGCCTATCGCTTAGCTGCCGTACCCATCGTTTACCTCTATCGTTTAGCACTGACGTCCTATCGTCTAATGCATCCGCTCATCGCTTAGTATTCCGCCCATTGTGTAGCACTGACGCCCATCGTCTAGCACAACACGGCTATCATCTAGCGCTCACGCCCATCGCATAACGCCATCGTATAGTCTATTGCTTAGCGTTCGCGCATCGTCTAATGCTTAACGCTATCGTCTAGGGCTTACACTGATCATGTAGTGCTTAATGCCTATCGTATAGCCCGATCGTCTAGCACGTCACTTCTCGCTGTGTGCATCTTCATGATCGTCTAGCGCATCGCTTAGCTCTGGACATTTGCTACACGATCGCCTTCTTCATCGCCTACCTCATCGTGTAACGCCACTCATTTGCTACACGATCGCCTACCTCATCGTGTAGCACCGCTCATTTGCTACACGATTGCCTACCTCATCTTGTAGCATCGCTTATTTGCTACATGATCGTCTGCCTAGCACCTTGCACTCAACATCTCGCTCACACAGCCTAAATGCATGAGCAACTTAGGCAATGCCTCTTATCAACACCTCGGCCAATCATGTGTTTAACCTCACCAGCTCACGCACGGTTGCCTTCGGCTACACTTAGCCCCATCTCATGCGTTAACACCAAACACATGGTTCCTTTTGACTTTATACTCAGCCAAATTCCACTAATAAAGGCAAACTACTCAAGGAAAACTCATTCAACACTTAGAAATTTCCTTCTCTTCAACATAGGATTTAACTTTCACTTAGTTAATTCCCTTAGTTACCTGTTTAAGTAGTGAAAATGGAAATTTGGGTTTCACATTAGTCTCTTGTCCTAATCTGCTTCTTCTCTACGGTGGGCTCATTAGGGCGAGACTCTGGTACCGAAAGAGAAGGGTCACACTTACGCGAAATTGTTAAAGATTAACAGTTTTGGACCAAATAAATGGTGGCTGTTGGGTCCAGTTCCAAGAGTTGGTTCTGCCTAATGGTTGAGAAAGTCTCATCTCAGTAAAGGAGCATCTGATCACCTCACCGGTGATGTTTGTCCTGCCTCACTGGGGCATCATTGCAAAATAGAAGTTTTTCACTTAGGGTACTTGAAACTGTTTTGCAAAATTAATTGGTTAAAATGTAGTTTAGCAAAATCTAATAAAAGTTTTGTTCATTTTTCAACAACAAGTTTTGAAAAATGGCCACAACCACAATTGCTTTGCTTAGCGCCAAAAAATTAACTGTCGATAACTTTCCAACATGGAAACATATGATCACAACGATACTACTCATCGAAGATCTCATGTTTGCCCTTACGGAGGTCTGTCCTTCTATTCTAGCTTCGAATGCCAACTCGAAATGTTCGGGAGGCATATGAGCGATGGACATGGGCGAATCCCGAGCCTATATCGTGGCAAGTCTTAATGACGTCTTGGCCAAGAAGCATGAGCCCATGGTCTCAGCGCGTGAGATCATGGAGTCCCTGTGGGGGATGTTTGGACAACCGTCTGAACAGCTCAAGCACGAGGCTCTAAATTATATATTCAACTCCAAAATGGAAGAAGGCACCTCTGTTCATGAACATGTGCTTAACATGATGGTACACTTCAATGTGGTGAAGTTGAATGGGTCTATCATTGATGAGGGCAGCCAAGTTATCATAATCCTGCATTTATTGCCGGAGAGCTTCCTGCACTTTGTTAATAATGTGATTCTTAACAAAGTGAAATACACCCTTACAACTTTCCTCAACAAGTTGCAGACCTACTAATTGTTACTGAAAAGTAAAGAGAGGAAGAAAGCTGAGGCAAATGTTGCTTCATCTTCTAGGACGTTTCATAGAGTTTCAACCTCAGGAACGAAGTCTGCACTTTCTACATCTAACTCTACAAAGGGGAAGAAGAAGAAGGGTGGTAAAGGGAAAGGGAAGGTGCTTGCTAACCCGCCTCCTGTTGCCCCAAAAAGGCGTCTGCCACAAGTTGAAAAGGGAAAGTGTTTCTACTGCAACCAGGATGGACACTGGAAGAGGAACTGTCCTCGCTGGCTTAAGGAAAGGAAGGCCGCCAAGGCTAAGGTCAAGGCAGATAAAGGTAAATATGATTTACTTGTACTTGAAACTTGTTTAGTGAAGAATGAAGATTTTGCCTGGATAATTGATTTGGGCACCACTAACCATGTTTATTCTTCTTTTTAGGGGATTAGATCCTGGCGACAGCTGAAGGTTGGTGAGATGACGATGCGAGTAGGCACCGGGCACATCATCTCAGCTGTGGCAGTGGGAGGGATCCAGTTATCTTTACATAATAGGTTTCTAATTTTGAATGATGTATATATTGTTTCTGAACTTAAGAGGAACCTTATTTTTGTAAAGTGCTTGCTACAATGTAAATACACTATTTCATTTAATGTGGGTAAAGCGTTTATTCATAAAAATGGTGTTAATATTTGTACAGCATATCTGGAAAGTAACTTGTATGTGCTAAGACCATTAGCCATTAGTTCCCTCCATATTACAGAATTGTTTAAAACTGTCGTAACTCAATCTAAACGTCAATGAATTTCTCTAAAATAGGGCACATCAATCTCAATAGGATTGAGAGATTGGTGAAGAATGGACTTTTAAGTGAGTTGAAGAAAATTCTTTACCGGTGTGTGAATCTTGCTTTGAGGGTAAGATGACTAAACAACCTTTTACTGGAAAAGGTGATCGAGCCAAAGAGTCTCTTGAGTTAGTAAATTCTAACCTTTGTGGTCCAATAAATGTGCAAGCACGAGGTGGCTATAAGTATTTTATCAGTTTTACTGAGGATTACTCTAGGTACGAGTATGTTTATCTTATGCAACGAAAATATGAATCCTTTGAAAAGTTCAAAGAGTTCAAGGCTGAAGTTGAGAACGCATTGGATAGACGGATTAAAACACTTCGATCAAATCGAGGTGGAGAGTTTTTAGACTCGTAATTCCAGGACTATTTGATAGAACATGGAATCATTTCCTAACTCTCAGTGTACACCTCAACAAAATGGTATAGCGGGGAGGAGAAATAGAACCTTGTTGGACATGGTTCGTTCGATGATGAGTTACGCTTCCTTACGGGACTCGTTTTGGGGTTTCACAGTGGAGACTGCGGTATACATACTCAACTCTGTTCCCTCCAAGAGTGTTGCGAGAACACCTCTGGAGTTGTGGAACGGGCGTAAAGCTAGTTTACGTCACTTCCATATTTGAGGTTGCCCTGCACATATGCTTGAGGAAAATCCCAAGAAGTTGGAACAACGGTCGAGGTTATGCCTCTTTGTAAGCTACCCCAAAGGTACACGAGGGGGTTATTTTTATGATCCGTCGAAAAAATAGGGTGTTTGTTTCCACGAACGCTACTTTCTTGGAGAATGATCATATTAGGGAGCATAGTCCACGAAGTAAAGTCGTGTTGCATGAGCTTTCTAATGAAACTACTGAAACTTCAACAAGAGTTGTTGAAAAGTCTGCTTCATCAGCAAGAGTTGTTGTTGATGGGGTAGTTCATCTAGTAGGTCAGTTCCCCCTCAAGAGTAGATGAAACCTTGACGCAGTGGAAAGGTTGTGAACCCGCCCATTCGCTATCTGGGTTTCACGGAAATCCTAGGTATGGTAGCATATGGCGATGTTGAGGATCCGTTGTCTTATCAGAAGGCAATAGAGGATGTCGATCGGGATGAATGGGTCAAGGCCATAGATCTCGAGATGGAGTCGATATACTTCAACTCAGTATGGGATCTTGTAGATCAGACTGATGGGGTAAGACCTATAGGTTGTAAATAGATCTACAAGCACAAACGGGATGCTGATGGGAAGGTACAGACCTTCAAGGCTCGACTTGTGGCAAAGAGTTATGCCCAGGTAGAGGGAGTTGACTATGAGGAGACTTTCTCGCCTGTTGTCATGTTAAAGTCAATCCACATCCTCCTGTCATTTGCAACTTATACAATTATAAGATCTGGCAAATGGACGTCAAGACAGCCTTTCTGAATGGCAATCTTGAGGAGACCATTTACATGGTGCAACCCGAGGGATTCATAGCCCAAGGTCAAGAGATAAAAGTTTGCAAGCTGAATCGTTCCATTTATGGGCTGAAACAGGTGTCTAGATCTTGGAACATACAGTTTGATACTCCAATCAAGTCGTATGGCTTTAACCAGAACGTTGATGAACCTTATGTCAACAAGAAGATTATCAACACTTCAATAGTATTCTTAGTATTGTATGTAGACGATCTACTACTCATTGGGAATGATATAGGTCTACTAATTACAGTTAAGAACTGACTAGTGACCTAATTCCAAATGAAATATTTGGGAGAGACTCAATTTGTTCTAGGTATACAGATCTTTCGGGATCAAAAGAACAAAGTGTTAGTACTGTCTCAGGCATTGTACATTGACAAGATGTTGCTCAAGTACTCGATGCAAGACTCCAAGAGGACTGTCGTTCAGGCATAGAGTCACTTTGTCTAAGAACATGTGTCCTAAGACACCTCAATAGGTTGAGGAGTTAAGACGGGTCCCATATGCATCTCCGTTGGCAGTTTAATGTATGTGATGCTCTGTACTCGTTCAGACATCTACTACGCTGTGGGCATAGTCAGTAGGTATTAGTCTAACCCAGGCAAGGGTCACCGAACCACAGTGAAGAACATCCTCAAGTATCTTCGGAGAACAAAGGACTACATGCTCGTGTATGAATCTAGGGATTTAATCCTTACTAGATACACGGATTTTGACGTTCAAACTAATAAGGACTTTCGCAAGTCCACGTAAAAGTCAGTTTCTACTCTTAACAGAGGAGCTGTAGTGTGGGGAAGCACTAAGCAATGGTGCATCACCGACTTCACTATGGAGGCGGAATACGTAGTGGCTTGAGAAGTTGCTAAGGAAGCCATCTGGCTCAGGAAGTTCTTGACAGAACTGGAAGTTGTTCCAGATATGTCTAGGCCCATTACTCTCTATTGTGATAATAGTGGGGTAATGGCGAACTCCAAGGAGCCTAGGAGTCACAGGTGTGGCAAACACATAGAGCAGAAGTATGATCTGATCCGCGAGATAGTGCATCGAGGGGATGTGATTGTCACGAAGATCGCTTCGGAGCACAATGTTGTTGACCTATTTACGAAGGCTTTCACGACTACAGTATTTTAGGGTCACCTTCAGAGCATGGGTCTACAGGATCGCCCAAACTGGACTAGGGCAAGTGGAAGATTTTCTTATACTAGGCTTTTATGCCCTAATTTATTATTTTGTACTAGTTTTTGTACACCCTACTTCACTTTAGAACAAGTGGGAGATTGTTGGAGTTGATGCCCTAAAGTCTCATGTTCTATAGTTTGTAAACAGTTTGTACGAACGCTTGTGATGTATAATATATGATATTTTACTTCAATTCTTGATTTTAGTTAATTGTTTTATTTTCTTTACCACAAATCAATAAACATAAAATCCCTGGTTATCTGGATGTAACTTAAGCATGTATGTGGTGACATACAAATGGATCGTGTCTTAAGTGATAACTAAAATAGTCTGTAGTATATGGATATAGGAGGGAAACCTTATCCTGGTAATGCTACGGATACGACCCACTTTGTGGAATGGTCACAAGTGTTGTGACTTGTCACAGATGATTTGATCCTGGTCATTCGTGTAAGGGACATGCGAGCGGGGGCGTCTTATACAAAGAGTTTGTATAAGACCTGACCACGAAGTGTTAACGTCTCGTTATATAACACTGTTCATGACAGAGATTTCACTTCACTAGGATGACCATAGGTAACATGACCTCAATCCTGAGTGGGTTGGGAACTCCTGCCATTGAGGGTGGTTCTTTGATTTGCATGGGTGTGAGTGGCCAGGTCGTCGACTAAAACCTACCACTTTGGAAATTCGTCTGATTTGGGAGCTGTGAACTTAGCTACACAAGAAGAAATTCACTTCTTCCTCAAAGCAGGGGCAAGTAGATAGATATCTCCCTTAAGGGCTAATTCCAAGACTTGAACGATGTGGCACCACACACCTTTTTTTGGTCCAAGAGGTATTCACACATAGTTAGACTATGTTGTATTGTTCATTAGAGGAATCAGTGGTACTTAAAGAGTGAGTTGTAACTACAGGGGCAAAATGGTAAATTAGTCCAGCTGTACTTACGAGCATCTATGAAGTGTCATTGTACTCATGATTGGTTATATTTAATGGACACAGAAATATATCTGTGGTAAGAAGAGTTCAGTTGTTGGTCTTTAGTGGAATGCCTGGAAGTTAACGGATGGTGAATCTCGTGGCTAAAGAGTTTAGCCAGCTATTCATGTACCGTTGAAGCTTCGAGCCACAGGTCCATAAGGTCCCTTTAGTAGTTTAGATAAAGTTGAGAATCAGTTATTGGGTCAGTTTGAAATGTTCAAATTGACAAGAAGAAGTTCGATTATATATGATATAATTGACTAAATGTATGTGATACATTATTTTAGAGGGAATTAGATATAAATATGATTTATATCAAGTAAAGGAGAAATTACTATAGTAGATATGTGATATCAAACTATAGGTTAATAATATAATATGATTATATTCATTATTTAATTGAATAGGCGGTTATGAGATAATTGGTCGTGAATTTCTCCTAAATCGTGCGAAAGTAGGAAAATTGAATTCGGTTATTGTAACTGAAGAATAAAATGAAGTTTTTTTTCATTTTGTAAAGAGTTCGAAAAGTTCGCTCACAGTGTGGAAACTTCACGATCACTTAGTTGAGAGCCTATACGATAGTGCTCATCGCCTAAACGATCACACACCCACGCACTAAACGATCGCACACATTCTCTAAACGATTGCTCATCTTCTCTAAACGATCGCTTAGCGCGCCGAGCTTTCCTAAACGATCGTTTACTATTTGCTAGATGATTGTTGAGTAAAACCTATACGATTCTATACCTTTCTCTAAGCGACAAGCACCTAACTATACGATAGTCACCTACTATCTCCCACTTGCTTGTCGTTCTACACGATCATCCTTTCCTCCTTCTCTACCAATTCCATCAAAGTCCACTCTTTGGATTCTCACTTCCAGAATACCAAGGGCTTCAAGTGATGGTGTCGTCCCCGGTTGCTACTTGTTCGTGCGCTACCATTCGTATAGATGATCGTGGTGCTGTCAGGCGATTGATTGTTGGGCGATTTGGATCGTAAAGGAGTCACTTTCGCTGGATTGAGTTCAAGTGAAGATTGTCTTCAACTGGTACATATACTCAATCTGTTGTATTTTATTTGTCAAAGCATACCTATAATTAGTTTTAAAATGCATATTTGTTTGTTAGAATGAGTGTGTGGTAATTCGGTCACAATCAAATAGGAAAGATTCAAACCCGCTCATGGATACTCTTGTTTAAGAGTTCCTTCACATTAAACATTCTAATGGAAGTTCGTTCACTGGATGTGAAGAAAGATATATTTCGACCTCAAGATGATAATGAAAAACTTCTTGGTCCCGAAGTACCATATCTTAGTGCAATTGGTGCACTTATATATCTTGCTAATAATACAAAACCAGATATTACATTTTTAGTAAATGTATTAACAAGATATATTTCCTCTTCAACAAAAAGATGTTGGAACAGAATTAAGCATATATTTCGTTATCTACAAGGAACTATTGATATGAGTTTGTTTTATTCAAATAAATCAAATTTTGATCTAGGTTATGCAGATTTTGGATATTTATCTGATCCACACAAAGCTAGATCTTAAATAGGTTATCTGGTCACACGTGAAGGAACTGTTATATCATGACGATCGGTGAAACAAACCATAATGGTCATTTCGTCAAATCATGCTAAACTTCTTGCAATTCATGAGTCTAGTCAAGGATGTGTATGGTTAAGATCAATGACTTAGCACATTCATAGAACATGTGGCTTGTCTTCTAAAAAAATATTCCAACAATATCATACGAAAACAACACAACATGTATAGCCCAAATCAAAGGAGGATATATTAAAGGAGATAGAACAAAACATATTTCACTAAAACTTTTCTACACTCATGGTCTCGAAGAAAATGGTGACATGTGTATAACAAATTTGTTCGAATGATAACCTAGTCGACTTATTTACAAAAGCATTACCTATCGCAACCTTTGAGAAATTGGTACACAACATTGGAATGCGGTGATTCAGAGATCTTAGTGATGTTTCCATGAGGGGAGCGAATATATTACATTCTTTTAGGATTATTCGATTATATGAAATATGTACTATTTTTCCTTCACTAGGATTTTTTTCTCATTGGATTTTTTTTCAATGAGTCATACTTCATATATTTACAATGGTCATCTAAGGAGGAGTATTATAAATAGGTGTTAGATGTCCATACTTAGTGTTCAATGTCAAATCTCATTTTTCCATTACCACATATGTTGTCCATGTGTCATTCAACCACTTATGCATAGTGTCCAAAGTGTACCACATCCTATTTGCCACTTTGTTTATAAATAATAACATTTGGTGGATCTTGAAATAACACATATTGGTGAGAAATTCACTTCAAAATTCCACTCAACTTTTCATATTATCTAATTTTCATAATTTTAGTTATTTTATTTATTTGTTTATTTTCCCGACTGAACAATATAACTCAAAATAGTAAGATAGTCGATGTAGATTTGAATTTCTCATCTTCTTAATTTCTAATTTCATATCTGGTCTTCTAAGATTATATAAAAATTTGATAAAAAAAAGGAAAGAAAAAACGAAAACAAAGCATTGAATACTATTTATTTATCTAGTTTGAACTATAAATAACTCCTATTAACTTCGGGAGAAAGTTAAAACAATCTTTAAAATTTCAACCCTACAATTTTCTTTTTTAATGTGATAATTAAAGTTTGCGTGTACATGAAAATAAAAAAAATAAAAATAAATAAAAGAAACACAAATTCTTAAGCCATATCAATAGAGACATCACCAATATAAAGCAGCTCTGTAAATAAACTGGCTACATTCACACGTCGTGAGTAGAAATTACAATGTGGTGGCCGACACTTTGGCCGGTGGAGGTGTTCTCTGCCACTCAATGTTATGACTTGACAATTTTTCGAATGGGCTTACCTGTCTTGTTGATAGGGATTTTGACGAATGTTTTAATTTTTTTTTAAAAGAAAAAAAATTAGAGACATGTATTCAATTAAAGATTTGAGGTTTGAATGTCTACGGTATACCAACCAATTCAAACTATTGGACGTCTCTCCCAACCATCTCTTTCAAGCTAAAATATAGATGCGACCATGATTTAGATTAAGCTGGGATTGAGGATTTCCTGGGATTCTAAAGTTGTCAAAATACTCTTAGCACAAACATTTTTAAAAAATACCATAGTCCTGTACAACTAGCTACCATAATTGATTCAGTGTGTGTTCGTATTCCTGCCCGGTGAAATATATATATATATATGTAACTGTTAATTTACTTGGAATCCTAGTGACACTACGGATACGACCCACTTTATAGAGGCTTACAATTGTTGTGAACTACTACAAATGGTCTAGTCCTGATCATTCATGTGGAGACATGCGAGCGAGAGTGTCCTATACAAAGAGTTTGTATAAGACTGGACCACGAGATGATTTGTCTCTTTATATAATGTCGTTGATACTTGAGACTTACATATCACCTAAACGACCATAGGAGACATGACCTCAATCTTGAGTGTTTTGGGAACTCCTACAGTCCTTTGATTAGTATAGGTGAGAGTGACCAGATTGCCAATCCAACAGGCCTACCTTTATGGGGATTTGTCTGATTTGGGAGCTGGGAATTTAGTTACACAAGATGGAACTCACTCCTTCCCCAAAGCAAGGGTAAGTAGATAGATTGCTCTCTTAAAGGGCTGATTCGAACTACATGGGCAAAACAGTAAATTGGCCCAGCTGTACTTAAGAGCAATTTATGAAGGATTATCACACTGTTGTTTGGTTGATATAGACACAAAATATATTCGTAGTGAGAAGAATGCAGCTGTCGGTCTTTAATCGAGTATCCGGCAGTTAACGTGAAGACCGATGAGCCTTACCAGAAGTGAAGTAAAAAATACCGACAATCTTACCGCAACCTTATCGACTACCTACTTGTATGTTGCTTTCGTAAAACGATGGTGGATCCCGTAACTAAAGAGTTCAGTCAATTATTCACGTACCATTGGAGCTTCAAGCTACAGGTCCATAAGGTCCCTTGGTAGCTCAATGGATTCAAGTTGAGAATCAGTTTTTGGGGTTGATTTGAAATGTTCAAATTGACAAGAGAAAATTTAATTATATATGATATAATTAGTGTGATGTATGAGATACATCAAGTGGATGATTAATGTAAATATGATTTATATTAAGTACCATAAAATAGAAAAAGAACTATGCTTTATATGTTTCATGAGATGAAATATTAAAACTATAAGTTATAAATATAATATGGTAAGTTGGTTATCATATTTATTTATAATAATATTAATTATTTGATAATTATCTATTTTTCTCTAATAACCAATTGAGTGGGAAGTTACTGGTGGTTTTATGGTAACCGTGACATATAAGGAAAAATGTTTACCTAAAATTAGAAGTTACTTGATTCAGAAAGTACTCACAGAAAAGCTATCAAGTGAAAATGTTTCACTAAGCGATAGCTAGTAGAGAGACTAAACGATCGTGGACATTAACTATACGATAATTCATTCAGCTGGTCGTAGCTACACGATCGCGTGGTATTGTCTATACGATAGGTTGTCATCTTCTACACGATCAATCACATCGTCTATACGATAGACAACATACCATCTCCCACTTGCTTGATCGTCTACACGATTGTTGTTCTTCCTATCTCTTTCTTTAACCAAGTCTATACAGAGCCCACACTCCTGGATTCTCACATTAAGAATACCAAGGTAACTATTGTGGTGGTGTCCTCACTCAACTTGATTAATTTCGAGGTTCTAGAGGTCGTTTGTTGGGTTCATGATCGTTGTGTTCGTGTTGTGCACCGGTCGTGTTGTTCGAGGGTTGTGTATTGTTGTCTTAGATGCTTGGAGATCGATCGAGAGAATCGTGAAGAATGTTTCTTCAAAGGTATACATACTCTATCCCTTGACTCTCTCTTAAAGCATGTTGCAATTTCTTGTTATGCATGACCTATTAGTTTCCGTTTCTTATACTGTAATTGTTTATGTTCAATTTCGAATGGATTTGAAACGATCCTTCCGCTACTCATGGAAATCCTCATGTCTGATTTTCTTATATATATATATATATATATATATATGTATATGAAGAAAACGTGGCATCCAAAAATCGGTTACCTCAGGCGATTTTCTTACTTGCCTATGCATCTTAATAGGGGTATTAAAAAAATTCGATCAACCCAATTCAATCCATCCGATTTGGGTTGAGTTATTAATTCATTTGGATTAGATTGTGTTCAGAATAAACGAATCAACCCAAACTTATAATTAATATTAAACATTTTTTTACTTCCAATACAATTATATATACATATATTTATTTTAATTTTACTTAATTTCATATCTTTTTAGATTATTTATTATCCACCAATTATTTAAAATATCTTTTTAACAATATGGAAATAAGTTTTTCATAATACAATTAAAATTGATTTTTAATCTTAATTTAATATGTGAAAATAATTAAACAAATTCTTTTACATATTAACATGTTACTACTTTTTTAAGATAAATATTTAAATAATGGCCAAATTAAGCCGAACCAACCCAACCCAAATATTTCATGGTTGGGTTAGGTTGGGTTGTTTGAGTTGAAGAAATTTACAGTCCAAACGATTAGATTGAGTCTAAAAAGTGCTTCAATCCAACCAACCCAACCCATTAACACCTCTTAATTTGACTCTCATATTGTCATTTACTTCAAGTCGGCCAATACTTCATATCATTTATTTTATATTTATTTTCGGTTTAACTATCCCTTCATTTAACTCTTCATTAAAACTAGTGTTATTTGTAGAGATGTCCATTTTCTAGAATGGGCTCAAGGTGTATTCCATTTGGGCGAGAAATGAGGGAGGGTGTGGAAAAAAAAATTTCTTGTAAGGTAAACGAGGATGAGAACAAGAATAGGAATCTCAAATCCCGCCACGTTAACCTTTATTTATTTATTATAATAATTTAATGTTATGTTGTTGTTATTATTATTATTATAGAAATAGTATATTTAAATTTCAAATTTAATTATTTAATAGTCAAGATAATGAATATATTTAAATTGAATGTTTATATATATATAGATAGATAGATTCATAATTATTTCTTTCTACTAGAAAATTTGAGTAATCTCTCTTTAAATTTAAATTGTCCATGTGGAATTAATCATATAAAAATTAGTGAAAAACTTAGACTATTTAATTATATCTTTTTCCATAGTAATAATTTAAGTTAATTGATTTTTTTTTAAAAAAAAAAAAGGGAAAAAATTTATCGTGCAAACACAAATGATGTTAAAACTTTTCTATCAACTCAGAACCTTAAACTAATGGAACCACAACAAATTTAAGTATGTTAAAACTTCAACATCACACACGCCATACACAAAGTGCAGACACAAATGATGGAGAAAAGACACCGTAATTGACCAACATAACTAAGAAAACATAAGGGAAAATTAAGCTATAGTCTAAGCAAAGTTAATGGAAAACAAAAGGGAAGGCTTAATTGAACAACAAAGCTCCAAACTATTCAACTGCCTTACTAAGACGCAAAGTTAAGTGCAAGAGTCCAAGTTCATGATTTGAAACATCCTTATAGACTTACATGGACCTTAAGAGTGGAGATTTTATTTCTTGACCAACATAGGTCCTGTCAGAATACTTTTGAGACTCGCATACCTTAAAAAAAGTGAAATAATCTATCTAACAACTGTTCATTTCAGTCAATGTGATTAATTAACTCTAAAATTTGTATGCTTTGACCACCAAAAAGTAAGACACACATATGATATCTTGAGTTCGTGCTCGAAGCATATAAAAATGCCTAATGCGATTGTAGGGATCAAGTTATAACACGATGTACACATTATGAGTTATCTTTCGAATTGGGTTTCTAACTCATGTAAGTACCCGCAAATACTAACATCCAGTTTTATTTAATGAATGAAAGGTAATGAAATTGAAGTAATTAAATAAAGAAATTAATGTAAAAGATGAACAACAGAACTCCAAGACAAACCAGACAATTGTTAGGACTTCAATCTCAAATTTCCATGTTAAGTACCAAATGTTCAGTACATTAATAGTTGAGTTGTTTTAAGCTTCCAACTATCCTATGCTAAGAAATGCCTCAATTTTTGCAAGATTAAGCTATGCTTGTCAAGTGAAAGTTGGAGAATTAGCAAGGATAACGAGGATAAAGTACTTCCACTATAAAACCTTCACAAGAGGAAATTTAGGAAGTAACCTTTCAAAATCTGCAACTATGATTTTGATGGTAAGTCATCCACATGGCAAAAAATTATTCTCTTATCATTCATTACAAATCTTGCATGTCTCCAGCCAAAACTAGTGCCTTTTGTTTGAATCTCTCCTAGGGGATTAGCTTTAATTTATAACGAACTGAAGGTGCCTACTAGTTCAACATATCCTCTTTAAGTTATGCTGCAATCGAATTCCAAGTGCAGAGCGTTTGCTCTTAAGACTCTGCCTCTCGTCACACAAAATATGAATATCATTCCACAAGATATTTGAATTAATCACCATGTAAAAAATCTATGAGGCAAGGTTTCTTGACTACACGTAAAGCCCATCCTTTTAATACATCGCTGTGCAAATTTCATCACCGAGGCCTCCATACAGAACTGCATCCCAAAAAGCAACAAAAATATTCCTTCTCCCCGCTCAGCAAATTTAAATCTTGATGTTGAAGTAATCAGGGTCGAAATGATGCAGTCTTACGTAACCATCTTCACCTCCACTTGAAAAACTAAAAGAAAACCAAATCCATAATAAGCATATAAATCATTGTCCAATATTTAGCCAATCAATGCAATGGTTTGGTTCGTTTTTCACATGCAAGCAGTGCAATACACCATACCTCTTTCCGTCGGGATTGAAAGCCAGGGCATTGATGGGTCCAAAATGCCCTTTCACACCTCCAATCTCTTCTTGAAGGATCTATTAGACAAAAGAGAAATATCATATAACCGAACTGACTCTAACTCTATTGGTCACAAGAAAAATCCAATAGAAGATTGAACCTTGTCATAAAATTTAGCTTCAAACTTTCCTGCACGATGATCAGTTGTTGTCACAGCTGATGCATCCTGACCACCACCAAGCACCACCTAAAAGCCATAAAAACAATCTGAGTCGAGATATTAAACAACATACCAGACAATCAAGCACAAATGTCTCACAAACAGAACTCTAGCAACGCTACTTTGGCAATTCACTCATACATACATGGTCAAGAAGTGGAGACATTGTAACTGCATTGACTGGGCGTTCTGTCACATATGTCCTGATAAGCGTCAATGTTCTTGTATCCCACAGCTGGATTTAAAAACAATGTTATACTAAACCACCAAAATGTTAATCTATTAACCAAATGTTGAGGAGAGGGAGGGGGATTTGAAGAATCAGAGATCTGAGTACGGTACCCTTGCAGACTTGTCCAAAGAACCAGTGATAAAATGTGAACCATCAGGAGACTTCGTAAGGGAAGTTATTGTTTTTTTATGGCCGGTCTCCTTGTCAGATTCTTTTAAAAGTTTACCTGTCTGCAGTTAAATTATTGAATTAAGCATCAAGTGGAGGATAAACCAGATTCACCGAGAAACATAAAAAAGTTATAAATATAAGTAGAAGTCACAAACAATAAACAAAAAGTTAGATCATTAAATTCAGCAACCGCACATCTTGATTATAGATCAGAGATGAATTCCTTTACTGCACATAAGAGTGTAAACAATGGGGAAACTTTTGTTGGCCCTTTACCTTAGAGCCTTTGAATGTAATATAAAGACTTCAGTTCCAAAAGTATATATTAATTTTTACCTCTTACATACAATGTTCAATTTTCTAGTTTTTGTTATTGCAATTTTTTCACAATAATTCTCAAGCAAACAAGTTTATAAATATAGCATAGACAATACACTTGACCAATGTTTCAACTTTCTTCATACACTCTACTACTGTAGTCTGAAGTGCAATGCAACTTTTTTATGTGGAGAGCATAATAGACAAGTTGCTGGGGTTATGGTTAGAACAAGCGACTTGGCTAGGAAGACATCATTTGTCCAAGTTCCCAACACTTCACCCACTCGCCCTAGTTACTCAGATCAAAATAAACAAAGCAATACATCTTCAACAATTCAAATATGACAGATCTAGTCCAACATCCAATAACATACGTACTGAATGTTAGTCCATCATCCAATAAAATACCTACTGAATGTTAGTCCAACATCCAATAAAATACCTACAGAATGTTCTTATACTTTTATTTAAAAAAATAGGATTCATAATAAATTATTATACTATTTGACAAGCATCCAGTAGCACGATCATTACCTCAGAATCCCAAATGCGAATAACAGCATCTTCTCCTGCACTTATAATGGTCTTATTTAGAGGTCCCCAAACAGCTCTATTGATTCTTCCTTGGGGACCCTTAAGAACGAGCACAGATTCACCAGTCTCTGCAGCATATCAGAAATACTTTAATGAGCATATACAAATCGCTTAGAGCCAAAAACAAATATCCATTTTAATCCCAAAATTGTTGAATTCAGCAATATTCACTGAGACATCAATTTCAAAACAAACTTATAGTAGCATAAGCCCATTAATTGTTTATAAGGGAGAACAAGCATCAAAACCGATAAAACGCAAAGAAATCTGCAGTAATCTTACACAAATTATATCATCTAGATACTCCTGGGGCCTTGTGACCTAGTATCTCTACGACAGAGAAAATTGCTTATTTCCTCAAAGCTATTGTAAGTTTATTGCGTGAAAATATGCATGTTGAAGATCTGAAAATGTGTACGACAATCCTATTACTTCACAATAAAACAGCTTTCATGTTAGCTACAACAAGATCCTCGCTCACAATCAATATTTGTTTGCTTAAAAAGAACAATGCTGAAGTAAACAATATTCACGAATAAGCAAACAGAATGCAATCCACCAAAACCCTTATAACATGTATTATACGACTCAAGTGCACGATTGAGAATTCAAAATCGTGAAACGAAGTACATAATTGATACCTAAAAAGAAGAAAAGAAGTATCTTCAATTGAATGAAATTCATATTCGAAGAACAACCACAGTACATAAGAACCAGATAATGATGCTTATAGAAATAATTGGGAAAAAAACATAGCTTACGTTCCGAGGGGTCTCTGGCAATGCGTTTGACATGAATAGCAGAAGGCAGCTCTATGAAAGGATCAGTGGTAATAACTGCAAGCTTATCTCCGACAGAGAAATCAACTGCCCTAGCAGGTGAATCGAAATTGAAGGAGAAGAGTTGCTGTCCAGTTTGTACATTCCACAATTTTGCTGTCTGATCCGCACTTCCAGTGATAAGCCGCATTGAATCTCCTGAAATTAAAGTAGAGCCGGACACAAGTTCAGACTCAGATTACTCCATTAGCCAATCCGAATAAACACAAGGTAAAAATAAGAAGGTAAAACATACTGGAGACATCACAGCACCAAACGGCACCATTATGACCACGATAAGTCCCCAATCGCTCGCCGTTGTCGGCGTACCAGACGGTGGGGTTGTGATCCTTAGCGCAGGAGAAAAGAAGATCGCCATCCCTATTGTACTTGAGGAAAGTTAATGGCCGTTCATGGCCTTTCATCAAGATTGGGCGCATTTTCGATGAAGTTCGAAGCTAAAATCTGCTCGTAGAAAATATAGAGCCGGTTGCGGAGGTGAGGCTGCAAACCACAACAGACGCCGGCGATGGGGAATGAGAGGAAGTGTGGGAAATTTAGGGTTAGGGTAGATGTTCTTACAATTTAGATTTGGGCTTGGGCCCGGTATTTATGCGGCTTAACATGAGCGGCTAACGATTCGGTTCGCTCTGGATTTGAACCGATCCGAGCCGATTCATCTTTGCCTGCCCCCATCACCTAGTGCCGATTTTAGAGCGAGTTTGGCATGAATCCCTAATTTTAATACTATTGTTTAAATATTTTAAAAAAGTGGTGTTATAGTAAAAAAAAAAAAAAAAAAAAAAAAATTGGTTCAAATATTATTTATTCTGTCTCCATAACTTTGGTTTGGATTTATTTTGGTTCCTGTTCAAAATTTTCATCTTAATTCTTGAACTTAAAAAAAAATGACGGTTTCGATTTCTTGAAAATGAATAGACAAAAATTATCACTTTTTAAAAGTATAAGGACCAAATTGAATCAAAGCTAAAATACTACAATTAAAATTAACAATTTCAAAATATAGAAATTAGAATATACCAAAGTTGTAAGATAGACCATAGTATCTTGAGCTATTTTTTAATTAGTTGGTTTTCATAGCACTTCTGATTATTTTGTATTTTAATTTGAATACAATTGACTTTGCTTTCTAGTCCGTTGTTAAGATGGAACATTTTTGTACTTCAATTTGAATACAACTAGTTTTACTTTCTAGTCCTTAGGTTGTAAAGATGGAAGATTCACACCTATTTCCACAAAAGATATCTATCTTAGACATAAATTCTCGTAATTTTGAGATAATTATTCTCACTTGTATAGGATTCTCGAGTATAATTGTAACTTAATCAAGAAGGCTTTGGATATCCATTTGTTCATGGAAGGTGGGTAGGGCATACTTTCATCATAAATTCTGAATTATCCATCGTTTGTTGCTATCACAAACCTTACCTAGTCAGGCTTTTTTTGTTCCAATGAATCGTAGATAAAATTATTTATTTGATTTGAAAACACAAAATGTTTTTGAAACAAATAAAATCGAAACATCAAGAATCATAAGAAGATTTATTATTTCGATTCCTATGATATAGAAAAAGCTGATATAGAATCAAGGTTCCATTCCTTTCCTTATTATTATTCTTTATTACTTTACTAGAATCAAAAACTTGTTAATTAGTTAATGAAAATGAGTTCTCTTTTCCTAATTTCATTAGTCGGCCGGATGAAAATACGTCAACGCTCGAATTTTTCATGATTCTTTTCTGATCCGATCTTTTTATTACTTATTAAGGATGCAAAAGACAGTAAAAACAGTGCAACTCAAACCAAATTTGGAATTGTTGGTCAGAGGCCAGCCAAGACAATTACAATCGCTTCGCAAATTCGATTACGAATCTGATTGAATTTCTTCAAGTAACAAAAAGCTGTATCACAGCACTAAATAGAATATCTTTCATAAAAATAAGACCCATGAGGTTCTACCATATTGTTCTAAACCAAATGTTTCAACCATTCCCACCAAGGTCCTCGACAAAATTATATTCCCAAAGGTTATCAATTCACAGACAGACCCGCACTCGATCTCAATATCGGTGCCTGTTCCGGTGGTCCTTGTCTCTCCCATATTCTCTATCTCGCTCGTACTCGTAATCTCGATCACGATCTCTTCCCCTATCTCGCTCCCTACTTCGACTCCGATGTCTTTCCCTGCTTTCTCTTTCTCTGTTTCTGCTGCCGTCTCGGTCTCTGTCTCGGTCATCCCATTCCCTTCCTCGGTCTCTACTTCTCTCCCTCCTATCTTTCTCAACTACACCTGGAAGAAGAAGTTTACATACCATGTAATTAGGTTGCTTTATTTCAAGCTAAATCATTTTATCAGGATAATCAGTACGATCATAATATTTGGGATTTTGAACATAATAAATTCCATTTCTCCATCAAACTTCCTTCCTTACAATTTCCTTTTAACTTCAAAAACATAACACGAAAATTTCCAGACAATTTTATTAGGCCCGACCAGCCCCAAGGCCCAAACTTTGGAGACATCGAGAATTTAACTCCATTTCGGGTCTTTTGTAACTCAAAGACCCCTTTCAAAGGTCTTTTGTAACTCCCTTTCGGGTCTTTCCTCTCTTGTAATTTCATACCATCAATGAAATTGTTTCTTTCATCAAAAAGAGAGAAAAATATATTCGAACATGCGATCTTCAAGTAGTAACACTAAGAGACGGCAGATCCTAACTGCCTCTTGGGGGGCTAAATTTTCCAACGATATTGCAAGCTTTTATTTAACAGTCACACACAAGCAGAATTCTCAAAATAATTTCAAGTTCAACCACATGGTGTTTAAGAACAGATTCGTACCTAGTTCCTCAACTTCCCATCCAGCTCGTCCAGCACCTGGAAGTATCCGACCAGCTTCCATTTGCTGGGATTTGGCACGAAACTTCTTCTTAAGGTTTCCAAACTCATCATACATCTCACCATCATCCTGAGATTATAATTAAAAGATTGTCAAATCGCAATCAGAAAACTGTTTTTTCACAAAATAATGGTCCATCATCTTACTTCTTCAGCCTCTCGTCGCCGTCGTTTAGTCTCCTCCAACTCTTCTTCATCAAGTTCTTTGTAACCTCCACCACGCCCTCCTCTGTTCAATCATAATTGAAAAAATAAGAGAATTTTGTAGTAGGCTATTATTATTAGTACAACTCAAGTACTTACTTACACAACCAATTTGACAGATCTATTCAAGTGAGTTCGTGGTAAGGCAATTAGGACATATTTGGAAGTGATTTTGAAATTGTTCAAATCACTTTTTTCATGTTCAAAATCACTTAAGAAATATCATTCAAAATCAATCTAATGTTTAATTTTACACTTTTAAACACGACTTTCATAGCATTAAAATTGCTTTTAAATCCTTAAAAACATGTTTCGAAATGATTTTAAAGAATGATAAAAGTGACTTTAACCATTTCAAAACCATTCCCAAATAGATCACCCTAAGAGATTTTTACCATTTCAAAATCATTCCTTGCTAATCTACAAATCATTTCATTTGTATGATCGGAGAGACCACTACCAAAGATTAAAAGTTTATCAAAGTAGTAAGAATTTCATAGTTCTTTTGTGTTCAACAAGAGGGGGTGGGAGGATGCAAACCTCTAACCTCCTGGTCGGGGCATGAAGTCTCATATTTTCAAGACAAAAAATGTTCAAAGGTCTAGTAAAAGTCTGTGTTCCCATTTTCATTTTCAACAACAGGTCTTGATTTCCATTTTCTAAACTATTGTGTTAGATATACCAAAAAGTTAAAGTTCACAACACTGCATATGTATCATAAATTTGCTTTAAATTGTATTGATTGATCTCAGAAGTCAATCTCGAAAGTCAAATTCAGGTCAATTTGTTAGAAAGTCTAGAGGACATCTTAATCAAATAAAAGGTGGCATTTCCCTAGAGAAATACATAAGTCCATTTTCTATCAAAAGTCAAAAAGGAATTATAACAAAACAAAACTCGTCATCAGAAAATAAGATCATGTGCTTTTCAGAAAAAATGTAACAAAAAAAAAAAGTTCATGTTATACCTTACGCCACCCTCATTGTGACCAGGTTTGTTTGTGTTACAAATATTGCATTTTGTACGCTTTGCCCAATTAATGTTACCACACCTGAAACATGAAGCCCAAGGAAGAACCAGTTATACAAGCAAGCAGTATTATCCAAGCAGAGAACGAGTATCTAGAAACAGCTCCTTCAGATCCTTCTCCAGAGATGCATCCTTTCAATTCCCATGATATTTAAAAACATTGGGGGGGGGGGGGGGGGGGTGGCGGCGGCAAAGTGGAGAACACCCAAAGAAACAAGAAAGTAAAATTATGACGCAAAAACTTCATAAATTTAAATGTCTCGGCAATATCCTCTTTAATGCTTATTCTATTCCTTATGATAAGCAGGAAAGACAGGATACAAAGATGCGCGGAATCAATTATTGCAGAGAGAACTTCCTGCCGTTTAATACTAAACCATACTATCTTCTTCTACTTTTCTATTTGGATGGGATTTTATCTTCTAAGTTCTAACTAAATATTGTCCACTTTGATCTGTATATGCACTGAAAAGAATCAATTAATTTAAGTAGGTTTTACAAAATTTGACTCTAATTCATAACATACCAAATGATGATATTGCATAAAAGGAAATGCAAAGGTAATACATTCCTGTAAGACTAAACCTAATGCAAAGTAGAATATACTGGTAGCACATAAGTAAAAGAAATTTTTATTTACATTGGACATGGCCAATCATTAGGACCAAAGAGCCCAGTAGGGCCACCAACTTGACGACTATTGCCTCCAGAGTCCTGGTTGCTAGTGCCACGACCCCTGCCACGACCTATAGAGCCTGCACCACTACCAGCAGCACCAGAAGGTCGAGCACTTCCACATCGATTGCACACACCACGAAATGCAAAATTAACATTGGAACAACTGCCAGTAGGATAAAGCATGAGAAGTCATTTAAACAACAATAAGTGAAAGCTAGAAGGCAACAGAGATAGATTAATTGAAAGAAGCAAGAAGGAGCTGCTCACCAATATCACATCACAGACCTTGTATTTGGACACAGCCAATCTCCC
Organism: Benincasa hispida; assembly: GCF_027475165.1. Taxonomy (NCBI): domain Eukaryota; kingdom Viridiplantae; phylum Streptophyta; class Magnoliopsida; order Cucurbitales; family Cucurbitaceae; genus Benincasa; species Benincasa hispida. The sequence continues at coordinate 85,579,625 of NC_143488.1, forward strand.
TCTTGTTGCCATGCTTTTCCTGGAGCATCACCACGACCTCTCCCCCTTCCACCGCCCCCGTTCATACCCGCAGCATTTTCCTCAAAACCAAGATCATCACCAGCAGCAACAATTGGTTCCACCCCCGCATTAAACGAAAGATCATCTTTACTTTTAGACTCTGCTATATGAACTTCAATAATGCTACCATGAAAATCCTTATTGTTAAACCATTCAACAGCCGCAAAGGCTGCATGCGGATCCTCATATGTTACAGTAGCATCTCCTTTAGGCTCATTCGTTGATTTATCACGATACAACCAAATCTTTGGTCTACCTGTTCGCTTGTCTTTCTTTGAAGATTAAACAAGCGACAAAAAAAAAAAAAAGTGCAATAACTATTATAAAAGGACAGTAAAGCATCTTGAGATAGCCTAATATTAATAGAACAAAAAGGCAAATACGCATAGAAACGGGCAAGCAAAATTCCCAACCTTTAATACCCCAATTGTCCCGAAATATTCAGCAAGCATATTCTCATCTGTCCCATAGGGAAGATTGCAGATGTAGACAGACCCATTTGAGGGGGATCCTTTACCCGCATAGCTAGCCATTATTTACCAATTTTCATGAAATCAAACTTACAACCTACACAAAAGATGCGCCAGTTTAGATAAAGAGAAACTGTATATAGTAAATTAAAATTTAACCCAATATAGACAACATAAATCTTCGTGAGGGGGACTGTAAGAAAATAGATCTCGAATTGAAAAGCAGAGAAAACAGAAATCATGGAGTGATAATGAAGAAAAACAAAGAAGGCAACAAATTTGAATCAATGGGTAGTGGAGAGAATGGATCTCAAAGCAAATACAGGTACGAGGAAGATGGAGAAGAGACAAGCGATAGGGTTACCTGAGTTGCGTTGCGTTTAGACTTTCGATTCTTGGTTTGCTTCTGCTTTTTTTTCTCAGTCCCTTGCTTGTGGCTTTGATGGGGTGAACCGGGTTCTCACAATGAAATGAAATCAAAACCTTTTTTTCCTTTTTTAAATAACAATAATAAATTTTGAATTTTTTTTTTAAATAATGTTATTTTAATAATTATTAAAAAATAGGATTGGGTGAAAAATATTGTGTGTTGTAATTGTATCCGTTGCAAACTGCCACATGGACAGTCATGCAATGTTGACGGGTCCATGATTACCCATACAACTTAGTGGTCCTTAAACCCATCCCTTTCTCTTATTTCTCTCATTCGAAACGTTTTCTTCCTCCCACTGTCGCCGGTCGCCATGTTGTCTGCTGTCTCCCTCTGTCACCGCCGCCGCAAAGCGATTTACCATCACCATCTACCTTAAATAAAAAAAAAAATAATTATTTTTTCTAATATATGAATTTGTATATTTGGGCTTTTATATATTTGTTTATTTTGGTTGATTTATAGATTTATTTATATGATTTTATATAATTGTTTATAAATTTGTATACTTGGTCTGATTTGGCCTTATTTGGCCTGATTTATATATAGATTTGTTTATATGATTATGTATACTTTATAGATAGATTCATGTATGATTTGAGTTTATTTGTTTATATGATTTGGGTTATTTATCTATACTTTATAGATTTAGACTGATTTAAATGTATTAGATTCGTATCGGACGACTACTTTTCCTAATACGATTCAATCAAGAGACACTTATCACAATTGACGGCGCGCATGGTAAGAGATTTAAAATCAGACATTCCCAAATATATGATATGAATGTTGTTTAATATTAATTTTTCATCGTATTAAATAATTTTATCGAATGAGTACAAGTACAACGCGATTTACCAGAGTTGGGTTCAATGTGTGACCAAACGTTGGTCAACATAGAAACTATTATTCAACAAACAAGACGACTCAATGTTGTTGACGATGATCGAAGACGTATTCGTCGTAGACGACAACGGCAACATGGCGAAGCTAGTTTAAAAGCACACAAATACAAACCCATGTGAGGTAAAGGCTACAGGGTCGTCCTTAAATCTCATTGTAAATCTTCTTTAGTATCATGATATTTTTTTTATTTTTTTATTCATTTGTAAAGAGATATACTACTTAGTGAAGTCACAACTTTTTTTATTGATTAAAATTGAGGATTACTTAAAAATTAGAAAATGAATCGTTACATTGATTAAAAAAGAAAAAAAGAAAATATAATTTACGGTTAAATATATAATTATTAAAAAAAAAAAAAAAAAAGCAATCGTGGACCCTGTCAACAAGTATGTGGTTGACCAGTCCACTGTCCGTGCTGACGTTGACCGGATTAAAGCTTAATCATGTATCGGGTACACGATTTCCCTTCCTCACCAATTCTATCCTATTTTTGTTAATACTTTTCATTCCCACCTATATATATATATTTTTAAATTATCATATACCCCATTTTTGTCATTATTTAAAAAAACAACTGTATTTTTTTTTTAACTTTCTCCATAAATTTTAGGGAAGTTATTTTAAAGGGGAAAATACATTTTTGGTTCCAAGATTTTGGGTAGAGTTTGTTTAGTTTATAGATTTCAAAATATTACACATTTAATTTGAATTTAGTTTTAATTTAGTCATAGATTTCAAAATGCTACAATTTTACCCCATTTGAATTTTGTTTTAATTTGGTCTCTTAGGTTTACCACTCTGTCTTTTGGGATTAATTTATGTTAATAAATTAAAAATCATAAAAAAAAATTATAATTAGTTTAGTTTTACTATTTTTATCACTTTTAAAATTAAATCTAAAATTTTAGTTCTAATTGTTTTTAATTAGTCTATAAAAATTGAAGTCAATGATTGAAAGTAAGTATTTAATGAAAATTTGAGATTAAAAATGTAAAATTTTGAAATCGATAGATCAAATTAAAACAAAATTTAAATCTCAAAGGTAAAATTGTAACATTTTGAAACATAGAGACTAAATTGAAACAAAACTCAAAACTCTTAAATGTGCAACATTTTAAAACCTAGAGATAAAATAGAAACTAGAATAAAAACCTAGGGACCAAAAAAGTTTTATTCCCTATTTTAAATGACAAAATAACAAAAAAAAAAATATTTATAAATAATAGTAAAATATCACAATCTAAGTCTATCTCTAGACAATAAAATTTTAATTTTGTTATATATATAAATATTTTGATTCATTTTCCTATATTTTGAAAACAGCAGATATATTGATGATAATCTAAAATGTGGCCCCATTTGATTAGTTATTTATCTTTGTGTTTGTAATAGAAATGAATTTTGGACCTATCTCCAAATTTGTAATTAAAACAACTATGCTTAATTTGATTGTATTTGAAAATTACTGGAACCCAACATCGATTGTATTTGAAAATTACATGAAACCCACCACCATCATTGTTACTATTACAATATGGGAATCATTTATATTACCATGGTCCATGCGGTCATTGTCTTTTTACTATCACCACTACACTATCGTTTACGATATCTAACGTAAAATATGAAAATGGAGAATTATATTAAAATTAGCAAAAATAGTCTCATTTAAAATCCGAGGAAAATGAACTATCATTCCTATTTGTTCCTTTTTTCCACTTAAAAATAAGTAATGGAGAATCAGAAACAGCACATAAACCGCCAATGTACCTGCTAGAGATAAATGATTAACATATTTTGAATGAATCTATATCTAATAACTTATTACATAGTCCCTTCATTCAATAATCTTGAAGTGCAGCTTCAATCTCTCTGACCAAAGTTTAGCTCACCAAAAATCAAGAGACCTAATAATATTTATAAGATAAATAATCTACTCTTCTATAATTGTCAACTGATTTTGAGATAAATGATACCTAATTTTAGCTCAATCAGGCATTCAATCCAAAAAATAAAATTAAAATCCGATTAAAAAATGTTGAATCCAAATATTCAGCATCTTGAGGGACATGTTAAAACTCTCGTATAGTAAAAAACCTCGCAATATTTATAAGATAGATGAGTTCCTCTTTTTATTATCAATTTCTTTCGTACTCAATTCAATTGTTGGTTCTAACCTCTATTATTCAACTCATGGAGTCCCAAGGAAGAAAATTGTAGTGACAGTGTAGAACTCATCATTCCTTTCTTTTAAAACAGAGGAAAAACAGGCAGAAGAAGAGCAAACGAGTAACAACTTCCATACAGTATGATAGACGAGTGGAGCAGCAACAAAGCCAGATATAAGTGAGACTGTGATGCCTTTTCTCTTGTTAAATAGAAAACTTCAATCACCATCCAGTTGCCCGGCTTACATAAATATAATCACCATCACATCTCAAATCTTTCAAATGAGTAGCATTGTATAAAACAAGGCCATGTCATGAAATGGTAGTATTGCACCAAACCCATTTTGAGTCTATATCTAATGGTTATTTGAATCTAAATCCAACAGTTACAGTAGTCGCTCGTTCGCTAGCCCTTATAACCTACAAAACATATCAAAATCAAATATGTGCGTGGATGTAAAACACATCACAGTCTCACAGACATCTCTGTAATCCCAACCCAACATTCAGTCTACAGGGAAAGAGCAGCTTCAATTTTTCCCCATGAATCCACAGCAGGCCCTTTGAGCCTCTTCTTCATCTTCTCAACAACCTCTTTTGCCTCTTCAATCCTCGACATATCCACCAACCCACGAACCAGACCCTCCATTGCCTCAAATGGAGGAACCCATCTCCTCTTTATGATCTCTCTACATGTCTCCAATGCCAAATCAAACTCCCCCTCCTTAACCATGCTTCGAATCAAACTATAATAGCTCCGGGAACTGGGAGAAGCATAGCCATCCTCCAGCATACTCTTCAGAATTTTCATAGCCGATTCTATATCCCCAACATTACAGTAGCCATGGATGATTGCATCATAGCAACCAGAATTAGGTTTCACACCCTTTGAAACCATCTCATCCATCACTTTCTTAGCCCGAGCACACTCCTTATTCTTGCACAGCCTCAAAATCCTGTAATTGTAAGTAGCCAAATTGAAATCCAAACCTCTCTTTGAAATTTCCTTCACAATCCCATCAAATCCGACCAAATCGCCATTGTTCCAGTGAGCTCCTAGCAAAATATTGTAGGAGTCAATGTTAGGGACGACCTTAGCATCATCCTTGTACATCTCATCGATCCAATTCCGAGCCGATTGAAGATCGTTTTGCTGAACAAAAGCCTTCGATACCTGATTGTAAGAAACCACCGTCGGAGTAACACTAATCTTCTCCGGAATGGATCTGAACATCTCATGGACCTTCTCAGGCATGGAATTGTCGAGAAAAACAGAGAGAACAGCAGAAAGCGATTTCTCTGACAAATCACAGGGTTTGTGAAGGATTACCTGATCAAGAGTGTGGAGAGCTTGATCGACCATGCCGGCGCTAGAGTAGAGCATGATGAGGCGGATCCAGAATCCTTCAGAAATGGCGGAGGGGGATTTGTGGTGGGATTGAATGATGCCATCGATGAGGTCGAAGCGTTGAGCACGGGCGAGTTTGCGGATGGAATGGTGGTAGATTGGGCGGTAGCGACGGAAGGCAGGAAGCTTGGAAGCTTGGATGAAGGATTGGGCAAGCTTTTCGGGATCTGATTGAGACAAAATGGCGGATTTAGCAGCACGAAATGAAGCGAAAGGGGAATCGGAGTTCGGTTGAAGCGGTGGAGTAGGAGTAGTTGAGTATGTGAAAGAATGGAATCTGGAGGGGAGAAACAGGCGTCTTGGAGTTCTGGAGAGAGCCGCAGCCATGGCGGATGGCGAAGGGTTTTAGATGTGAAAATCACAGTCTTCAATGGCGATGGTAGGGTTTAACTTTAGCCCATTTTTGTGTGTTATGCCGAATCCCACTGTATCGGGTAGGCGAGTGAGAACCGGAGGTAAAGAAAATGAATAATAAAAATTAGGAAAATAGCACATAATTTAGGCCCATTTTCAAAAATAGAAAAATAACGAAACTATTTATCAGTATCTATCGGTGATTGACCAATCTATCCGCATCTATCAATATTTATCATTCATAGATTTTGAAAATTTGCTAACTTTTGTAAATATTTTAGTTCATTTTTTATATTTAAAAATAATCATTTTTCAATTTATGAAAAATTTCCCATACTTCAGGTATTCATACACTTCTAGTCCATTAGGGTTAATCAAAATAAAATTAATTAAAATGATTAAATGATAGTTTGTACTAACATTTTAATTTTTTTCCCAAAAAAAAAAAACTAACGTTTAAGCAAATAAAATTAATCAAAATTATTTTTAAATAATAAATTATAATTTATTGAGATTTTAGGACATACATCCAAACATAACCTGAATATACTAATGTCTCATTTAAAAGTTATATGCTTTATCTATGTATAATAATTTTCTAGCTTGGAGAAAATCTAGTTGATCGAGAAAAGTGGAAAACTAAAGATATTAGAAGAGAAATAGAGTCGGAAGATTTCGATGGAAGTATTGCAAATTTTGCGAAACTTTATGGAAATGGATGAAAATTATCATAATTAGTTAATGAAATTTTGACTGTGACTAAATTAGATTATAATTGACCATTTTCAATTATCATTTCTATAAAATGAGACAACATTTTGATGTAAATTTTTTTTTGTAAAGGTCGATGTGAGAGTAAAAATTAAAAAAAAAAAGGGAAAATAATTATAAAATATATCGAATATCAAACTTTAATTACAAAATTAAAGAACATAAAATATTTACATATAAAATAATTATAAATTATTTATTATAAAATGAAGTAGATACGAAAATAAAAAATCATAGCATTAGACTAACATAGCATAATAAGGATAGAGAAATCATAACATCAAACCTAAAGAATGTAAAAAACATAAAAATTTAGAAGATTTGAATGAAAATATGTAATTTTTTGAAAATGAAAATTTTTTATGGTAAAAGAGAGGAAACGTCAATTGAGCTAGTATAATTAATTGCTATTTTTTTTTAAAATACCTTAAAATTTCCATAGAAATTTTTAGAAATTTGGGAAAATCCGAAATTCGAGCTACCAATTTATCCACACTTCCTGTACAAAAATTTCCCTAGAAAAGAAATTAAAAAAGGAAAAAAAAGCACATACAATTTTTCACATAACACACATCAACTTTACTAAAATAATTTAGATGATGTTTGTTTTTCAGCCATCTTAATGTCAACTTTCTTAGAAACTTCATCAGATACCAATGCTAGAAGATCTTCATTTGTAACTTCCTGAAATGTAAAAAAATAAAATATTATACGAAAATATTTATTGATGAATAGTAATTATAATTTATGTGTTCTTCAAGTAATTGTAAGTCGAATTAGTAGAATTCCAATTGGTATCAGCTAATTATATTTGCAAACTAATTTAATTTAATTACCTTTTTCTGTTGAGCTATTGCTTTGAAACGCCAGAATACACTGTGGAGGTTGTCATTGTCCATCTCATAACCAAGCTGAAAAAACGAACACGCATATAAATATTAACATGAGCATAAATCCTGAGGTTGGAGGTTGAATCTCTCATCCATATATTACAACAATAATATATGCATAATATACATTATCTAATGCTAACGAGAAAAACATAACATATATATAAACAGATAGAGAGAGATCCCAATTTATCTCTCGAAGTTGACTCTTAAGAGCATGACGTCCACTGTTGTAAAATGTTATGAAATAAATAAACATAAGAAAGTCAAAGGGTTGAGCTCTCGTTGGAAAAAAGAGAAACCTTATCAAAATCTAACTTTGGGAATAGTAATTGTATCAATTTAAACCTATTTTGTAAGTGTATCAAATTTGTAACCTTCTTTCAATTTTGTTTAGAAAATATCCCGTGAGACTGATTTACTTATGAAAGTTTAATTTGTAACCTTATATCCTGTGAGAATTTAAATTGATTTACTTATGAAAGTTTAATTTTTGGGTTTAATTGTTAAATTACAAGTGACACATAATGTTTCTTTAAATGTAGCGTAACATACAATATAAATTGATATACTTACAAAAATTGGTTTAAATTGATATAATTATTAGTTTAAGATTATAATTGATACTAACCTCTGCAATTTAGGGGTATAAGTTGCTATTTTCCCTTAATATTATTATAATATCTCTTATGTTGAATGCTAGTTTCATTAGAAATATATATATAACATGGGGATTTTTTTTTTCAAGTTTTATTTGATAATCATTTCGTTTTTTTATTTTTTATTTTTGAAAATCAAGTTTCTAAATTCTACTTTCACCCATAAATTTCTATGTTGTTTAATCTATTTTCTATCAATATTTTCGAAAACCAAATCAAATTTTGAAGATTAAAAAAAATAGTTTTAGAATACTTGTTATCGTACTTAGATTTTAATGAAGAATTTAAATATTTTTTTAAGGAAATAAAAATCATAGTAAGGAATTTTAGAGGAAACGAATATAAATTTCAAAAATAGAAAACTAAAAATAAATGTCTTGTTTGATAACTATTTTGTTTTTTTAAAAAAAAATTAAGTCCATAGACCACTCCTTCTACCTCCAAATTTCTTCATTTATATCTACTTTTTACTAAGGCTTAAAAAACCAAACCAAATTTTGAAAATTAAAAAATAGCTTTTCAATACTTGTTCATGTTTTTTTTTTTTTTTTTCCAATTTAATTAAGAATTCAACCATTATTATATTTACGAAAGATACAAATCATGATACGAAATGAGAAAGAAATATACTTAATTTTCAAAAATAAAAAATAAACAACAAAAAGATTACCAAAGTGAAATAAATTATTTTCCCATAAAACAAACCACATTAAACTAAAACTAAGCTTATTTATTTAAAATGTCTTTGAAAACTGAAGTCTTAAGTTGAACATTTTTTCTTCTTCTTTTTTAAACCAGCAGGGCCCATAACAGTAATTAAAGAAACAGAGCATACCTAAGCTTTCCTAGAACAATACCAGCATTATTGGATCGTTCATAGCCAATATCTTCAGGAGGAATGATTTCGTAAGTACCTTTGTGCTTAAGCATCCCATCCTGTTTACCAAATATCATATTTAACCATACAATTTAAGTTCCTAAAGTTTCATAATAAATTTATAAATTTTAACAAGTATCTAATAGGTCCTTAAACTTGTAATACTAGATCTAACATGTCTCTATATTTTATTTAAAAATGTCAAATAAATCTCTAGAGAGAGACTTTGGAGGTCCTTCATTCAAGGAAAGAATTATTGGAAGTGTGACCAAAGTTCCGCGTTAACTTAAAAAAGGAGAAGATATCATATATAAATAGAGAATGGGACAATATCTCCATTAATACGAGACATTTTGGGGGATTCCAAAAACACAACTGTAATATTTAATTTTATGCTCAAAGTGAGACAATATCACAAGCCATCATAGAGATATAGAGAGGTAAGCTATGCCCTAACATAGAAATGGTATCAAAGCTACAATCTTTACTTAGATATGTGTATAGGTGTGTGCATCGATATATAACGTAGTCATTATGTTCCTCAGTTGTGCTAATCAAACAAGTAATGGACTCCAGTTGTTTAGCTAAAAGTGATTGTTTGAGAGCAAACACTAACAAATCATTATCCGAGAGGAGACTTTGGTCGTCTTTTATTCGAGAGGAGAAATATTGTTGAAGCGCAATCAAAATCCCAAGATTATTAGATAGGGAAAAGATCCATAATATATAAGTGATGAAAACTATATCTCTAGTAATACGAGGTTCTTTTACGAGAAATTAAAAGTAAAGTTACGATAATTTATATATCTAAAATGAAGATAAGACCAAAGAAAAGTGTATCAATGAGTAAAAATAGATGAAGAGTGACCTGGTGAATGCCACTTTGATGAGCAAAAGCATTAGCTCCAACAATAGCTTTGTGTGGCTGTAGATTCAATCATACTCTTCTACCTGAAGAATATATAACACTCAATTTTACCTACCCTTCTCATTTAATTTAAAATAACCCTTTTTATTTTCAATAATTTTATCACATCATTTTTAATAACTTCTTTTTGTAATTAAAATGATAATTGGAATTGAAGATATCAACACTCCTATATATTCATTACGCATAATAGTTTTTGCTTTAAGTTGTTCTATTAATTTGATATTAAAGCAATTTAGATTCAACTCGAAAATAGATACGTGGATAAAGATGTCTATTATCATATCAAAAGTCGATATTTCATCTTCCTATCTCGCAAGTATTGAAAATAAAAAACCACGTAACGATGAACTTACAATAAGATTAAAGGATATAAATATGTTTAACTAAAAGATGCTTTGAACTTCTATTTGATGTTAGATATGATTGTTGTCATCTAAGGATAAAATGGTATGAAATTTTAGAAAACAATATTATTTCATTGGTAAAAGTAAATATATATCGTGTTTATTGATCACCAAATTAAGCAGGTTAGTGTGAGTGTCTCTAGGTAACTTTCGGGATTTGGGATAGGAAAAAAATGCATCTATTTTACCTTCAATTTGATAATGATACGATCTAATTTGTTTCTCCTCAAATAAATTTTATTGTTAATTAAAGCAAATTTTGTTTTCTTTTAGTTCATTTAGGATATAAGAGTCCCATATATGATAGATATAAATAAATTACCTCCTCTAGCGAAGCATTTCCAGCTCTCTCACCTATGCCATTTATTGTGACCTCAACTTGCCTTGCACCAAAGAGACCAAAATCAAACCTGCCTTATCTTGGAACTTGGAGCAAAGATCAACCGATAAAAAAAAGTCTATATCTTAGAAAAGATTTCTTACACGTTGTTATGGATAATTTCAAATCGGTAAAACATAAAGATAAAAGTAAAATTAAGAGAGTTAATCCAAAAAAAAAAAAAAAAATCCAAAAGTGACCGGTAGTAGGACTAGGAGGATTTATAATAAATAGGGAGAAAAGGTAATTTGGCCAAGACCCGATTGGATCGTCTCGATCTCGATAGTTGAGGCCCAGGTCAAACTGACGCCAAACTCAGTAATCCCTCGCGAGTGGCCAATCCGGATCGACCCTCTATTCTGGAACATCCCTAGTGGTCCAAATCCAGTCCTAAATGTTCGATTTTCAAATAAGTAGAGGACGTAGATTCCAAATCCGAAAGGGATAAAAAAGACCCCTATGCTCCATTATAAATAGAGCATGACAACCCTGCAAAAGGTAAGTTCTACTCGTTCAACTCTAGCTTGCTCTATCTCTTTTGCTAGACATTAACTTAAACATCGAACGTTCTGTGATAGGCACCACACCGGTATTTTCTTTTCTTGTCTTGTAGATTGTCTTTCTTCTCCAAAATAATAAATTTACAAGGCATGTGAAGGTCAAGTGAATTTCCTTATCCGGATTTTGCGATCATCACACATATACTTTTTTTCACTCATATTTGGACTAATCATTAGATAATATATTATTTTATTTTATGAGTCTCTTCAAATGTTCTTGACAAACAATATTGTCCCGTTTGGTAACCATTTTATTTTTTAAAATTAAGCTTATGGACACTATTTCAAACTTCAAATTTCTTCATTTTGTTATTTACTTTTCACTAATGGCTAAGAATTCAACCCCTGTATTTAAAGACGCAAACCATGGTAAAAAATGTGGATGAAATATGTTTAATTTTAAAAAAAAAAACAGAAACAAAAAATCAAATAGTTATCAAAATTGACCTAAATTTTTTAGACAATAATAGTATTAAAGATATTTTTCCCTTGAATGCAAACTAATTTTGATAATATAAATAATTAGAATTATGATTATATCCTAAAAGTATATATATTGGAATGATCGTAGCTCTATCATGTCAATAAAACATGCTTCTTAAACCTCATTTGATAACAATTTTAATTTTTCTTTTTTTATAATTTTTACTTGTACTTGTTTTTTTCATAATTTGAAAATATTTGAATTATTAATCAAATTCTAAAAATATAAACAACTTTCTTGAAACTATTTTTTTAAAACTTGGGTTTAAAGAAACTGAATATTAGGTGTTTGGCAAAAAGAAAAAAAAAAGGGCATATTAGTAATACTTACTGCTATTGTGTTGGCAGTTGCTAGTCCAAGATCATTTTGGCAATGTGTTGAAATGATGACATTTTGAAAGCCAGGAGTGTTAGATTTTATATCAGCAATCAACTTCCCATATTTAAATGGCACAGTATAATCAACTGTATCTGTTATGTTGAGAGTAGTTGCTCCAACTCTTATGACTTCACCAAGAATTTCATATAGGAATTCTTTATCAGATCTGATCATATACAACACAACAAAACCAAATTACATAAACAGTTGATTATATATTTATTTATTTATTTTATAGGACATTGGTTATTCTTCCAATCTAGTTCACTACTTTGAATTTCATTAATGATAAACTTACTTGCTATGATTCTTAGTAACTTTAAAGAAATTTACACCTCCTACTATTCAATTCCTTGGACCAAACACACGTTTAGGGGCCGTTTGTTTCACGAACATCCTAGATTTCTATGGAGCAGACATCTGGATTAGCGTGTTTGTTTTGCGGTATTGTAAAATGTTTATACATCTAAAGATTTCTGGACATCCTAGGATGCACGAATGGAGGGCATCTGAAGATGTCCTCCTAAAAGATGAGTTTCCAGATTCCCAAGTTGAGGGCATTACCCTCCATTTTTGTTCTTCCTTTTTATTTTATTTTGCACACACATATATACTATCAACCATATATAACATATATTTTCGGTTATATTGTAATTATTATTATTTTTTAGCAATATATTTAAATTGAAATTTAAATAAATATTTATTTTATAGAAATTTTTAAGTTATGATATATTATTTTGTTGAGAAAAATAACATACAAAAATAATATAAATTGTATTAATTTTAAAAGAAATTCAAATTGATAAAAACAAATATCTTATATAAGTTTAAATCATATCAAATTAATTATAAATTAATAAATAGTCGTACGGGCATTATAAAAATATTTTCAGCTGCAAAAATATTCCTACAAAACAAACATGGTAATGTAAAGATGTCGGACATCTATAATTCCGGTATCTAAGATTTCGGTTACCTACCTTCCCAAAAAATAAATTGCCCTAGGTATAAAAGATTTTTCATGAGATTTAGATTGTCTTGGGAGTGATTCTAAAATAGTTAAAATTATTCTTGACATTTTCAAAATCATTCTGAAAGATGCTTTTAATCATTAATCAAATTTGATAATAAGAAAATTACATTTAAAAATGTAAAATTAAATATTAAATTAATTTAGAGTGATTCAATTAGGCATGTTCAAAGTGATTTTGAATATGACAAATGTGAATTTAATAATTTCAAAATCACTCTCAAACATGCACTAAAGGTTTCATATGATATTTATTTTTCTTTTTGACAATTAAGTCTATAAATACTGCTTTCACTTTATTGGGTTTTATGTTTTAGTGCTCTACCCAATATGAGTGTTTAATTTTGAAAACTGAAAATGTAAGCCCCGTTTGGTAACCATTTGGTTTTTTATTTTTGTTTTTAAAAATTAAGCCCATTACATCTGCATTTTTACATATTTCTTTAATACAATGGTTGAATTTTTAGTCAAATTTTCTAAAAATATTGTTTTCACTTTATTGGTTTTTATGTTTTAGTGCTCTACCCAATATGAGTGTTTAATTTTGAAAACTGAAAATGTAGGCCCCGTTTGGTAACCATTTGGTTTTTTATTTTTGTTTTTAAAAATTAGTCAAATTTCAAAAACAAAAACTACTTTTTGAAAACTACTTTTTAGTTCTCAAAATTTGGCTTGGTTTTTTAAATCATTGGTAAAGAGTAGATAACAAAAGAAGAAATTTAGGAGTGGAAGTAGCGTCTTAGACTTAATTTTTAAAAATAAGAATAAAAAATAAAATTGTTACTGAACGAGATTACAATTTTTTAAAACTTATTTTTGTTTCGAGTTTGAGGTAGAATTTAAATCTTGTTTATCATAGAGAAGATCTAGACTACCATTAAGAAATGGTGAGAAAAAAAAAAGAAAAAAGAAAAATAGATAGTTAACCTAAGGGCTTATTTGATAAGAATAAAGTTTATTATTGAATTAAATATGGGGTATGCTCGATATTCTGTTCTAAATATCTTTATTACAAGTCAACACATAGATATATGTTGTTGAAAATTTAATTTATAAAACTTGTCGGACAATTAATAAATTAGTCTAATTTGGACTAACTCGTGTAAATCGACATCATTTAACATAAATTGATTGGAGTGAGATATACAATGTAGATCAAATTTGAACAATATTTGAGGGATAAAATTTATTAGAATTATATTTTTAAAAAATCTAGCTTTGGGCTTGAAATTGTATTAAATGCTATAAACTCTTTGTAATGGCTGTAGATTTGTTTTAATATAATCCACATTATATATTTTAGGTTAGAGTATCATTTTAATCTTGGTTCGTTCAAATTTAATACTTATATATTTTTAATAAATCTTAAATTTAATTGATCAAAATTAATTTGTATTGAATTTAGATAAATAATAATAATAATTTCATGTAAAAAAAATATACAATATGTGAATATGTTATCAAAATTTATTATGAAAATGCTCATATATAACAAAAGTTAATTTTAAAAAGTCAACAATGAACTAGTAGTGCAACGTTAAGATTTATTGGAAGTACATGGACTAAAAGTGGACATTTGAAAGTATATGGAATAAAATCGAACAATTTTGAAATGATAGAGAACAAAATGATACTTTAATATGTGCAATAAATTTGTTTAATTAAAAAACAAGAAAAAAGAAACTTTATCAAATATAATTTTGGTTCTACATTTTTTTTTTCAAGAAGTAAGAACTAAAGATAGTTATTAACGTCTCTCTTTCTAATTCTTAAAAAAAGGGACAAAAAAAATTAGAAACGAAAAAAAAAAAAGGGAGAAATGGCGGACTCTAAATAATTGGAAAACAAAAAACAAAAAGATGGGAAGGAGGGATATGGTACTCAAATGGAATGGAAACCAAAGGATAAAATCTATAATCACTTAGAGTAATGCTAACTATATCCATCTTCATACATTTCTTTAATCAAGAAAAAATATAAATTTTCTTAAAAAAAGAGAAACTTGCCCCACGACAATTTATAGTTAAATATTTAGGGAACGTTTGGGGCAATGAGTTAGTTATTATAATTCTAGGTTATGATAGCTTGTGTTCGGGTGTAGATTATTTTAGTTTGGGTTATAATAGTATATGTTCGAAGTGTAAATTATTTTAGTTTGAGAAAGAAATAGTAAACACATAGCAAATAATAAAAAAATGATGAATATAAAATAGTAGAACCTGTAGTAAATAGTAAATATCGTAGCAAATGGAGATTTTGAAATAGTGTTAATGGTAGCTAATTGGAGGTTTTAAAATAGTTAGGTGGTTATTATATTTTGATGATAACTCTTGTCCAAACGTCTTTTTAAATTGTGTAATTGAATGCAGTTTTGAGATACAACCAAATATATTTTTTTTTCACTTAGCCAATAATTGAGAAAAAGGAGGGAGGGTAGGTGCTTTAGATTTTAATGTGTCAAAGTGTGGTTTAGGCCTTACCCGTGGGCCATGGCCAAGTTTCATGTTTAGTCAATTTTTAGGTGAGGTTTCTACCCTTTTCTTTTGTTTTCCCCTCTCTCTCTCTCTTCCCCTCTCTATTGCTTTTTGAACGGTGGGATTTCGAGTTATTTCGTATTTTTGGTTTTCTTTGGTTTTATTAAATTTTAGATAAGTGATCACCATAAATTGAAACTAGTATATATGGATTTTGTTGTAGTGATTATTGATTAGTAGAAGATCTTTACTAACGTGTCGATAGGTTAGTATTTTTATTATTTTTCGACAACATGTAGAAATGAAGAAGAAATTACCTGCCAGCATCCTGAGGACTAAACTCAACGTCATGCAAACCTCACCATATTCCTAACAATCTCAACCACTTCCCCTCTTGTCTTTCTAAGCTTATGCTTCAAATGAAATTCACTTGTTGCTATGAACATATGTATCCTTGGTCTCTTGGCATACTTTACAGCCTCCCATGCAGCTCGAACATCACTCCGATACACCTCGAGAAACCACAAATCACTGGCACGTACCGGTCCTTACCGACCACATTCCCGACCTCTTTCGCAACCATCTCCACAGCCTCAAAGTCCTACCTTGAGGCTGTCGGGAACCCCGCCTCAATTGCATCGACACCGAGTTTCACAAGCTCATGGGCAATGTGGAGCTTTTGCTTCGACGTCAGAGCTGCACCTAGGGATTGCTCACCATCACGAAGAGTAGTGTCGAATACGCGAACGTAGGAAGCATCCGGAATGTGATTCGGGATATAGGGTGGACGTTATTGAATCGAAGAAGCTACACAACATGATGTTATTGGACGACGGCCAATATTAACATAGTTATTAGGTATTGACAATGTCATCGGTATCAACATCGAAATCGACATCGACGTTGGCAGCAAAAGGCTAATGAAAATTATCTTTGAGGTCTCCCCTTCTCTCTGTTGGAGTGATTTGAGTACACCAATATAATTGTGGACATAAAATAACGCAGTACATATTCTTTATCGTATTTTTTAAAAAAACAGATTGGTATCTCTATAGCTGAATAATAAAAGGAAAAGTAGCTTCTGATATTTTGAAAAAAGAAGACAACTCAAATCTTACACGTGAAATTTTGCAGCTTGCTTTTGGAAGTATAGAGAGGAAAAAAATATCGTTCATAACAAGTCAAAAAGTCAAAATTGTTTTATAAAATAATTAATAAAAGGTCAAATTTCAGAATTGTATTCTCATTTTTATTCCTATGTTTTATTTAATCTTTTTTTTAAAGAATGCCTTAGTTTTAAATTAATTTTATATTTTTATGTTAAAATTCAAATCAAAATATAAATGTTATTAGAAGGTGTAAAATTGAAGAACTTCATTCTTTTTGTTTTAAAATTTAATTCGCTATTTTAATAAGTTCATTCTAATGTAACAAATTTCTTAAATTTAAAAACTAATTTTTATTTAACGTTATTAATTTTTTTAATTCATAATTTCATAAAACAGAAGACAAGAAATGTCTATGAAACATCTTATATATTTTTTAATAAAAAAGATATGAAAAAAGTTATCAAATACAGTTTTGCCCTAATTAAAAACAGAAAACTAGAACAAAAAATCAAGGTTTATTTTTATCTTATTCTTATTTTTTATTTTTAATAGTACAAGAATCAAGGATGTTACCAAATTAAATAGCCAATAGGTCTCAGTTTAATATTTTTCAATAAAAATAGAAACATGGGATGGTAGGATAAAATCAAAGCTAATTTTATAATCATTTTCCATATTGGAAATTTAATAAGTATTGTGAAAATTAGATTAGAAATATCTATAAAGGAAAAAAAACCCAAAAAAACTAATAATAATTAAGGAATTCATAAATCTTCTCAACTTTTTTACAATTAAAATGGTTCTTATAATTGAACACATAGAGTAGAGACCTCTAGATCTCAACGTCTAGTTTGGGACAAATAAATCAATCAATTTGGTAAATGCATTACCAATCTTTTTCACATATCCACCAAGTCGGTTCCATTAGAGACAGCATTAAATAGCTATTAACTTATAACCTCCCCAACTTTTAAATTAGTAATTAATAAAAGGTTTATTTTTAAATAAGGAAAAATAAGTCAACTTAATTATAAATATAATAAAATGTCATTAGATCGCGATAAACTTCTATCACGACTTGCTCAATAATAGAAGTTTACTGCAGTCTATCACTGATAGATAATGACATTATATTTTGTTATGTTTCAAAATATTTTCAACAGTTTTACTATTTAAAACAATTACTTATAATAAAATAATATATTGTTTTCATATATTAACTAAAATAAATGAGAGCACGGAGGAGGAGGTAGATAGCTCAACTTACGTACGAATTTGTTATGATCCGAGGAAAAAAAAAGAGTAATATTGAGCTTTGGGCATTCAAACTTTAAAGGGAGATAACTAGTTCAACCATTTTTTTTCAATACATAACCTAATTTAACCATTCAACCATATTTACGGGTTAAAAATACATAATTTGTGATTTAGATAATTTAGAATCTTTACTATATTTATCGAAAAATTATAAACAATAGCTTCTTCAAGTTTTCATTTTTCAAAACTAGCATGTTTTTTTAAAATTTATTAGAATAGTTTTTTTTCTTTTACTTCCGAATTGATTTAGACCTTCTCGATACATCTCAGCCACCAGGATTTTATTAATTTTTTTAAATATTATATTATCTTCCAAAATCTCATACTAAGTCTTATATATTTTCAAAATTTCTGCAAATTCAACCAATTATTATATCAAATATTTACATAACTTTTCAAATCTTTAACCCCATTTATGTTCCACAATTACATTGAATTTCAGAATTATCCAAATGATTTTCAAGTGATTTGATTGTGATTTTTAAAATTTGATAAAAAAAAAACAAATTTTGCAAAAACAATTAAGTAAAATATGAGAAATATGTAGAATCTTGGTGTTAATTTGTCTGACAATTCATCGAGAAAGCTCAAATATATAAAATATCGGTGTTAATCTACCCTAAATTAGTACATAGATTTTATATATTTTCCATATCTTACCATTTTTCTTTTTTTGCAAAATTTAAAAAATTAAAATGTAATAACTTGAGATCCATTTATATAATTGATAAATCCATTTGAAAGTTTGGAAATTCATATAATTATGGAAAATATTTGAAAAATTATGTTATAATATTTAGTAAAGATAAGTTAATTACGAAAATATTTGAAAGTATATAAGATTTGGGAAGATTATATAATATTTGAAAAAATTAACTGAATCTCGGTGGATAATGGCCGAGATGTATCAAGAAGGCCGATAAGTAAGAAAAAGTTAATTTTTTAATTAAATGTCGATGGCTAATCTTATCTGAAATGGATTAAGAAAAACTAGTTGAATGACTTTTCAAAATGTGTGTTAGTTTTGTAAAATGAAAGCTTGAAGAGACAATTTCTAACCATTTATCATATTTATTTCAGAAAAAAAAAAACTTTTACTATATCAGGGCTCCTACATTTGCTCTGTCTAAATTAAAATTTTTTAGTTACCGATATCAATATTAACATCAATCTTTTCATCCTCGGTTAAAACTAATTTGTAATTTCTTCAGGTAATGTGAATAGGAATTAATTGATTTCCAATGAGATGCGTCTTTGTTTCCTTCTAAAAAGTACTATAGTTTGGAATATCAAAAGGGTTCATAAAGTTTATGCATTCTTTTTCATACACACACATAAATAATATAAGAAATTGGAGTAAATATTGGGAACAATTAGGTTATATAGGCAGATATTTTTCCCTCTTGAATATTGAGATTCAAGTCATTTGCGGGGATGAAGTTAAAAAAAATATAGTGTATTTTCAAACTATTTACAAAAATTGGGTATATGGAAAAGTATTTTTATAAATAGGTGGGAATGAAAAGTATTGACAAAAGTAGGGTAGAGATATCGTGTACAGAGTACACGATTAGCATTTAGAAGAATCGGGGTACACGATTAGCATTTAATCCAGTCAACACCACATCGGTTGACTTGGTTGACCGGTCGCATGGACTAATTATTTTTTTAATTGGAGATGTACAACAATATTAAGACTTTAGGACCGGTCCACAAATTCCTTCATTATTAAACTTAATTATATATTTAATCTACAATGAAAACATAATTATTCTGCACTCATATTACAAAAAAAAAGATGTTATGATACTAAAGAAGATTTATAAATAGTTCTTTAATTTGAAAATTGAAGTTTACAAGAAAGTTAAAGACGACCCCACTGGTCCTTACCCCACATGGGGTTGTCTTCGTGTGCCTCTAAATTAACTTCACTCTGCTGTCGTTGTCGTCTACGATGAATACGTCTTCGATCAGTGTCAGCAACATTGAGTCGTCTTGTTTTTTCTATGTTGACTAATGTTTGGTGACACATTGAACCCAACTCTGGTAAGTTGTGCTGCACTGAATATTGTTGTACATCTCCAATAAAATTATTCTATACGATGAAAAAATAAATATTAAACAATATTCATGTCATATATATGGAAATATCTGATTTTAAATCTCTTACCATGCAGTAATAGTAAGCATCGCCTCGTGATTGAATCGTACTAGGAAAAGTTGTCATTTGATACCGCTGGCCCATTTGTTATTTCTCCCTGTGCACATCGATCATATCGTCCATGCTAGTAGGATATATATTCCGCGTGAATTTGACACCATTCTTGGTCGTGTTTACCTCTCAAATCAATCTGGTGTAGTGCTGGGAGTGTATAAATCCAATTGTGAACGATGCGTATTATGTTGATATAGTTGTACAGGATTAGAAGGACCAGACTTCATTACCTAAGAAGTTCAAATTATATTACATAATAAAATCCATCACATAAAAGATACATAAAAAGTACATAAAAAGATACAATTACATGAAAAATAAATTCATTACATAAAAAGTACAATTACATAAAATGAAACTATTACATAAAAAATATAAGTACATAAAAAATACAATTACATAAAAAATACAAGTACATAAAATATACAATTACATAAAAAATATAAGTACATAAAAAATACACCTAATGACCCGAAGACGAAGCACCTAATGTACATTGTGAACAAGTATGTCTGTTATGTCCATCTGTCTTGCAAATTCTACATTGAACTTTTTGACTTGCCTCTCTGCAATCCATTTCATTATGAATGCACGTATTTTTTAGCCGACCCTGTTCTCTTAGTAAGTCCGCATACGAACAAACTTCTGTAAATAATAATTCTGGCCAATAATCTGGGTGTTCTATTGGATGGAAGCGACCTTCATAAAATCACTTGAAATTGGACAATTTGTAACATTCATCAATAAGAGGTATGTATGTCAAATGCATGTGATTACAAACTGCAATTACATGAAAGCGTGAAATCTTGAATGACTACCACTTATTACAAGAACAAGTTCCTTGTTTCAAGCTCAAAACTTGTGTGTGTTGTCCTTTATAGAGAGAAATCATACTTATGTCAGTTTGTACTTCAAAAGCTTGAGTTTCCCTGTCAATAGATGTCACTGTGTGCGTAGATGCTCATTTTTCCCACCTCTTAATTTTCTCAGGACATATTCTGTATACATGTCCCCATGATCGAGTGTTTCACTGATCTTTTGTCTTCGACGTTCAAAATACAGTATTGTGCGATAAAATGTTAGCCTAACCAAAGAAGTAATTGACAACATTCTAGCACCTTTAAAAACACCATTCATGCATTCAATTGCATTACTTGTCATTCACTCATAGCGGTACCCACCGTCATGTGATTGGGTCCATTTTTCCAAGTTAATATCTGAAAAATATTCAAGGCATTCAAGGTTCAATTGTTTCAATTCTTTCATGCACCAAATGAACTTGCGCCTTTGGTGTTGATTTCCTACCTTAAACACAAAATCTTTTAGTTGCTTTGATTTATATTTCGTATTGAAATTACTGGTAACATGGTGAAGACAATATTGATGGTACGCTCTAAGTTCATTCCAATCAATTTCCTCATTATTAATTGCGGTAAAAATGCCATGTCTATCAGAAATCAAGCAAATACCATCTCTTTGGGTAACATATTCACACCATGCCCACAAAAACCATAACCAACATGACGGATTTTCACTTTCAGCAATAGCAAAAGTAAGGGAAAATATATGCCAGTTTGCATCAATAGATAAGGCGGTCAATAATTTTTCCTTATACTTTCCGTGGAGATGAATTCCATCGATCTAGATTAATGGCCTACAATGTTTGAGCCCTTCTCTTGCAGGACCGAAGGACCAAAAAACTCGACAAAAAATAGTCGTATTTGGCACATTAGACGGAAGGAAATACCAATCTGATCGTGTTCTTGGATTGTAATGAACAAGAGCACTCAACCAATACAGAAGCTCTGAATATGATTTCTCCCAATCACCAAACACAGCAATCAACGCTTTTCCCTTGGCTTACCATGCCTGTCTATAATTAACATTATAGCTATATTGTTTTTTAATTGATTCTTGGAGTAGGGCCACAGGTACCCAGATCAGCTCTAACCAAATTTTGTGTTTCCATACTCATAAAATTTGAATCAAGCTGTGAATGATCATGTGTTAATTCTGAAAACAAACATGAGTGTTCCCTTGAAATTTGGTGATTTCGATCATCCCATGAGTTTCACGCCGACATGCCCGTAACCTCTAATCACAACCATCCTTCCACTGTTTACATTTGACATACCAAAGATCTTGATTTGATTCCACTACAATAATCTCATAGTGTTTTGTCACACAATATTTTTTTATAGCAAGCTGTAAATCTTCTTTAGTATTAAATAACATTCCTTTCTGTATTAAACTACAATTATCTACACATATACTCTTTTCCTCCAAAGTTGACCCTTATTCACATGTTGAATTTGTAATTTTCCAATCTATTTGAGTGAACATATTTGACGGTACCAACTTAAGATCATGTTCCCCACTACTATCGTTTCCAAATAATTCATATATCACCGTCTCCATTATTTCTAGGTTCAAGAACAACTAAATCTTCAGGACGCATCGACATATTTATTATAATTTTTTCAACTATTATAGTTGACAAAAAATATGTTATTATGTCAACCCAACAAAATCCAATTTCTAAGTTAACATATAAGATCTAAACATTATAAATTTAAATCAACCCAAATCTAAGATCCATAAACTATACATTTAAATCAACCCAAATAAAAATAAAATAGTATATCCATGAATCATACATTTAATTCAGTCTAATATATATATATATATATATATATATATATATATATATATATATGAAGCAATCTTCATTTTTATAAACATATACATATATTTTCTTAAATTAGCGCAACAAATAGGCCAACATAATCATCCAAAAAAATAGCCCAACAAACTCTAATTTCTAAGTTCAATATATATCCAAAAAATAAATCATGGATCCATAAACTACACATTTAATTCAGCCCAAATGCAAACAAAATTATATATATATGAAGATTATACATTTAAATCATGGATCCATAAACTATACATTTTCGAACTTGATCCTCATTTTTATAAACAAAATCATATATTGGGAAAACTTAAAGAAAAAACTTTACCTCGATCAAAGAAAACGTTTCGGATGGAGAAAACCCTTCGGTAGATCGGCTCACGGAATTGGAGGAAGAAGAAGGCTACGATGGTAATGGTTTTAAGATGGAAGAAGAAGGATTCAGATGGTTTTCGGAGCAGGAGGAAGCAGAAGAGGCACCGCGGTTTAATGGAGAATGAAGTCGTGTACTCGATATACGACTTAGGGTAATCGTGTACCTGTACACGATTACCTCAGCCAACGTTGCATGACTGTCACATTGGCAGTCTCCGCGTGCAAGATTACAGGCACTCGTGTACCGGGTACACGATTTAGATCTAATCATGTACTGGGTACACGATTAAAATACCTATTTTTGTCAATCTTTTCAACCCTATAATTAAAACACCTATTTTTGTCCATCTTTTCAGCCCTACCCTATTTTTGTTAATATATATTAAAATAACATTATTTTAAAAAAATTCCATTTGCAGTGTGTATTGTATTTATAATATCAATTACTAGTGCAACATATTCTCTGACTTGTCCCATCTGGTATACAACAACTCAACTGAAACGTTGTATAGCTCAAAGTAATTTGCACTAAAAGGTTAAGCTAAAAACTCTACAACTAAAAACACTATTCTTTTGACCAATTGATCTTAAAAGAGCAATAAAGAGAAGAATGAAGATTTTAATCTTGTTGTTTTATGATTGGAGAGAAAGATAAGAGAGTTATTTGTAGGAAACTTTAGATCTATAAAACTTAATACAAAATCTAAGTAAATATATGATCTTTTAACCTTTCTTGCAATTACGTTTTCTTATGTACTCATAATCATAATATGTGGCAATGGATAAGAGAATCCAGATCGATCTAAGCATGACAACAGGTGAGAAAGTTTCTTTATAGTTCACTCCCTCAATTTGGGTATAACCTTTTGCCACTAGTCTAGTCTTAAAGGTCTGTACCTTACCATCTACATCTCTTTTTCTTTTGTAGATCCATTGCAACTTATAGATTTTACTCCATCAGGTTGATCTACAAAATTCCAGACAAAGTTGAAGTACATTGACTTCATTTCTAGATTTATGGCTTTAATTCGCTCATTTTTATCGACATCTTCCATTGCTTGCTTGTTAGTTAATGGATCCTACACCTCATCATCAGATATGATGTCTTGGGCTTTTTTTAAACCCATATAGCGAATATGTGGATTCATAACCCTCCAATTATGTCAAGGCATTCTAAACTCTTGAGATAAATGTGCTTGACTAGATGAACCTTTTGGGTTTTATGTCCTAAAACTCGTGGTATGTAAACAATGAAGCTTATTTTGAAAATTCAATAAAGGTGTTATTGAATAGAAATCTAATAAACCTAAAAGTCCCTTGACTATTGGATGAGTACTTGAACTTGTTCGAGTAAATAGTCAAAATGATCTATAGTACATGGATAAGGTTGGGTACCTTATTCTGGTAACACTATTGGATACGGCCTGCTCTGTAGTTGTTACAAGAAGTTGTAAAGTGCTACAAAAGAAGTGATCCTAATTCGTTCATGTTGGACATGAGGAATGAGGGTGTCCTTGTGCAAAAGAGTTTGTACAAGATCGGACCACGAAATGAGTCACTTTTACTTTATAACGTTGTTTACTATTTAAGACTGACTATTTCAAAACGATGACCTAGGTAACTTGACCTTAATCCTGAGCTAACTATGAACTCCTATTTATTCGAGATTGCCCTTAGATTTGCATAGGTGAGGGTTGGCTCAACAACTTCGACTCAACACGACTGCCATTTCAGAAGTAAGACTGAATAGATAGCTGGGGATATAGGGTGCAAGAGGGAATTCACTCCTACTCGCTTTAGGGATAGTAGAGAAGTTGTTCCCCTTAAATGATGATTCTGAGGCTTAAACAAGGGATTCTACACTCTCATTTGGTATGTGAGGGCTTGGTTTTATGATTGGATCACAAAACAATTGTTTATTAGGGGATCAGTGGGGATTTAAGGAGCAAAAGGTAATTTCGGGGGTAAAATAAAGATTTGACCTAGCCGTTATTACGAACAACTTGTGAAGGGTTAACTTACTAATCATGGTTATATCAAGTGAATAAAATATATCTACAATGAAGGGAGTTCAACTATGGGCTTTAGTGGAGTGACCCATTAGTTAACGAATGGGGGTTAGATCGAGTGAGTTTAATCTTGGATCGTTAGAGCTTATGATCTGTAGGTTCATGAGGTTCCCCTACTAGCTCGAAAGTAGATTAGTTCTAGAGTAGTGTGATAAGTTAATTTGAAACGTTCAAATTGGAATAAAAAAGAATTGGAGAAAATATATTTAAATATGATTTAAATATATGAAGATGAATTTGTGTAAAAATTAATTTAATATTGGATATTAAATTAATTAGAATTATTTAAATTGTTTAAATAATTATTTATTAATTTTATTAGAAAATTAATTTGTAAAATTAATGAATTTTGATTTTAGAAATAAAATATGATTTTAAAATCAAAATAGATTTTGGAAATTGAATAATCACACAAACTTGAAAAATGGGTTTTTCAAGTTCATCTTGAAAGTAGCTTACAAGGAACCCACCATCTCTTCTTTGGTTTACTCCTAGCATGAGCTGCATCCCATGCAACACATCTCTTTGCATGATAGTCTACAATATATTGAAGATATTGGAGTGAAGAATGAAGGATGAACTGACTGAATTTTTGCTGAAAAATTCGGATGAAGAAGGTGTTCTTCAATGGGTTGGTTCAGTGAACTTTCTCCATTTTTCCTTTGATTCCAGCTTATTTTGAGTTCCACAACTCAATCTAGAGCACCAAGATGATAGTAAGGAAGATCTTGTGGTGGTCTACACAAGGATTTGGAGGATTTTGCAGCTGAAAAATGGAGATTTCGATGGTTCGGCCAAAGTATATTCTTGAAACCCATTATACTCTGTTTTAGCATGTTTCTTTTCAACCAAAATTAATCAATTAGATTTTTTATGGATCCTAAACTCTTCCGCTGTATGATGGTGTCGATCCAACAACTGGTATCAAAGCATCTTATAAGCATTCGATTCAGATTAATTCTGGTTTGGTGGATGTTTTGTATGAAAATATGAAACTGCTGTAATGATATGGTTTTCTGAGATTTGGCCTTTATTTTCTCTTTTATTGCCCGTTTAAATTTGTAATTGGCTCTTGCTTGATGAGCTTTAATGTCTTCCCAAGAGCCTATAATTTATTTGGAGTCATTAGAGTTGAAATTAAGCTATAATTCGAAGAAACAAGTGAAGGGATCGAGTTGTAGATTCAAGACGATTAACCTCTGTTCATATCGTCGTTGAGCTTCAGTAGCTAAATGATTGTTTAGCATCATGCTTTAGACGACATGAAGGAAAATCTAAACGATCGTGTAACTTCGGGTGTTAATCGTTTAGGTGTTGTGCGCTAGACGATCGTCTACCTCGGGAGCTAAGCGATGCATTGTTTTGCTATGCGATGGCACTACATGATCGTGTAGCTTCGGGTGGAAGCTAAGCAATGCGACGAAGAGTTATGTGATGGCGTTTAGCGATCGTTTACACGATTGTTTACCTTTGATCAGGAGCTAAGTGATGCAGCGAAGAGCTATGCGATAGCATTGAGCGATCGCTTACACGATCGTTTACATTTGATCAGAGCTAAGTGATGCGGCGAAGAGCTATGCGTGATGGAACACGAGACATACGCAGCGGAATTAGGATCTAATTACAATTTAATTGCTTTTAACTTAAAGGAAAAAAACATGCAATTTGAAGGAAAAACAGTAATTATAATTACCTTTGTAGCTCCCGAACACCACTTTTTCTCGTTGAATCTCAACTCGAACTCTTCCAGACCACCACTAGAGTTGACTTACTATCCTCTGGACTCAGAACCGAGTTGTGGAACCCGGTGGATGAAGAAAACCGAGAGAGAGAAAAAGATGGAAAAAAGAAATGGAGTTTTGGATTTGGGTTTTCCTTTTTTTCAGCCGAATTTTGAAAAACTATTTGGCAAAATTGGCAAAACTTTTTTCATTCAAAATGAAAGCCTATTTTGTGGAAAAAACCATGCAACAATTGCATGAACCAAATCTATAAAAATCCAACACCTATAATCTACTATCTTAGTGGGCTTAATGTCTCCACTATAAGCCAGCACCTCGCCCACTATTTTGTTAGTGGAATTATCTAACAAAAGTTTGGATTTTCCCACTAACTTTAGTCAAAGGGCAAAATAGTCATTTGGTCAAAGTCAAACTTTGACCATAAAGTCAACATTTTGACTTTTTATGATTTTTCCCGTGTTGACTAATTTTGACCTCCCGAGCATGAATCCGCATTCTTTTCTCGAAATTCAAATCACATTTGATAAGGTCGGTCAAAGTTTGACTTTTCAAATAAAAAGTCAACTCTTTGACTTTTTACATCTTTGACCATTTCTATTATTTTCGAGCTTCCGAATATGAACGTATTCATATTCTTGATATTTAAATTACATTTAAATATTAAAGTTGTATCTCTAAACTGAAAACCCGACCACTATATCACATATACTTGTCGGTTTCTCTCTCTTCACCTAATTCGAATCATTCTATCATACTATTATAAGTTTATTCCATATGAGCTAGTAAGGGAACCTAATGGACCTATAGATCATGGGCTCCAACGATCCGAGATTAGCTGGCTAAACTCTTTAGACGGAGTTAATCAACATTCGTTAACTAACGGGTCATTCCATTATAGTCTCGTAGTTGCACTCCCCTCACTATAGATATATTTGTGTCCATTTGATATAACCATGATTAGTAAGCTAATCCTTCACAGGTTGTTTGTAATCTTGGCTGGGTCATAAAAACTGTTTTACCCCCAAGACTACATCTTGTTCCTTAAGTTCCACTCATCCTCTAATGAACAATTGGTTTAAGGTCAACCTATAAACCGAATCCCTCTCGGGCCAAGGAGGGGGTGGGGCCCCTTGTTCAAGACCTGGGTTCAGTACTAAAGGGAACAACCTATCTACTATCCCTATAATGGGTAGGAGTGAATTTCGTCTTGCACTCTATGTTCCCAACTATCCACCCGATCTTACCCCTGAAATGGAAGGCTTATTGGGCCAGCGATATTGAGCTATCCTCACCTATGCACATCTAAGGATAATTCCGAGTGAACAGGAGTTCATAGTTAGCTCAGGATTAAGATTAAGTTACCTTGGTCATCAATTAATGAAATAGTCAGTGTTATACATAAAACGGCATTTAGAACGTAAAAAGTGACTATTTCATGGTTCAGTCTTATGCAAACTCATTGCATAGGATGCCCCCACTTACATATCTCTATATGAACGATTCAGGATCACATCGTTTGTACTAGCTACAAAGTGGGCCGTATCCATAGTGTCCCCAGAATAAAGCGCCCAACCTTATTCATATACTATAGACCATTTTGGCTATATATTTGAACTAGATCCACATTTATGTCACTACATAAAGTTCAAACTACATTAAAGAGCCCCAGGACCTTAGTTTATTGGATTCAAGATTACAATTTCAATAACAACTTTATCAAAAAACAAAATAGAATATGTTTATTAATTTACAAACTACGAGTTTTAGGACATAAAATCCAACAATACGATGGCGTTGAGAAATCGCTTACACGATCGTTTACCTTTGCGCGGTAGCTGGGCGATTCGTCGATTGCTATGCGATAACACTAGGTGATCACTTTCCTCGGGCGCACACTAAACGATCAAGACGCGATGATAAACAATGGGAGCTAAAAGATCGTGTAGTAAATTGTTCGTGCTAAACGATGGAGCTATGCGATAGTGTTTGACACTAAGCGATCGTGTAGCTTCCTCCGACGCTAGATGATGACACTATATGATAGAAGGCAAATACTATACGATCGTGTAGTTTTGATAAACGATAGTCGTTAGTTGCTAAACGATCAAGCCTAATGCATGACGATGGTCGTCATTGCTAAACAATCAGACTTAGCAAGATTTTGGGTGAGAGCAAAAGAAGTCGGCTTGGCCGGTTCTCTTGAGGTCTGGTCCGATTTAGCTTCAAATGGTTTGTGGTTGGTCTGGTTCAGACTCTACTGGTCCGCTTCAGACAGTTCGAGTTCGGTTTAAGCGGTTTTGGAGTGGCTTAAACGGTGTTGAAACTGTTTTTATAATAGTTAGGCTTTTGTTTGTTTGTTTTTGCCAAAACTAAAACCATATCAGTATTTGTTTAATTATTTATGCATTGGATGTATGTTATAATTAAATAAATCTTGTATGTGCATATAGTATGCCATTTAGATTTAAAATCCCACCATAGGAAGCATGCAACATGCATTAAAAGTATGTTATAATTTGTTATAATATATAGTATGCATGTTAGGGTTTCTTGTATTTAATATAAGTGTTATATTAGATATTGAATGCCTGTTTGTTGTGGATGTTTAGCATGTCTAAAGTTTTATAAACTTTTATAAAATTGGGTTAGACATTTAAAATCCATAACGAAGAATAGCTGCATGCTCACATAGGTTAACCACTTGTTTTAATTTTTTAAAATAAGTCGTTAAACTTGTAAAACTAGGGTTACAAAATCAATTGGTATATAATCTTGTCGAAGGTTGGGGGTATTTAAGTTGACAGTCTACGAACACCTCCTACTTTGGGATTATGGCTAAATAATTGAGCGTTGGTAACCAGTTTTATGAGTATTCGTGAGCGATGTGTGGTAATAAAAATGTTTATCACCTAGACATCGTAGATTTAAGTCCATTTATAAGAGTTATACATGGATTATGGGTTATTTTTATTAGCCGAAAAAGAACTAAGTACAAGGTTACCTAAACATTAGAACACTTCAGTGGTAGTGAATAACTGCTATATGATACTTCGTGTCACCCTAGGAGTGACCTCCCTACGGAGAGTATTTGTTAGCTTAAATTTAGACTTTGGTGAATAAGGGAAAGTTGTTTGAACAAAAATCCAGTGTACGATTTCAACTGCCATGTCTCTACATAGTTCACACCGTGAAATTCATATGACGCTTCGTGTCACCCTAGGAGTGACCTCCTTACGGAGAGCGGATGTATGCGTCAATACCAAGGTGAACGGAGGAAGTAGTTCACAGTAAGTGGGTGAAGGAAATGTGTCAACATATCCTACGATCTCCTCCATTAGTCTGAACCGTGAGATTCTTATGTTTCACCTGCTGGTTAGCTTTAGGCGGCCCTTTGCTAGTCGTTTAACGACGGTTATCCCTACGGAGGGTTGTAACATAGGATTCGGAACAACCCAAACTTCAATAAAATAAATAGGATTTTATAGTTCTGTCTGGATATTGTTTTCCATTTCGGAGTGATACTCATATCGTTCTATAAGATCCGAAAATGGCGAGACTACACTTACAAAATTATTAAGTGTTAATAATGTCTGACCAAAAGCGGTACCTAAATGACTATGAGAATATGAGTTATTCTGGAGGTAGTATTTAGTCAAGAATGTCTTGATGTAGTATCGTTGCAAAAGAATAATCTTGGGTAAATTATTAAAATTGCTAAAATTTGATTGGATATAAAATTTTAGAATGACAAGTTCATTAATACAAGTGTTGGCGTCAGATAAACTTTATCAGGGATAACTACAAGAATTGGAAATCAAATTTGAACACGATACTTGTGATAGACAATTTGCGGTTTATCTTAACTGAGGACTATTCTCCCATTTCTAGCTTTAACACAAACTGAAATGTTTGGGATGTATATGACCGATGGGTCAAGGCTAATGATATAACCTATGCTTATATCCTTGCCAGCTTACCTGATGTGTTGACAAAAGAAGCATGAGGATATGAGTACTGCCAAAGAGATTATGGAATCTCTGCGAGGGATGCCATTAAGACGTTTACAACAGTCGCATCAAAGTGGAGACCAATGTTTGTGAACATGTCCTAGACATGATAGTCCATTTTCATATGGCAGAAGTAAACGGTAGTGTCATGAACGAAAGAAGTCAAGTTGGTTTTATTATAGAATCTCTTCCGAAGAGTTTTCTGCAATTTTGAATGCATTTATGAATAAAATTTGACTACTCTACTGAGTGAGCTACAGACTTACCAGACAATGTTGAGAACAAAAGGGTCTGGTGTCAGAAGGAAATGTTACTACTACCGAGAAGTGAGGAATGTCCTCCAAGCCTGAAGTTTCCTCCTCTTCGAAGAGTAAGAGAATTCTTATGAAGAAAGGCAAAGGGAAAGGGAAGAAGAAGCCTACTGGATTGAAAGGCAAGGATAGCGCTACAAAGGGAAATATTTCCACTGCATCGAAAAAGGGCACTAGAGGAGACACTGCCCTTAATATCTTGTTGAGAAGAGAGCAGAGAAAAGGTAACCAGGCTAACTTGACCCTGGGACCATTTGCTCAGGTCATCCAGTGTGAGAAGTTGCTACTTGTTTTTACTTGTTAAAACTTGTATAGAACAAATTGTATATATTTTTTTGATAAATAAAATTTCATTTTCAAAAATTATGTTTGTTCTAGCAACCTCTGTTGAGAATCAAATTATTAAAATCCATTTTTAGATATTCAGATATCTAAATCGCTAGATCAAAGTATAGAAAATTTAAAGATTTCTATATCTGACTGTCAACAAAGAGTTGTTGAGACAGGTCAGATGCATCTTGCTTAAAGAGTTGAGAGTACCTCAATGTAGTGGGAGGAAAGTGTGCTTCTTGGCCATTATTGAGATTAAGATGCAATCCCCTTATAGTTTTATCAAAAGACTATTGTATACTAAAATTATTACAATAATTCGTTCGACTAAAGTGTTTGAGAATTACCTAGTAGGACTAAGAATACCAGATAACCTAGGACAAGTGGGAGAAATATCGGGTATAGAGATACCAAATGGTAAAAGATGGGTATGGGATGCCCTAGTTTATTGTATTTCTTTATACAACTTAGAAACTCAGTCTTATATATTGGATGTATAAGTTACCACTGGAGTTTTAGTTCAAGTGGGAGTTTTTTGGCTTTTATGTCCTAAAACTCGTGGTATGTAAACAATGGAGCTTATTTTTAAAATTCAATAAAGGTGCTATTGAATAGATCTATTGCTTGAATAGAAATCCAATAAACCTAAAAGTCCTTTGACTATTGGAGAGTACTTGAACTTTATGTGGAGACATAAAGGTGGATCAAGTTCAAGTAAATAGTCAAAATGATCTATAGTACATGGATAAGGTTAGGTACCTTATTCTGGTAACACTATTGGATACGGTCTGTTCTGTAGTTGTTACAAGGAGTTGTAAAGTGCTACAAACGAAGTGATCTTAATTCGTTCATGTTGGACATGAGGAGTGGGGGTTTCCTTGTGCAAAAGAGTTTGTACAAGATCGGACCACGAAATGAGTCACTCTTACTTTATAACATTGTTTACTGTTTAATACTAACTATTTCAAAGCGATGACCTAGGTAACTTGACCTTAATCCTGAGCTAACTATGAACTCCTGTTTATTCGGGATTGCCCTTAAATTTGCATAGGTGAGGGTTGGCTTAACAGCGCCGGCTCAATAAGACTGCCATTTCAAGGGTAAGACTGGATAGATAGCTGGGGACATAGGGTGCAAGAGGGAATTCACTCCTACTCGCTTTCAGGATAGTAGAGTGGTTGTTCCCTTAAGTGTTGATTCTGGGGCTTGAACAAGAGATCCCGCCCTCTCATTTGGTATGAGAGGGACTTGATTTTGTGATTGGATCACAAAACAATTGTTCATTAGGGGATTAGTGGGGACTTAAGGAGCAAGAGGTAATTTCGGGAGTAAAATAGAGATTTGACCCAACCGTTATTACGAATAAACTGTGAAGGGTTAACTTACAAACCATGGTTATATCAAGTGGACATAATATATCTACAATGAGGGGAGTTCAACTATGGGTTTAGTGGAGTGACCCATTAGTTAACGAATGGGGGTTAGATCGGTCTAATGAGTTTAGCCGTTTAATTTCGAATCGTTGGAGCCCATGATCTGTAAGTCCATGAGGTTCCCCTACTAACTCGAAAATGGATTAGTTCTAGAGTAGTGTGATAAGTTAATTTGAAACGTTCAAATTGGAATGAAACGGAATTGGAGAAAATATATTTAAATATGATTTAAATAAATGAAGATGAATTTGTGTAAAAATTAATTTAATATTGGATATTAAATTAATTAGAATTATTTAAATTGTTTATTAATTTTTTTAAAAAATTAATTTATGAAATTAATTTGTAAAATTAATAAATTTTGATTTTAGAAATAAAATATGATTTTAAAATCAAAATAGATTTTGGAAATTGAAAAATCACACAAACTTGAAAAATGGGTTTTTCAAGTTCATCTTCAAAGTATCTTACAAGGAACCCACCACCTCTTCTTTGATTTACTCCAAGCATGATGTAAAACCCGAACCCTAATTACTTTAAGTAAGAGTAAGTAATGTGATGTTTTCTAGTAAGTTAAATGAAGCCATGTTTTAGGAGGGATAGAGGATGGAAGCAAGAAGAAATAAGTTCTTGTGTAACTAAGTGTAAACCCTGAATTCTATGTTTCCTAAACAAGCATGTTTAGCCAAAGGAATGATATATTAAATATATAATAAGTGAAAATCCATGTTATTTATAGGAGTTATTGAGAAAGGAAAGGAAAAACATGTTAAATAAGGAAACTCATTTATTGGTTTGGCACGTAGCGGTTAATCCTTGAATTCGGGAGGCGGCAGGAAGATTAATAGGGAAAAGGAATTTCGAAGGCTTGGTTTTCGGAAATCTACATGAGCAAATTTAGTGAAATTGATGCTGTTTGAAAGCTGAGAGAATCTAGTTTTCGAGGTTGTCTTGCAGAAGAAAGATTGCAGAAGAAGAAGAACAAAAAGTGAGGAATTTGTAGAAGTGGCAGAATCGCGGATTAATCAGGGACCGAGATGAAGATTGGAAGCTCTAGGCCAAACTATAAGGAATTTTTGGTTGGAATTTTAAGGTAAGAAAGTAACTCAGTTTTAAACATGTTTGTAGAAGGAAGTTTCTTCAAAAGAGGGCTGGATTTTGAGTTATGAACTTTTGAAATTGTAATAGAGAAGCTGTGCATAAGCAAACAACTGCTTAGGAAGAACAAGCAAACAACTGCTTAGGAAGAACAAGCAAACAACTTATATGGAGAATGAGGATCTCGCTTATGAAGGAAATCTCGCTAATTTTGTGATGAGAATCTCGCTCTAGAAGGAAATCTCGCTAGAAATTGGGCTGAATCTCGCTGGAAAGGTGAGTATCACTAGGATGATGGATCTCGCTCCTGAGGATCTCGCTCATGAGAAGGATCTCGCTTATGAGAAGAATGCACTCATGATGAGTATCTCGCTAGTAAAGCTGTCTTTGATGATGGAAATTCAATTAGTAAATGAACTATATGAAGTATTTTGCTAAGAATTCTGAGTAGTTTAACCTCGAAATTATGTCCTTTCAGGCCAAGAAGAGCTAGGAGAGGCATATAACCCATTAAGAGGCCAACGATCTGTGAGTGACTGTGTGATAATTTAATGTTTTAATAATTTAGAAACTATGATTTTTTAGAAGATATTTCTCATGCTAAGTGTTCAAATGAAGTGCAAAGCACCATATGTTTGAAGCTATTTCTCATGCTAAATAAAGCATGTTTTCCACGGAAATTGACACGATTTAAATATGTTATCTTGTCCAAATACTTTCAGCATGTTTTAGTAACTCCGTTTTCATGATGAACTAGTATGATGATTTGAGCACTAAGCCTTAGTGTTCAACTAAATTTTTGTGACTAGTTATATGATAGATACTGAAAGACAATGAGAAAGTATCCTAGTTAAGTATCTAAGGTACGACGGTATTGATGTACTATGCTTAAATACCTATGGTTGTCAAGGTACATACATTGGTATTTCTAAACATAATGAAAATGGATACTGAAGGTAGGGAAGGTATCCTAAAGAGTTTTCTATGTTATATTTGAAAACTATTCTTTTAATGCTCTTCGAGAACTTGATAGCTTAAGTGAGCCGGATACTGAAGGTAAGGACGGTATCTGAATAAATGTACCGAAGGTGTTGACGGTACATAGAAAACACCATGTGCACGTTGGTAATACGACATCGAGGGATTATGTAAAAGGGTTCTCCTCGACTAAGATTGACTTTGAGGGATTGAGAAAAAGGGTTCTCCCCGACTAAGGTTAACTTTGAGGGATTGAGAAAAAAAGGGTTCTCCCCGACTAAGGTTGACATTAAGGGTTAGATCTTGTAGTTCACTCTCAACTAAAGATAAAGAGAGGTCGAAGTATGGGTCTCATAGGCTATATACCAGCAAAGAGAGGCCGAATTATGGGTCTCTTGGCCGGTAACAGATGTTGGGAGCTAGAGCGATGTATGCTCGTTCTCAACTAAGGAATAATGATGTTTAATGGTGGTTTTAAAGGTTTTGTGTACACGTTTGCTTGGTACATTTTAGTTCCAATATTATGTTTTCGAGCTTTCAGTTTAAGCATGAGATTTATGTTTTTATTAAGTCACTCATTAGACTTTTAGCTCACGTTTTCAAATGTTTTCCTTTTCAGGTAGCGATTAGATTCCTCAAAGTTGATCCTGCTGCTGCTTGCCACTGAAAAGCCCGGCTTGTTCAGAAGAACTTAGGTTGATGGCTTGTTTATGTACACATGTTTTGAGAGGGACTAGGACTTTGTTAAGAATGTTTCTGGCCATTTGTGAATATTTTTCCGTAGATGTTATGACATGGCTTTATGCATGTGTTTATGTATCTTTGTAGAACCTTAAGGGAGGCTTGTTGTATGCATATACTACTAATGTGTTAAACAGGTTGGTATTTAGATTAGAAGGCTTTGGTGGTGGGTACTGGCAGTAGGGTTAGTAACTACCACGGTCATATCCTCATCCAGATGAAAAAGGTAATCTGGGAGGGGGTGTGATACATGAGCTATATCCCATGTAATACATCTCTTTGCATGATAGTTTGCAATATATTGAAGAGATTGGAGTGAAGAATGAAGGATGAACCGACTGAATTTTTGCTGAAAAATTCAGATGAAGAAGGTGTTCTTCAATGGGTTGATTCAGTGAGCTTTCTCCATATTCCCTTTGATTCTGGCTTATTTTGAGTCCCACAACTCAATCTAGAGCACCAAGAGGATAGTAGGGAAGATTTTGTGGTGGTCTACACGAGGATTTAGAGGATTTTGCAGCTGAAAAATGGAGATTTCGATGGTTCGGCTAAGGTATGTTTTTGAAACCCATTATACTCTGTTTTAACATGTTTCTTTTCAACCAAAATTAATGAATTAAAATTTTTATAGATCCTGAATTCATCCGCTGCGTGATGATGTCGATCCAACAGAACCAACATCAACAACTCTTATTGATGTACTAGCCTTTTCAACAACTTTTGTTGAATTTTCAGTAGTTCCATTGGAAATTTTACTTAAC
This sequence comes from Benincasa hispida, assembly GCF_027475165.1. Classification (NCBI taxonomy): domain Eukaryota; kingdom Viridiplantae; phylum Streptophyta; class Magnoliopsida; order Cucurbitales; family Cucurbitaceae; genus Benincasa; species Benincasa hispida. Next base: position 85,616,439 of record NC_143488.1, read on the forward strand.
ACTATTTTGCTTCGTGGTTCTTGGTCCTTCATGTGGTATTCTTCTAAAAAAAGTAGCATTTATCGATACAAATACTTTATTGTCTTTAGGATCGAAGAAGTACCCACCTCTTGTTTCCTTGGGATAGCCTACAAATATGCACATTCTTGAACGATGTTCAAACTTCTTTGGATTTGTCATTAGTACATGTGCCAGACATCCTCAAATCCTAAAGTGGTATAAACTACCTTTACGACCTATCCGAAGCTCAAAATGTGTTTCAAAAACACTCTTTGATGGATCATTATTCAAATGTAAATTGTAGTCTCCACTGCATATCCTCAAAACAGAAGTTGAGTATAGCTCATCATAGTCTGAACCATGTCCAACAGGGTTCTATTTCTCCTTTTTTATAACCTATTTTGTTGAGGTGTACCAGATGCTGAGAGCTGAGACGTTATTCCATGTTCTATCATATAGTTCTGGAATCTTATGTCCATATACTCTTCATCTCGATCAGATCGAAGTGTTTTTATCTTCTTACCTAACCAGTTTTCAACTTCAGTCTTATACTCCTAAAACTTTTCAAGGGTTTCAGACTTATGTTGCATTAGGTAAAGATACTCATACCTTATATAATCATCTATAAAAGAGATGAAATATTTATACCCTTCTCTTGATCTTACATTCATCGGACCACATAGATTTGAATTTATAAGCTTCAAGGGCTATTTGGCTCTATAACCTTTTCCAATAAAAGGTCGTTTGGTCATCTTGCCTTCAATGCATGACTCACATACTGGTAAAAAATTTTCTTTTAAACCATTTAGAAGCCCACTCTTAACCAATCTCTCAATCCTATTGAGATTAATATGACCCAATCGTAGATGCAGAAGGTGGACATTTTCTTTAGGAGAAATTCTTTGTCTTTTGGCTGGTGTTACCATTATGAAAATTCAATATTTAAGATAGCCTTTGTAACTAATGACTTTAGTACATCTAAGTTATTTTCTATTGAAGCAGAACTAATCTCAATTTCATTCTTAAAAATAAATACTTTATTTTTAGAAAAAGAAAGAATACATTTGTCCAATCAAATAAGAAAGAATACATTTGTCCAATCAAATAAGAAACTTAAATTAAATTTCTCTTAATTTTAGAAACAACACCTACGTCATATGTTAATTCATCTCTCCAACTTCTAGCTGCCTCTAGGCTAATCCCTGAGAGAAAGAACATACATGATTAGTGGCCCTTGAATAAATTATCCAGGGAGAATTATCATTCTTCACTAAACACGTTTCCAAGATAAGAAAATCACATTTACCATCGTTGGAATTCTTCCTTTTATGGAGAATAGTGGGATCAACTTTAATCCACTCACAGAGGTCAAACCACTTTGTTAAACTTCATTAAAGTTGGCAACATTTGCTTCCCCTACTTGTCCCTTGACGTTTAATAAGGGTTGGAGTTTATTTAGGAAGTTGACATTACTGATTTTGTCAAATACAATCCTAATCTACTTGAAATGTGAGGACTTCCACTTAAATAATTCTTGCAATGACTGCAAGATCCAATATGCAGTGACAATACTTTCACATCTTTTGACTAAGACATTAGATATGCTAGCCAAGATGTAAACTCGAGCCTTATTATTGACCTTTGTCCATTTTACATATGCATCACGTACATTTCATGTTGCCTCAGGAGTTGGGACTGGAGGACATTCTTCAGTCAAGAAAAAATTTAGGTCGTCAACAACGAAATTAGTCTTATAGTTTTCATTGGTCAACTCTATAGTGGCTAATATTGTAAGAACTTTACTTGACATATTGCTGAAAAAAAAAAAATTGTTCTACATTAATTTTTAGTATAACTGTTCTAAATCCAATTAAGTTTTAGCAAAAATTTTAATGAACCCTTTTACATCTAAATTTGCAATGATGCTTCAGTGATTTAGGATAAAAGCCACCGAATGGTGATCAGTCACCCCTTCACTGAACTTAGACACTCTCAATCAATTATTACACTAGAATAACTCTTATTCCTATAATAATTAGTTACCATTGATTTGGTCAAGAAATCATTAACTTGCTTAAAAATTTCTCGTAAGTATGACTCTTTATTTTAGACCTTAGAGTTCTGCCCCAATGAGCCAACTAAAGGGAAAAAACCGATTAGGGAAAAATTAAAACAATCCTATCCATTTCTGGAGTTTGCGCTGATATTGACCTAATGCACAAACCATCCGAAAGGGGATGCTCCCAGGGTGCCTCGAGGCCATTCAAAAATATCTCACGATGCAAACCAATGAAGGAGACCGTAGGACGTGTGACACATATCATTCTCCCACTTACTATAAATATTTTCTCCATTCACCTTGATATTGAACCATGTAAACACCATCTGAAGGGAGACGCTCCTAGACACCTCAAGACCGAGCATAAATCTCACGGTATGAACCTTAAAGGTGAACGTGAGTGGAAAAATGATATATCATATACATTTTTTCTTTCCAGTAAGTATTTTTTTAAAAAAAGTATTTTAAAACCTAGGGTTTATTACTTAGGTAAATCCGGCTAATAATTTATCTAAGTTCTTTGTTAAATTTGTCCAACATAACTCTTATATTGGATAGTTTAGTAATGTATGATTATCATTTATTAAAAAATTTAATAAATTCTAATCATCTTTTGTATGCTTATAAAATATTTATCTAATTCACCTTCTAGGCCGGTTCCTAGGTAGGGGTATTCCGGTCACTTAAATACCCCAATCCTAGATAAAACCTTTCTTAGACAAAGGTCCCTTATAGGCAAATATTTTATAAATTTAATCTTTTATTTCATTCATTTTAATCCTATTAAATAAAATATAAAGGATTATCCTATTTCTAATCATATTAAAAATATTTTAATATAGGTCTAGGTGAATTAATCTTAAACCATTTAAAACAAATTAATATCTTATGTTTGCATGCAACTCTTTATTGTAGAATTTAATCTATTACATTAAACTTATAACTCTTTTAAATTAATGAATTATTAAACCTATAACATACATTCTAATGACATGAACCAAATATAACAATTATATTTACTAAGTAATGTCATGCTCAATGCATCTCAATTTTCCACATATAATATAACATTTATATTAATCTCTAATAAAAAAATCATACATATCCATCATACAATTAACATTTATATTATAGTATGATGCATGGATATGCTTATTTAAACATGTAACCACATATGATATAATATTTATATTAAATATGATGCATGAGCATGTTTATTTTATCATGCAACCATATAATATAACATTTATATTAAATATGATGTATGAACATGTTTATTCTAAGGCGGGATTTCAATCTATATGGCATACATTATGCAACATACTTTAGTTTATTCAAACATCACATGTATAAGTTAAATTAAATAGCAAAACAGACCGAATTTGGTATTGCTTAAAAAATTAATCAAATTAATATAATCATATTATTTTAATTTAATTAATAAAAATGAAAATTGCATTGATTTCCAAAAAAATTAAAAATGAAAACTATCCTTACTAATATTTGAACCCACAACTTGCAATAATCTAGGCATGCCTTTAACCACTAGAAAGCCCAAACTTTGATGATATAATGTGATGCTAAAATATATACCAATCTGTAACATTGCATGTAGCGCCATAGCGCTTTTGCCTGCACCGTGGCGCTAGGCCCTCTGTGTTGTCACATCGTGGCACTTTGCTCGCGCTCTGACACAGAAGCCACTTTTCTGCTTCGATTTCGCTTGAAAACCTTCGTTTTTCATCTCCTTCCTCAAAAACTCTAGTCAAAACTTAAGACATAGACTTATAGTCTCGATTACTGAATTAAACGTCCAAAAAACCATGCCCTTACATGATTAAATCAAGTAAAAACAGTAATCTATAATGCCAATTCGAAAACAACTACTTCCAAACTCACATTCAAAAAGCAGAGAAAACAACCCACATTTTCTCTAATTTTTCGATTCAAAATTGAAAATCAAAAGGCATAATCTGGCTCTGATATCAATTGAAGAAATTGAATTCCTCGCGGAAGCGTGTAAATGCCGTGTCGATATATAAACAATTTGGAAAAACACATAAATCAGAGAAAACAAATAGAACAAACATCGATATATAAGTATACTACCGAGAAGATAAAGAAGAAGAGAAAAACTTACCCTCGACTACTTCTTCTCGTAACTCCTTTCCATGAAAGAAAATAACACGAAACTCGAACTCCTCAGTCTACAAAATCTTCCCATGAACCAAACAAGTTACAGGGGACACCACCACTTGTGCTTCCTTGCTATTCTCAAGCAAGGAACAATGAATTGTGGGATCCTTTATGGTTTTGAGAGGGGAAGAGAGGATTTCCAGAGAAATTTATTAAGAGAGTTTTTGTGCTTGTTGTTGTCTGTAACTTTTTACAGAACTCTTGTATTTGATAGATTAGGAGAGAATCAATATTGGAGGATTGAATATGGAGAGGAGTTATAACTTCTTCCTATCATCACATATAATAACTCCCGGGAGTTATTATATTTTTATTTAGTTTACAATATTTATGTATATTAAATCTCATTTAATATATATATATAATTAAAAAATATTAATTAATTAATAATTAAATATAATATATTTAATTTAATTTGAATTATATTCAAACGACATTCTCCTCATAACCTATAGTTTTAATATGAATCTCATTCATATTAAAATTAACCTATAGTATTTATATGAGTTACATTAATATTAATTATATTTGAATCTCATTCAAATATATTCATCTTGTATATTATATAGTATTGATTATAAATCATATTTATAATTACTCTCTCTCTCTCTATATATATATATATGACATATCAATATACATTAATTTGAATCTCATTCAAATATTTATCTCTCTTATACATAGTATTAATTATAAATCATATTCATAATTAACTATGTATTATAATATATCAATAGACAGTATACTTTATGTTAGTCATATTAATATAAAATTTCCTTAAATAATTTGAACAATTCAAATTATTCTAAAACCATTTATTTCTTATTTTATCCTTGGTGAGCTAGTAAAAGAACCTAAGGACATGTAGATTAGAAGCTCCAAAAATACGATATTAATTAATTAATCAGCATTCATTAATTGTAGGTCACTCCACTAAAGACCAACAACTGCACTATTTTCACTATAGATATATTTTTGTGTCCACGAATATAACCAATCAATAGTAGGTCGATCCTTCACGAATTGCTCGTAACTACAAGTGGATCAAATTACCATTTTACCCCTGTAGTTAAATCTAACTTCTTAAGTACAACTGATCACTCTCTAATGGACAGTTAGTTATAGTCCAACTATAAACTATACCTCTCTCTGGCCAGTGAGAGAGTGACACACCTCATTATTCAAGACCTGGAATCAATCCTTAAGGGAGCAATCCATCTACTTACCTTATAATCGAGAAGTAATGAATTCCATCTTGTGAAGCTACGTTCCCAACTCCTTACTCGGACAAATCCGAAAAATGGTAGTCATGTTGAGTCGGTGAATCTGGCCACTCTCACATATATAGAATAAAAGATTTTCCTCATAGACAGGAGTTCACAACTCACTAAGGATTAAGGTCGAGTCACTTATGGTCATTCTATTGAAATGTTAATCTCTTCAAGTAACAATGTTATAAATAGAGACTAACCATTTCGTGATCTGGTCTTATACAAACTCTTTGTATAGGATACCTCCACTCACATGTCCCCATGTGAACGATTAGATTAAATCGTTTATAACACTTTTCAACTACTGTAACAATTGTAAAGTGGGTCGTATTTGCAGTGTCACCAGGATAAGGCACCAAACCCTATCCATATACTACAGATTATTTAGGTTCTTACTTAAACATGATCCACTTGTATGTCAATTATATACATGTTTAAGTTACATAAAATAATCTTAGATCATTAGATTGAATTAATGTACAAATAAAATAACTCTTATTTTATTATAACAATTTGTTCATACAAGTTTACAAACTACGAGAACCAAGAGATTTAAGACATAAATCCTTGAAGGATGTGTGAACACCCGATATAGAAGAGGATTGTAGCCCATTTTTTAATATTACAGAAACTCACAACTTGACAGAGGATGAAAACATGGAAACCATTCCAATTAAGCATGCTATACAGAATTTTAAGAGGAAATAAGGGATTTAGAACCACTTACCTTTGAAGATCAATCTCTTCGCCAAATCTTCTCCAGTCACAAATAATTCGAGCACAAACTTGCAAAAAAATACAGCAAGTAGAACCCAATTCGGACAAACCACTACTGAACCTTAGTATTCTAAAAGGGTGAGAATCGTCGAGAGTTATGGGCTTCGATTTAATTTTGGCAAGGAGGGAATTTTTGCTGAGAAGTTTTCTGGGATAGCTCTCATCTGTCTTCTACGTTCCAATAAAGGAACAAGAATAATATCCCAAAAGAAACTTCCATACCTCTCACTTTTAGTGAGAGAATTAAGGGGGAAGGATTTTATCAAAATAACTCCCTTTAGTTACCAATTAATTTTAAAAACCATTTTAAATTATATATATATATAATAACCAAATTACTATATATCATATATTGAAACTACATGTTATATCTAATATAACATATAAGCTATAGTTTATATTATATCACATATAATATAACTTAACGTTTATCATTCTCTCATTTAACCTACAGTATTTTATATGAATCAAATTCATATTAAATTGAATCATAGTATTTATATGAGTTATATTCATATAATTAATATTTGAATCATATTCAAAATTTTATTCTCTCTCAAATAAAAACTTTATATTATAATGTATCATATATATTATATTAATTATATCACATATAATTAATTCTATATTAATTCTATCATATGTAATTAATACCCTATATTAATTTGAACTATTCAAATTAAGCCAAAATTATTCGATTCTCATTAATCCCAATTGAGCTACCAAGGGGACCTTATGGACCTATAGATTGAAGCTCTAATGATACTTGATTAATTAATTAAACTCTTTAATTAAATTAATCAACTACCATTAACTTCGATCAGTCCACTAAAGACCGATAGCTGCACTCTTCGCACTACAGATATATTCTATGTCCATTGGATATAACCAATCAACGATATATTGACCCTTCACAAATTACTCATAAGTATAGTTGGGCCAAAATTACCATTTTGCTTCTATAGTTACATTTAACTCCTAAGTACCACTGATCTCTCTAATGAACAATAAGTTATTGTCCAACTAAAACCGAACCTCTCTCAGGCTAAGAGAAGGTGTGGCGTCACATTGTTCAAGTCCCGGAATCAGCCCTTAAGGGAGCAATTTCTCTACTTACTCTAATTATAAAAAAGGAGTGAATTCCTTCTAGTGTACCGTTCTCATCTCCCAATCAGATGAATCCCCAAAATGGTAGGCATATAGAGTCGGCGAAATTGGCCACTCTCGCCCATGCAAATCAAAGGACCGTCTTCATAGGCAGGAGTTCACAACTCACTCAAGATTCAAGTAAAGTCATCTACGATCATCTTGGTGAAATATAAGTCTCTTCTAATAACGGTGTTATAAGAGAGACTATTCATTTTGTGGCTCAATCTTACATGTCTCCACATGAATGATCAGGATTAGATCATTTGTAGCACTTTACAATAATTATAACTACTACAAAGCAAGCCGTATTCATAGTGTCATCGGGATAAGGTAGCCAACCTTATCCATTTACTACAGATCGTTTAGGTTATCACTTAAACATGTTCCACTTGTATGTCTTTGAATGATCTCTTATCGAAGATTTCCATGATCACGTTCGGATCGCTCCAATTTCATAATGATCGTACACAGTATACATTCAAACGAACAATTTTGCAAACAAATAGTCAATTAAAGGCATGCTTTGAACAAAAATAAATGAGGGAAAGAGTTGCCATACTAGTTGAAGACGTTCTTCAAACTTCAGAACTCTATGCAGTGGAAGCCTCTACCCGATCAACCAACGCTCGGACAACCGCATGAACACGAATGCAGCAGGGACGACACCACCAGAAAAGAGCCCCAAGATTCTCAGAGTGAGAACCCAAAGCATGGTCTTTGGTGAATTTGGTAGAGAAGGAGAACGAACGGATTGTGTAGGCGATAAGCAAGTAGAAGGGAAAAAGGCGCTATCGTATAGCACGATGCTTATCGTTTAGGAGAAAATACACGATCGTGTTGATTTTACTAAAGAATCGTTTAGGAAAAGGTATACGATCGTTTAGCAAACTCGGCACACAATACGATCGTTTAGGGAAGCTATCCGATCGTGTAGGAACTAATGTGCGATCGTTTAGGCGTGAGGTGGACGATCGTCTAAGCGCAAAGCGACTATCGTATAGGCTTTCGAAATATTTAAGCGATCGATTACTTTTCACTAACGCGCGCTCCTCTATCTTTTTTAGACGATTGATTCAAAATAAAAACCAATTTCATTTTAATTCATCGGTTACAATAACCGAAGCATTCCCACTAATCCACGTCCGAACGTGATTTTTTGGTAAGTTATCATATAATTAACCAACTAAAATATTTAAATATAATTATATTATATTTTTACCCTATAGTTTGATATTACATATCTACTATAGTATTTTCTCCTCTACTTGATATAAATCATATTTATATCTAATTTCCTCCAAAAAAATGTATCTCATACATTTAGCCAATTATATC